>NC_057741.1:19604471-19756023 GCF_004010195.1 Chiloscyllium plagiosum | reverse complement strand
CATTGTCATGGAACAGTTGACAGAGTAGCCATTCAGAAAGGTCACTACCAGTCCATCTGGTCCGCATAGAACCGAGGCCCCGCATCTCACCAGCAAGTCGCGGCCCATCAGATTGACAGGGCATGCAGGTGATGAAATATACCTGTGACGGAAGGTCTGTCCGGCCACTGATGTGATCAGTGGCGATGTCAAAGGCAGATTTTCTGGTTTACCCGAGAGCTCTACTAACTGGACCCTGGAGGATGACATGTTTGACCGAGGTATGTCACAAGTGATGGTAGAAAATCTTGCACCGTGTCAACCAAAAAAGACAGATTCTTGTCCATTACCCTCATTTGCATGTAGGGGGTCTGCCAACCCCACATGTCCCTGAGTCCTTGGGCCCCGTCAATATTCGTACCCCTGCCCTTCCGGCATGGTTTGGGGGTACTGACCTTGCACCGGGACTGCAGCTGCTTTTGGGACTTGGTAAGGCTGAACAGCCTGTTGAGAAGGAGGCTGACTTGAGTGGACATACTGTCCTCGGATCGATCCCTGGCCTCCCTGGGGTCGCAACAGCATGGGACAATTTCTTCTCCAATGCCCGGGTTGGCCACATTCAAAACAGGTGTTGGGTGGCTGACCTCTGAGTCCTCCACGGCCCCTTCCTCTACCATGCATTCCTCCTGCTACGCCTATAGGCCTGCCCCCATAGTGGGGGTGGTGTGGCATCCAATCAGGTGTTGGGTCTAGACTCGGAAGGTTGTTTTTTAGATTTTAGATTTTTTAGATTAGATTTTAGATTACATTACAGCGTGGAAACAGGCCCTTCGGCCCAACAAGTCTAACACCACGGGCAATTTAGCATGGCCAATTCACTGACCTGCACATCTTTGGACTGTGGGAGGAAACCGGAGCACCTGGAGGAAACCCACGCAGACACGGGGAGAACGTGCAAACTTCACACAGTCAGTCGCCTGAGGCGGGAATTGAACCCGGGTCTCAGGCGCTGTGAGGCAGCAGTGCTAACCACTGTGCCACCGTGCCGCCCGTCGTTTTGTGGCAACGGCTGCTGAACCATCTGATTAGTCGTCTTTTGGGAGGCCTTCTTTGTAAGATTAGCCTTCCTTCTAGCCTCATCGAGCTGTAACTTCAGCAACTGCACTTGAGCTGACTCATTGCTCTGTTTATCTTCATCCTGTTTTGTCCTGTAGCACTTCATGTGGTGTGTCAAGTGTTTTTCCCACTGTTCTGTAGAACAACCTGGGATGTCGGGATTACTCTCCATTGCCTCTTTTACTTCCTTAGGCATCCCTGCCATAACGGCATTTCTAAATAACGTGGTCTGTAGCTGACCTGACCCTGGATGACTCCCCGCAGTATCTGTCCACATGCCCTTACATCTGGCCAAAAAGGCAGGCATATCCTCACCCTCCTTCATTGTGAAGGTGAGTGAGTGCATCGCTCCCGGTGGAATCGGAAATCTATCCCTCATTGCCCTTCCCACACAGGTGGCATGCTGCGTGAACGGGTCTGAATCAGGTAGTATGGTGGTCCCCGCAGAAGCTTCAATCTGCTGTATTTCCCACATACTCAATTGCTTGCCCAACAATGCTCTCCAGTCGCCCATAGCTAACTTGTGGCCTAGTGTATATTGGCAAAATTTAGTCATCCAGGGCCCACCTCCCTCCGTGGGTGGGGGCATTTTATCCAGGATGCAGTTCATGTCAGTAAATGTAAAGGATTGATAAACATCCCCCATATAGGAGCCTCTGTAAATTAATGGCATTTGGTGGTGGTGATACTTTGTGGGCTGTCGTAATGTGTCTCTTTGACGCAGGTTTTATCTTGTTTCAGGTAGGGGCTTCAGTGGAGGGCCATGTTCCGTGTGCATTGTGAGTGAGCCTATCAAAGTGACGGGGTAGGTGTGTGGGTCATCATCTGTCAGGGATTCTTCGTCCTCAATTTCCATACTATTTTGAGATACCTCCTCATCCAATTTCTCTCTGTCTCTTTCTTCCCTCAACTCTCTCCTTCTTCTGTCTGAGAACCCGTCATCTAGTAACTGACCTGAGTCATGTAATCTTCCCCTCTTTTCACTCTCAGCACTATACGGTGTCAAGTGAGCATCTGGCTCTTGCACTGATGAATGTCTCCCCTGTTTTGGCTGTTCTTTGTTTCTGCTGTGCATCATTATCACCCTGCTTGCTTCCTCCGCTTCCTTAACTGTCTGTTTGGCTTCTAGTCTTAGGTTTTCAACTTTTCTGATGCTTTCTTCTACTGCTTCCGCCAGTCTCTCTTTTGCTACGTTGTACTCTCTTGTTTCTACTTCTTGCACATCTAACACCCCTTCTTGAACATACATGAGTGGAATTTGTGTTACAGGATATGGGGGCGGTTGTTGTACCCCAGGCAGTTTAGGATATAATGGCGCGGATGGTCCTGCCTTTTCTGTCTCCTTTGCCAGTTCTGTTTTAGAGGTACCACCTACTCTCTTTTGTAATGTTTCTACCGCTACACAGGCTAACGTCATGTTGTGCAGATGAATCCTCCTCTCTTCTTTTTCCTCGCCTTCTTTTGTCCACTTTCTTCTAACCAATATTGATCCTTTCATTCCCTTCATGTGCTCTTCTACTTCTAGTTTAGCTTGCTCTTCTGCTTTTCGTAAAAATGGCGTCAATTTCTTCCTCTCCTCATCTTTAGGGACTTTGCCCTGTTTTTGTAATCCTTCCCAAACCTTGTCATATTTCTCCATCATTGTTTTTTGTTTGTTCTTTGCAAGCTCACTGACTAACTGACTTCTGGCTTTACCCCACTGATGTTTTACGGGCAACATTAAGTTGGAAGAACTTCCTCCGTATTCTTCACACTCTTTATCAAATTCCCCTTCCATTTTATATGTTATTTTTAATCCTCCCGTCCAGTAGTCAGTTGGTTTGGATGTAATATAACTGAGCAACCAACCCAATCAGAGACAAATCCGGTGGCCAGTCAGTTTGTATGGAGTACACCCGAGCAACTGACCCTTTCAGTGAGAATTATCAGCAGTTTCGTTGTCACTGTTAGGTTTCCACTGCCGACTCTCTCTCGCTGAGACACCACCGTCTTTGTCTCCAAGACACTACTGGCTTTTCTGCCACCTTCTGTACGTTCCCCAATATAATTTAAAACTTACAACACATCAATCATAAACCAAAATTTGTGAGCGTTGCTTTTATGAGATCCTGCTCAATGGACTTTAAACCTCCTCACACTTACGTACCTTGTTGCTTTTATGAGGACTCTAACCCCATGGGACTTTAAACCTGTACGTATCAAACTTTGTTGCTTTTATGGGGACTCTAACCCCACGGGACTTGAAACCCGTATGTACCTTGTTGCTTTTATGGGGACTCTAACCCCACGGGACTTTAAACCCGTATGTATTAAACTTTGTTGCTTTTATGGGTACTCTAACCCCATGGGACTTTAAACCCGTACGTACCTTGTTGCTTTTATGGAGACTCTAACCCCATGGGACTTTAAACTCGTACATGTTATATCAATACTTTATCCACTTACTATTACTAGGACACTTTCAGTATAATGACAACAATCAATTTGGTATCTCCAATTGCAGAACTTCGATATAAACAGGTGTCTGCTCACCTTTTTATGCGGCGCGCTTGTTGTTGTCATCAGACATCAATTGTCCGTTGTTTCTATTTTTCTCTCTTTTCCGTCACTTCTCTGTCTTCATCACGTCGGGGTCACCAAATTGTTGGACTTTGGCTCAATCTACCAGCTTACTTTCTTCTATGTGTGAGCCGAGTCCTGCATGTTCTTTCAATGAAGCAATAGGAGAAGATATTCGGTCTCAAACTTAGTTTATTTTAGCAGTAAGTGGATAAAGTATACAGAGCTCTGGGTCTAGGTCTTCCCGTCGCTGACAAACAGCAAAGTGTGTCAGTTCGCTGTCCGACCTATTCCTGTCCCTGACCCAGGCTTTTATACAGTACAGAATGTCATGCAATCACTGAGGTAGGATTGTCTTCTGATTGGCTGTTGATCTGACTCCATTCTCTGCCTTCTTGCGTTCCTGGATGTCTGACCCCATGTGACCTCCTTCTGCCCGCGAAACAGTCTCCACGTGACCTCCTCTTGCGCGCGAAACAGTCTCTACCATTTGCTCGCACACTCAAGGGCCACACTACACACCGTGCTAGTCAATGGCCAAGTACAGCATTGCACTATAAGCAACTGAAACAAATATATCATCAAAGGCCCCTGAATGCCTCAAACTAAGCCATATATTTACAGCATGAATGAATTGAAAAATAAAGACTTTTCGATATTGACTGCATCAGTGTTTTAATGTTTTTGATAATGACCACACTTCTTGGCAAATTGGATTATATAAAGACTTCCTCAGCTATCTTGAAGCCCACTCAACAAAAATGTGTCAGCGAGACCCCTGTGATTAAACTTATTGCAATGTTATTGTATATTAGGAACATTTTTCCCCTTCGTAAAGAAACATCCAAAAGCCTTGGAACCCATCCTTTCCCACATTATTCAATTTTCAGAGCACCGGTACTGCCTACATAATCGCTGTCACAATACTGTACTGCAACTACAATGCTCCGCCCGTTTCAGTAATATAGGCGTTGACGACAACTAGTACCCTGCCTACTGGTTGACATGTAATTAATGACGAAGACAGTTTGCACTGGCTGCTTACAGCAATCATCCAAACAACCAGACAGCACAACTTTGGCATTATATTACTTTGTGGTTTACTGCGCCTTATGATCCCGGCACCTGTTTCGAGTCGTTATTCAATTTAGGCCCATAACAAATGAGCTTGCAAAGTCTCCTCATAGTAATCCAATGGATAATTTTAGTTAAATAATACGGGAGCTGCTATAATAAAATAATAATTTAAAACACGCGATTGTAATTTACATAGAAATAATAGTGCAACAGATAAATCTAATATTCTTGTTCTAATCCCAGGTCAGACTCAATCCTTTATCCTGCAGCAAAGCCCAGTGCCTTGCAAAACTAAAATCGGTGTCCCTATTAAAATACGGAAGTAAGGGACTGAAAATTGTGTTCAAAGATTTCAAAAGTACCTTGATTTAACGAAAAGACGGAAGCAGGATTATAAACGCCTGTTGTGGTTAAAAAATACTGGCTAATTTTCGAAGGGTGTTGCACAATTAGCCAGATTGTACACAGTAACATTAAACATTGCGTTTTTGTTTGTGGTGAGTTAAGTGATAGCTTATGATTTACGTTTAAAAAAAACACTGACGTCCCACTTTGTGTGCTTATAAAGTCACGACCTTGTGTAAGTCATTAAATTTTAAGGGCTGTGGTGGAAGGGGTGGGGCTTGTGGTTGGAAGAGCTGCTCGCTCGGCCGCCTACTTTGGTGAGAAGGTGCTGCGCCTAGTCTTCCTTTCAACGCTCACCTGTCGCGGAGGTGGGGAGCGCGCGTTCAAATGACAGGTGTTCAGGGGAGAGCGCGCGCTCAGGCGACCGTTGTCCGGGGGGGAAGCCAGCGCGAGGGACATAATGCAGGTGTTCGTTTCTCCTAATGTGGGCCGAGCTACGGTTAGTCGGCTGTTTCGAGATCTCTCTTCCTGATTTATGGGTGCTTATTTAACGACGAAAACAAAACATTTTCTTCAATTGTATGCAATGTTTCTAATTTTTACTCTTAAATGTTGGTGTTAACTAAATGCACCCCCAGTGGCGGGAAAGATTGATATGAGTTTTATTTTGAGGCCGAACGTTCTAGAGTTGATGCCTAACTAAATTTTTGCACTGTTTCCAGCTCAAGTGTGGATACTTTCTCAATTGATCTGAGAATTGCGTGTAACTAAGAGCAAATCCTCCAATGAAAAGAGTGCTTTTGTTGAGTCTTTAAGAAGGGCCGGCCGGTCCAGACCCGATGGGTAGAGTGGTCTTCCTTCTGTGCCGTAGATTTTTCTATACTTCCTAAACATCTGAAAGGAGAAAGGTTCAGGAGCAGTTTACTGTACCTTGGAGCCAGCACATGCGATGCGTTGAATGGTATTTCGTTGTGCTATAACTATTCTAATATCTCCAGTACTCATCTACAAAAGTCGAGGTAAACGCACTTATTCCTGGAGAAACTCCAGGTCTGGCAGTGTATGTGGTGAGAGAAGGAATTTGTTTGGAGTCCAGTATGGTTTGAAATGAAAACACACAGAACAGAGTCTGGTTTTGGTAGTGGTAAATAGTGGCCTAGGTATCACAGCAGGATTGCTACTACACTCTTAATTTTTTGTGGTAGAACTGAGATCTGCAATTTTGCCTGGCTGAAGTTCTGGCCTTTGCTCCACCATGCAATGTAGAAGTTCACCTGTTCCCTTTGTGTAAGCGTGTTTGGGGGAAGTTAAACTATACCCCCTTTCTCATGGCATTAAATACTGCATCCTATGATTTTTAAAAAAACCAGCAGCATAGTCTGTCACTTGTGAAGTTCCTGTGAAAGGTGGTGTGTAGCTGTGTGGAGGTATGGTGTCAGTTGTGTGATGGAATGTTGTGTAAATCAGGGTTGGTAGGGGATTGGCAGTTTCTAGATTAGTGATGCTGGAAAAACACAGTAGTTCAGGCAGCATTCGAGGAGCAGGAAAATTGATGCTTTGGGCAAAAGCCCTTCATCAGGAATAGAGGTGTCAGGTCTGTATATGAGGATGTGATATGGGTCTATTCCAGTGGCAGGATATGTTGTTCCCAAGGTGGAGTGAGGAATCTATGGGGGTGGAAAGGGGGAGGGTGGGTACTAGGAGTCACGTGAGGTGTGTATGGGTTGGTGAAGATGGGTCATTCTGATTTGGGTGTTCAACAGTTAATCAACAGATGATCAAGTTTCTAAGCCTCTAATGTTTTTCTTGGGTAACTACTAACATAACTAGAGCAGAGCCCTCTGAATTGTCTGATTTTTAGTATATCCTTTTGATGGGTTCCAGATGCAGCAGAGTCTCTCATTACAATCAGCAATTTCCACAGTCTGTTGCATCTGAGATTCTGTGCTTCCTATATGCAACTCCATTTTAGCTGTTGGAAATCAGGACCAGTCTTTGGACCTGCATGAAGTTGTAGCTGTTAACATAATTGGAGGGATTCCTGGTTAAGTTGTAATTAATGGAAAGTTTAGCTGGAATATAGCAAACTTTTCACTTTTTTTCTTGTGCATATGTTACTGGCTATGTTCTACCATAAATCTCAATTGTTTTTGGACTTGACCCAATAAACTGCTCATCCTCCAATGAATAGTTATTTAGCAAATGAAGTGTCCAAACTGGTCTAATGTGTTGACTTGCCTGAAGAAAATTTGATTGAATCAAGATCAGGTTTAAGAACATTAGTTTAAAAGCTTGGTACTAAGGGACCTCTGCAATGATTGTTGACATAGCATAGTTGAAAACAGCAGCAACTCTCACTTTCACATAACAATGCCTTTTTACTATAGGAAAACTTCTTGAGGTACTTAATAAATTTTTCATTGGATTACAATTCTATACCAACCCACAGGAATAGATAATATAGGCTAATGACTAAAGTTGGTCAGAGAGGTTTTATAGTGAATCTAAAAGGAAGTTAAGGTTTCTGTGGAATTAGTCCTCAATGTCTGAGGAACAGAGGCATAGCCTTCCTGTGGATACTGCTTTGCTCACCATCTCTGCACTAAATAATTAAAAAAAAAACAGATAATGTTTAAAAGCATTAAAACATTTTCATAAACAGTTTATAATACAGCACACTTTACAGGGAAGAAGAAGCTAGAGGGTGAGTGGGAGGACATTGTCTCTTTAAAAATAAAAATACCAACCCAAAGGAGATATAAAGAATTGTACTCTAGCACAATTTGCAGTCTTATGGCCTAGTGTTATTTCTCTCTACCATGACTGTCAAGCTAGGGTATGATTAGATTACTTTAGTATGGAAACAGGCCCTTCGGCGTAACAAGTCCACACTGACCCACTGAAGAGCCACCTGCCTAAACCCATTCCCCTACATTTACCGCTTCACCTAACACTATGGGCAATTTAGCATAGCTAATTCACCTACCCTGCACATTTTTGGACTGTGGGAGGAAACTGGAGCACCTGGAGGAAACCCACGTAGATACGGGGAGAATGTGCAAAATCCACGCCGACAGTTGCCTGAGGTGGGAATTGAACCTGGGTCTCTGGTGCTGTGAGGCAGCAATGCTAACCACTGTGCCACCATGCTACCCATTAGATGAGTGGGATGAACCTTGATTTAATGGAGAGTGCAGAGGCATACCTAAAAATGAGGTGTCAACATGTGTTGACACAGCTACCTGTGTGCTAAATGGCATAAGCAACAAGTAATAGACTGTAGTATCATTTGGCCCAACCAGTGACTCAGATCTAAGTGCTTTCTTGCTAGCCATGGATGATGGTGGACAATTCAAACAACTCATTGGAGGAAGAGAAGCCACCAGTATCTCCATCAATGTAACAAGAACCCAGCACATCCTTACAGAAGATAAGACTGATGCATTCACAAGATTCTTCAACTAGAAGTGCTGAGTAGATGATCTGTGTTGGCCTACTCTAGTGGGCCCAAGAATCACTCCAGTTGATATCAAGAAATTGGAGGCACTAGATACTGCAAGGGCTATTGACCTTGACAATATTCCACAATAGTGTTGAAGACTTGTTCTCTAGCACTTGCCACACTCTTAGCCAAGCTTTTCCAGTACAGTTGCAACACTGGCATCTACTGGAAAACCTCCCAGATATGTCCTGTAGAGGAAAAGACAGAACAAATCCAATCTGGTCAATTACCACACATTTGTCCACACTCAATGGTTAGTAAAATGATTGAAAGTGTCATCAAGGTGCTGTCAAGCGGCACTTACTCAGCAGCGTGCTAACTGATGCCTAGTTTCGCTTCCGCTACATCCACTTAACTCTTGATCTCAGTACAGCCTTGGTTCAAGCATGAACAAAAGAATAGCATTCCAGAGGTGAGGTGAGAATAGTAGCCCTTGGCATCAAGGCCAGATTTGACTGTGGCATAAAGATGCCCTAGCAAAACAGGAATCAGAACTTTTTTCAATGGTTGGAGTCATACCTGGCACATGTTGAAGTCATTGAAAGTCAGTCATTTTCGGTGCAGGACATTTCTATAGGAGTGTCCTAAAACAGCTGAAGGTGGCTGGCCTTGTCAATGACCTTCCCTCCATCATAAAGTCAGTAGAGGCATTCATCATTGATTGAACAATATTCACCATTCACAACTCCTGGGACAGTCCATGTTCAAATGCAACATAAACTGGACAATTCCCAGGTTTGGGCTGAAATGTGGCACATAATATTCACAGAATCCCTACAGTGTGGAAATAAGCCATTTGACCCAACAAGTCCATACAATCCTTTGAAGAGTATCCCACCCTTTCCCATTTCCCTACCCTATTATTCTATATTTCCCCTCTCAAATGCACTTAACCTACACACTCATGAACACTATGGACAATTGAGTATGTAGAACATTGAAAAGTACATCACAGAATAGGCCCTTTGGCCCATGATATTGTGCTGAGGTTTAATTCTAATGTAAAATATAATGAACCTATGCACCTCTCAATGCACTGCTATCCATGTGCATGTCCAGCAGTTGCTTAAATGTCCCCAATGACTCTGCTTCCACTACCACAGTTGGCAATGCATTCCATGCATTCACAGTTCTGTGTAAAGAACCTACCTCTGACATCTCTGATATACCTTCCTCCTAATATCTTCAAACTATGTCTCCTCGTACCAGTCAATCCTGCCCTGGTGAAAAGTCTTTGGCTATTGACTCTATCTTCTAGGAGAAAGTGAGGACTGCAGATGCTGGAGATCAGAGCTGAAAATGTGTTGCTGGAAATGTGCAGCAGGTCAGGCAGCATCCAAGGAGCAGGAGAATCGATGTTTCGGGCTTGACCCCTTCTTCAGGAAATTGTTTCCCGAAGAAGGGCTCATGCCCGAAACATCGATTCTCCTGCTCCTTGGATGCTGCCTGACCTGCTGCGCTTTTCCAGCAACACATTTTCAGCTATGGACTCTATCTATTCCACTCATTATCTTGTACAGCTTGATCAGGTCTCCTCTCTTCCTCCTTCTCTCCAGATAGAAAAGTCTGAGCTTATTCAACCTTTCTTCAGAAGGCAAGCCCTCTAGTCCAGGCAGCATCCTAGTAAACCTTCTTTGCACCCTCTCCAAAGCCTCTGTATCTTTCCTATAGTAGGGCGAGCAGAACTGGACACAATATTCAAAGTGTGGTCTCACCAGGGACTTGTGGAGCTGTAGCAAAACCTTGTGCTTTTAAACTCGATCCCCTGTTAATGAAAGCCAAAACACCATATGCTTTCTTAACAACCCTATCCACTTGGGTGGCAACTTTGAGGGGTCTATGTACTTGCACACCCAGATCCCTCCGTTCCTCCACACTGCCAAGAGTATGGCCAATTCACCTAACCTGCACATCTTTGGACTGTGGGAGGAAACTGGAGCCTCCAGAGGAAACTCATGCAGACACTGGGTGAATGTGCAAACTCAACATGGGCAGTTGCCCGAGGCAGGAATCAAACCTGGTCCCTGACTATTTGAGGCAGCAGTGCTGAGCACTGAGTCATCGTGCCAGGAAAATGCCAGGCAATGACCAGCTCCAATAAGAGACAATCTGACCATCACCCCTTGACATTCAGTGGCATTATCATCACTGAATTCCATACTATTAACATCCTGAGAGTTACCATTGACTGGAAACTCTCAGAATTGCCACATAAACATAGTGGCTATAAGAGCAGGTCAAAGGCTAGGAATGCCACGGCGAGTAACTCATCAGCTGATTCCCCAAAGCCAGTCCAACATCTACAAGGCACAAGTCATGGGTATGGTGCCACTTGCTTTGACAAATGCAGCCCCAACAATATTCAAGAAGCTTGACACCATCCAGGACAAAGCAATCCACTTGATTGGCCCAATATTCACTTCCTCCTCTACCTAAGCTCCATAGCAGCACTGTACACTATCTACAAGATGAGCTGCAGAAATTCACGAAAGATCCTGAGACAGCACTTTCTAAATCTTCTACTACCTCTGTCTTGAAGGACAAAGGCAACAATTGCATGGGAACACCATTATCTGCAAATCCTCCAAGCTACTACTCATCCTGACGTAAATATATCATGGTTCCTGCACTTGCTGGGTCAGAATCATAGAATTTCCTTTCTAATAGGATGGTGGGTGTGCCCATGCACATGGATTGCAATGGTTCAAGAAGGCAGTTCGCACCATCTCATATGCAACTAGGGGTAGGCAATAAATGCTGGCCAGCCAATGGCATTTGTGTCTGACGAGTTTTTTAAAAAAAAATCATAGGTAAACAAGGGGATGACATAATGTCAGCATAAGCAAGAAATGCAGATTTGAGATTACAGTCAGATTTGTCATGAATGGCTGAGCAGATTGGTGAAAAGTCAAGAACCTAAGCCCATACATCTTCAGCTGCTTCAATAATTACCGTCCCTCCATCATAAAGTCAATGATATTTGAGTATTGAGAAAATAACGAGAATAGTGGTAAAATATGTTAAGAAACACCAATATTTTGGAAATCTTTAATGCAAAAGTGCTACCTGCAGGAATGAGACTTTTCAGTTTAAATTCTTCCATTACTACTATATGAGAGTTAGAGGTAGGTCTATTGCTTAAAAATGTGTTGCTGGAAAAGCGCAGCAGGTCAGGCAGCATCAAAGGAGAAGGAGAATCGACGTTTCAGGCACGTCGATTCTCCTTCTCCTTTGCTGCCTGACCTGCGCTTTTCCAGCAACACATTTTTAAGCTCTGATCCCCAGCATCTGCAGTCCTCACTTTCTCCTAGTAGGTCTATTGCTGGCATGTTCATGAAAAGGGTTACTCCTTAACTTAGTGGCAAGTTGAACTTGTTTCATAATAGTGCCTATGCAATAATAATCTGGGGAATTTTGAGATAAACTACTGCTTTTGTCAAAGCTAATAGCAGATTGATGCAAATCCCCAACCAATTTGAACCAACTTGCTCCAATTATTTACAAATTGCACACTGCCATTTATCATTTACTTTTAGTATTTATTGGTATTTGATTAAGTCAAATGATAAATGAGTATATCGTGTTTAAGCCAGCAATGCATGTTGCTACTTTTTTTTTTCAAATCCTGGTCTTGAAATGATTAGCAGCATATTTTAGCAAAATCCCCAAACAAGCTTCAGTTATTTAAATAGTACAGTGACATCCAAATTTAATGAATGAAGGGCAATCTAAGAAGTGTTAGGCTGAATTTTTGTTGTTACCCATTGTAGGTTGTATTCCACAAGCTGGTTCAAGGAATTGCTTTCTGAAGGTCTGATACAATATTTTTGTTAAAAATTTTAACATTCTTAAGGGCGTCAGTACCCTGAAAACCCACCCTCTCTGTTCACACATACTGTTATGTAATTTTAAATTGCTTATGCATCATATGAGATTATGGCTCTTTTAGGCTTTCTACTTCCTCCATGGCGATAATTCTGAATTTTGAACGTAAAAACAATTACCATAAAGCACCACTGGATGGTACTAGTGAACTAGTTTGAAGGATTTCTGCAATTGCACTTTGAAAACAGACTAGATGTAATATTTATCTTGCTTTTGTAAGTCCATGATTTTTGATTTTTTTTTTTGGGGAAAAAAAAGAGCATGCTAAATTTATTCGACCAATACTTTCACTAATGAGCAGCACTTTAGATAACAGATCAGTTGATGCAGATATGTAACTTCCCATAGAGCCTGCTTACAGTGAAGCTTCTGTTAGAGGGAAGAACAATGTATTATCCTAGGTCACTCTCAATGGAGCTGAATTGAGAAATGTTTTCGTGTAGGTGGATAGTAATTTTGCTATTTTAAAAATATTACTGTTGGAGCATTGCTATTGTTTTCTCGGTAAATGTACCATGTGATTTCATACTGTGCTAAATGGACAAGTTCACAGATTTCTTCCATTTAAATCTGGTAAGAAGCTAAATTGTCGTTGATCTCTTGTGGAGGGGAACTATCTTCTCATTGTCATGTTTGCTATAACTATGATTTTTGAAGGACAGAAAGGCATTGAGCACTCCCTTAAGAGATTAAATTGATTTGAATTATTATTGTCACAGTGAAAAATATTGTTTTGTGTGCTAACCAGACAAACTGTATCCTACATAAGAATAGCAAACCAGAGAGATTCAAGGTGGCGGCGACCCAGCATGTCTGAGTCTGTAGTGTTCTGCCTAAGACTCGGGCAAAGTGGGGCACCCGCCTTCATCACACCCTTTTTAAATAATTTTAAAATACCTTTTGCCAAGCATTGTTAGTCATTTTACATCAAACTTAAACAGTTTGGTGTTGTTCTTAAAATGACAAAGGGCAAAAATTCCCGCAGTTTGCTACAGGCAGGGACCCCTCCCCCACCCCCTCCAGCAACAGCGGAGACGTCCGCGGCTGTCTCGGGGGACTTACCTACGGAGGCCAGCCTGATCTCTGGGATCAACGAGCCACAGGAGAAGATCGATGCCTTCATTGAAGAATCCAGCTCCAGGTGGGAGTCGTTCTCGGTCATGTGTGACCGAGAAATTGAAAAACTTGAACAGCATGTCAGAGGGGCGGAGCAAAAGGCCGCGACCTCAGAGACTGCTGGCGAGTCGGCTATAGGCCAGGTCCTGGCTCTCGAGCAGAGAATCTGGACCTTGGAAGAGCACATCGACCTCGACAATCGGCTATTCTATTTCGGTTCCAATTTTATAGAGAGAAGCAGATGCTCCTGGAAGCTTCCAGAATCCTGGGAAGGACCCCCAGGCCATGATGCACAAGGGTTCCAGGATAATGTTATTCCAGGATTTTTCTCCAGCCGTGGTCCGCATTCGATGAGGCAAAGAAGCGTCTAAGAGACCAATACTCCTTGTGTTACCTGGCAACGCTGCGCTTCAGCCATGAAGGATCCGTACATAACTTTGGATCACCGGAGAAAGCTAAAGAATTCTTGGACTCTCTCTTAAATAGACTGTGAGACTTAAACCGTATAGATGACTATTTTATTTTGCTTCCTTTCCCCCCGCCCCCCCGCTTACCCTTTTTTTTTTCTCCTTTTTCATCTTTTTTTCATTATCTTCTCTGGGGGGGTGGGGAGGGGGGCTTATTTGTTATTCGCTATGTGATTTTTTTTTAATTAACAGGTCGTGTGAGAGGGTAGTTTGTTTTGTTCTACCTTTTTAGAGCTGGGTTTTCTTCTTCTGTCATTTTACTTAGTTTTCTAATAATTGCTGGGATTGTAACTTTGTAGTTTTATATGTTTATATTTTGTATTATGCTTGCTAAACACACCTAGGTGGGATGGGGGGTCACTCACTTTTAACTTTGGTTTCATAGAACACTTAAATTTGTCTACTCCATTTTATAATGCCTGGGCTGAGGGCAGGGCACTAGTTAGAGGTTATGGTGAGGTTATTGACAGGTAGTTACGCCCCCTGGGAGCAAGGGGGAAAATCTCCTTTCAAATGTGTTTTGTATTGTTTTCTTAGGAATAGTTTTTAATTGTGTTTGGTGTAAATGTCTTAAAGAATTTTTGCTTTTGTGAATTTTCCATAGTCTTTATTCAAGGTGTTTTGGGTGGGGTTCTCCCTCCTGGGGTGGTCTCGGGCTTGCCTGGACAATCATGGCTAGCCATTCGCTTAGGTGGTGCACCTGGAATGTCAAGGGGAGTATTTCACCAATCAAAAGCAAGAAGATATTATCAAACCTCAAAAAAAAGGGTTGATCTAGCTCTTTTACAGGAAACACATCTACTTGGCAAAGAGCACAAAATTACAACAGGGTGGGTTTGACCAGGCTTTTTTCTCATCTTTTAGTTCAAAAAGTAGGGGAGTAGTCATTCTCATCCAGAAGAATCTTCCTTTCCAAATATTAAGCCAGATAAAGGATGAGTCTGGATGGTATATACTGGTCAAAGCACTAATGTATGGAGAGGAGTATGGAATTTTGAATTTTTATTGCCCCCTGGCACACCCCTTCAAATTTGTGACGGAAGTGTTCTCCAAGTTGATGGCTTTTGGGCCCACCATACAATTATAGGAGGAGATTTTAATTGTATTATGGATTCAGAGACAGATAGGATACCTAAGAGTACTATGGGTATATCTCTCAGATCTGAATAAGGAGCTAGGGCTAGTAGATGAGTGGAGGTGCCTTCACCCCCAGGACAGAGACTTTACTTTCTACTCTAACCCACACAAGTGTCATACTAGAATTGCTCCCTCGACCCTTTTGAATTTTGTATTGTCTTGCAAAATAGGTAATATAGCAATCTCTGATCATGCTGCAGTATGACGTTAAGACTAGGGGACAATGGGACAGGCCCCCGACATTGGCGTATGGATTCTTAATGAAGGATAGCAAATTTATAAAATATTTTTCTCAGGAACTCAAAACCTTTTTGGAAATTAATTCAGGTACGGCCAGTAACCTGTCGATGACGTGGGAGACCATTAAGGCTTATGCGTGAGGTTTGATCATCTCATATTCTGCGACCCAGAAAAGACAAATGGGAGAACAACAGCGCCTGCTCGAGGCTCACTTGAAGGCAGCTGAGACAGTGTATGTTGATAGGCCCTCTATTACTAAGCTACAAAAGATCGCAGCCCTTAGGGCAGCCTTGAATACCGCACTTACCCAAACAGCAAAGAGGGAAATATTATTTGCAAAGCAAAGAGTATATGAATATGGTGACAAGCCTGGCAGATACCTAGCATATCTTGCGAGGGGGAATAAAAAGGCTCCTCAAGCTATCACGTCCATTAGGGAAAGTGCTGGTACTCTGACTTGTGATTGTAAAAGGATCAATACAGCCTTTTAGAAAGTTCTATTTTGAACTGGTATAAATCGCAAGACTGTGAGGATAGAACTAAGAAGATGGAGTCGTTCTTTAAAAACCTGGCCTTTCTGGACTTAACCTCTGAGCAGGTGATCCTGAATGCTCCCCTGACAATCCAGGAAGTACTTGATGCAATTAGACAGCTTCAGAGTGGCAAAGCGCCTGGACCAGATAGATTCCAGGTTGAGTTTTATAAAGAATTTATAGGGGAATTGGCTAGTCCACTTATAGACATGTATAATCACTCTCATAGTCAGGGCTGCCTCCTGCCTTCGTTGAGAGAAGCAAATATTTATTTCATGCTTAAAAAAAAAAGAAGGCCCCAGAAGATTGCTCATCATATAGACCAATATCCTTACTAAATGTGGATTTTAAAATCCTTTCTAAAACATTAGCATGAAGACTGGAGAGGGTCTTACCATACATTATAAAAGAGGACCAGACGGGGTTTATGAAGGGTCTTAGGTCAACTAACAATATTAGAAGGTTCTTAAATATGATACAAGCCTGTCAACAGGGAAGATACCGGGTTTAGTTGTCTCCTTGGATGCAGAGAAGGCATTTGATTGGGTAGAATGGCCGTATCTTTTTTATATGCTGGAAAGGTTTGGTGTCGGAGAGATATTTTCTAAATGGGTCTCTATTATACAATGACCCCAAAGCAGCTGTGATCACCAATGGTTTAGTTTCGGATAGCTTCAGTGTTGGTAGGCTGTCGTCAGGGATGTCCTCTCTCATCCCTGCTCTTCACGCTAGTAATCGAACCACTGGCGGAAGCTATACGAACCGACTCTAACATAGCGGCACCGAGGGTTGGTTCAGGTAAACGTAAAATCGCTCTCTATGCAGATGATGTCCTCCTTTTCTTAAATAATCCTTTGATATCCATGCCCTGCCTAATTCTAGTAATCAATCTATTTAGTATGTTCTCAGGCTATAAAATGAATTTTATGAAATCTGAGGCCATGCCGTTGGATGGTCTCGCCAGTATATCCAATTTATTGGATGCATCTTGCTTTCCCTTTCAGTGATCACTGGAGGGTTTTCTATACTTAGATATTTTTATCACTCCAGTATTTGGTCAGATATATAAAGCCAATTTTGTACACCTACTAGAGAAAATAAGGCAGGACCTTCAAAGCTGGGGAGATATCCCAATATCCTGGTTAGGCAGAGTAGCTCTAGTTAAAATGAATATTCTGCGTTGTCTCCAATATCCTATGAAAATGGTCCTTCTGATGTTGCCGAGACTGTATTGCATAAGCTACGCGGCTGGTTTGGTTCCTTTATTTGGAATCATGGACGGCCCCTTATCAAATTAGAAAAGCTGCAGCTTCCACAGGCAAGGGGAGGACTGTATTCTCCAGACTTTAGGAGGTATCAGTTGAGCTCTTTATTATGCTGTATAGCTGATTGGATCCCTTGTGAGTCTCAAGAGATCCAATTTGGTTAGACATTTGAGACCTCCCAAGCAAAATGTCCCCTCATCAATCTTTTATTTTTAGATAAGATGAGAGCTATTATGGACTATTGCAAAAACACTATTGTATTAAATACAGTTAAAGCCTGGAGGATAATGTGGCAAGATTAGGGTAATCTACAAAAAACTTATCCTAATACTCCTATAGTGAGAACATCGGGTTTTCAGCCAGGGCTGACAGACGTGACATTTAAAACCTGGAGGTCCAGAGGTATCTCCTGCTTGGGGGACCTGTTCGTTGGGGAGGTTATGATGTCCTTTGAGCAGTTGCACCAGAAGTTTGGACTGCCTAATGGAGACCTTTTTCGGTATTTCCAAATACGAGATTATATACAGAAGAAGACCATGTTATTAGACAGTCCGTACAAATTGGATAAGGAAAGAAGAGTGCTATGGCCAATGGCTCCACCCTCGGTTAGTACTCTTTATCATTCATTATGTAATGAGGTATCAAAAGACAATGGAATGACGGTTTGTTTAAAACATGGCACCAAGAATTGGGATTAGAAGTCTCTTTAGAAATGTGGGAGGACATCTAGGAAAATGCCAGAAAGATCTCTGTTTGTAATAGAACTCAAGCTATTCAATTCAAGATACTCCATAGGGCTCATATAGCACCTGAATGACTTGGAAAATTTAAGGTAGGAACATCCCCAGTGTATCCTACACAATGTATCCTACATGCAAAATAGAAATGGGCACTCTCACGCATTGTCTATGAACATGTTGCAAGATCCGTAGGTACTGGGACACAGTAGCGAATGCTCTGACAGAGATCTTGGGAACGGAGATTAGATTGGATCCGGTGTTTCTTCTCCAGAGCTTTTCAAATTTTCCCTCCCTGGAGGTGCACAGGAGGAAACTGTTTTCTATTCTTTCCTTTTGTGCAAGGAAAAATATCTTCGTGAATTGGGTAGCTGAAGGCCCTCCAGGACTTTCGAATTGGCACAGGTTACCATGGAATATATCCCCCTTAACTTCCTTACAAATATGGTGCACCAAAAAACTGAATTATTCTATAAAATATGGCAGCCCTTTCTGAACTATATCGACACAGATATTTCAGCCATACTGTCAAGGGCTTTTGTCTGGCTGTGGTAGTGGTTCTGGCTGGTCTGGGGGCCCCCGGGAGGAGAAATCCCGTATAAATACGGATTTTATTATGACTATGTTAATTCATTTCGAGTATGTACTTAATGATTTAATTGTTCTGTTATTTTTTGCTAGTAATGTATGATATTCTATTTTATGTTTTGGTTGTTTGTAGGATAGATTAGTAGTTGGGTTTTTCCCTTTTTTTTGGTGTGTTTTGGTTATTATTTCTTTTTATTCATATATTGAATATTAGTGTTTATACTTGTTTGTATTACTTTGTAATTTTGTAAAAATTAAAAAATTTCCTTTTTTTTTTCAATAAAAATACCTATATATTTAAAAAAAGGCAAACCATACTTTACATAAAACACAAAGGTAATAGCACAAAATGCAGAGTATAATGTTACACCTGCAGAGAAAGGTCAACTCT
Organism: Chiloscyllium plagiosum; assembly: GCF_004010195.1. Classification (NCBI taxonomy): domain Eukaryota; kingdom Metazoa; phylum Chordata; class Chondrichthyes; order Orectolobiformes; family Hemiscylliidae; genus Chiloscyllium; species Chiloscyllium plagiosum. The sequence goes on along the minus strand of NC_057741.1, from coordinate 19,737,086 downwards.
AATATGAGGTCCATTCGTAAGTCTAACTGCGGGGAAGAAGCTATTCTTAAATTTTGTGTTTTCAGACATTTTGTATCTTCTGCTTGATGGAAGAGGGTGGCAGGGCATATAATCGGGATGGGAGGATTTCTTGATTTATATTGGCTGATTTCCCAAGGCAGTGGGAAGTGTCAACTAAGTAAATGGATGGAAGCCTAATTTTAGTGAATGACTGGGCTGCGTTCACAACACTTATTTCTTGCGGTTTTGGCAGAACAGTTGCCATACCGAGCTGAGATGCATCCAGATAGAATGCTTTCCGTGGTGCATGTATAAAAATTGGCAAGAGTCATCCTGGACATGTCAAATTTCCTTAGCCTTCTGAGGAAGTAGATGCATTGATGTGCTTTATTGACTGTGGTATTGCTGTGGATGGACTAGGATAGATCGTTGGTGATACTGATTTTGAGGAACTTTAAGCTCTTGACCACCTCCACCTCAGCACCATTGATGCAGACAGGGTTCCTGAAATCAATGACCATGTCCTTAATTTGCGGAAGAGATTGTTGTCTTTACACCATGCCACTAAGTTGTCCATCTGTTTCTGTACTCTTGTTTTGAGATCTGACCCACTGAAGTGGTGTCATCAGCAAATTTCTAAATGGAGTTAGAGCTGAATTTGGTCCCATAGTCATGAGTGCATATGGAGTATAGACTGGTGCTGAGTACGCAGCTTTGCGGTGTTGAGGATTATTCTTCATTTTCCATAATGAGGTTTATTATATTTTAGGGCCTCAACTAGAACCACTTGCTGCATTTGTTCCTACTAAGGAGATTCAGAAGCCTTCAGTGTATCCAGGTCTAATAGTTCACCCTCTTTGTATCTACTCAGCTCCCATCACCCTCCAGATGGACTCTGCCTTGGATTCCCATTCTTGGGCCTGCGTGTGTGTTGATAAACATAAACAGAAAATTCTTTTAGAAAGAATTGGTGCCTATTCTTACTGGTTTGCAGTCTAGGGGTCAGGAAGTCAAGGATCCAGTTGAAGATGAGAGAGCAGAGTCCTAGGTCGCGGAGTTTGGAGATGAGTTTTTGTTGGAATTATGGTATTGAAGGCAGAGTTATGGTCAATAAATAGGACTCTGACATAAATATCCTTGTTATCTGGATAGAACATAGAACAGCGCAGTACAGGCCTTCGATCCTCAATAGTGTTCCAGCCTTCTATCCTATTTTAAGGTCAAACTAACCTACATACCCTTCATTTTACTGTCATCCATGTGCCCATCCAAGAGTTGCTTAAATGTCTTTAATGTATCTGACTCTACTGCCACCGCTGGCAGTGCATTCCAGGCACCCACCAGTCTGAATAAAGAGTCTATCTCTGACATCTCCCCTAAACCTTCCTCCAATCGCCTTAAAATTATGCCCCATCCTGTTGGCTATTTCTGCCCTGGATAGCCACTCATCATCTTGTACACCTCTATCAAGTCGCCTCTCACCCTTCTTTTCTCCAATGAGAAAAGCACTAGCTCCCTTAACCTTTCTTCATAAGACTTTACCCTCCAGTCCAGACAGAATCCTGGTAAATCTCCTCTGCACCATTTCTAAAGCTTCCACATCCTTTCTATAATGAGGTGACCAGAACTGAAGGCAATATTCCAAGCTCTATAGAGCTGCAACATAACCTTGTGGTTCTTAAACTCAATTCCCCTGCTAATGAAAGCCAGCACACCATATGTCACCTTAACAACCCTAGCAACTTGGGTGGCACCTTTTGAGGGATCTATGGACATGGACCCAAAGATCCCTCTGTTCTTCCTCACTGCCAGCAACCCTGACTTTAACCCCATATTCTGCATTCAAATTCAAACTTCCAAAATGAATCACTTCACACTTTTTTTTCCTGAACTCCATCTGCCACTTATCAGCCCAGTTCTGTATCCTGTTAGTGTCTATTTGCAAGCGACAACAGACCTCCACACTGCCCACGACTCCAACTGTCATCGGCAAACTTACTAACCCACCCTTCCACTTCCTCATCAGTCATTTTGTAAGAATTACAAAGAGCAGAGGTCCCAGAACAGATCTCTATGGAGTATTACTAGTCAGAGCTCCAGGCTGAATACTTTGCATCAGCTACCACCCTCTGTCTTTTATGAACCAGCCAATTCTATATCCAGACAGCCAAATTCCCTGTATCCCATGCCTCCTTACTTTCTGAATGAGTATACAACGGGAAACCTCATCAAATGATGTTCCAGGGATGACTGTAGATCCAGGGTAATGGCATCTGCCGTGGACCAATTGTGACATTCTGGAATGATTTTACTTGTAACACCATAAGATGTAGGATCAGAAACAGACCATTTAGCTGACTGAGTTTGCTCCACCATTCAATCAAAGCATGGCTGATCTGGTGATGAGCTTCACTTTCCTGTATTATCCCCTTGACTCTTGATAACCTTACTGTTAAACTTTTGTCTGTCTTAGCCTTGTATATGCTTAACGATGCAGTCCTCTGCAGTAAAGAATTTCACAGATTCCGTATCCTCAGAAGAAATTCCTCCTCATATTTGTCTTTGCGATTATGCACTTTGGTCCTGCTACAAGGGGAGCCAACCTCCTTGAATTATAAGGATTGTCTTATTTTAATGTCTTCTTTTTTTTTTTAAACTGTGGATTGCAATGATGAAGAACTGTTTTTAAAAATCAGGATTTACCAGGATGCCTGCATAATTTCATAGCATAGAATTTAACATTTATTGCAAACTCTGCAGGGACCAACAATGTGGAGATCGTCGGGAGCCAAGGAGTGTTTTCACAAGTGGAGCTGTTTGGTTCTCAGCTAATGGAGCAATTTGGAGCTAGAAACTAGTTACAATGACACAGATGCGGTGTGTGTAGCTGTTCCAGCGGAAACTGAATTTCTCTGTAGTAAAAGACTCACTTTAACTTAGGAACAGGAGCAGGCCATCTGTCCTGCCATTTATTAAGATCATAGCTGATCTGTGGCCTAACTCCATACCACAATTCTCTATCTTAGATTAAAAACTAACAACTGAGTCAGCATCCTTTGCCATTTGTGGAAGAAAGTTCCAAACATTTACCAATCTGTGTGTAGAAATGCTTCCAATATGTCTCCTGAATGATCTGGTTCTAAACTTTAGATTCTGTTCCTACTTTTCGATTTCCCCAACCAGTGGAAGTATTTTATCTTCATCTACCCTGTCTTTTCCAATCAACAGGCAATACAGCACAAGAACAGGCCCTTCAGTTCACCAAGCCAGCACTGATCCTAATCCTTATTAACATCCATTATTTATTGGCCATGTACAGTTTCTATTCCTCTGTTTGCCTCCCATTCATGCATCTGTCAAGATATGCCTTAAACGGTGCTAATGTGCCTGCTACCACCACCTCTCCTGGCAATGCGATCCAGGTATCCACCACCCACTGTGTGAAACGTTTTCTTGCACTTTTCCCCTAAACTTTCCTCCTTTCACCTTGTACTTGTGACCAATTGTAGTTGACCTTTCCACCTGGGGGAAAAAGCCACTGATCATTCCATCCTATTGAAGAGGTCTACAAAATTGAGACACAGTCAGGTCACTCTTCAGCTTCTGTCTTTCCAGTGAAAACAACTAAAGTTTTGTACAGTTGTAACATAACAAACCGATTCTACATTCGATGCTCCAGCTGATGAAGGGCAGGCATGCTGTATGCTTTCTTAACCATCTTATCCACCTCTGTTGCCACGTTCAGGGATCTGTGGACCTGTATACCCAGATCCCTTTGCATGTCAATGTTTCTAAGGGTTCTGCCATTTATTGTATAATTTACACTCTAATTTGATATTCCAAAATGCATTACATTGCATTTATCCAGATTAAACTCCATCTGCCATTCCTCCATCCAAATCTGCAGCCTGTGTCCTGCTGTATCCTTTCACAATCCTCCACACTATCTGTAACTCATCCAATTTTGGTGTCATCTACAAACTTAATAATCAGGCTACCTACATTTTCCTCTAGATCGTTTATGTCTATTACAAACCATAAAGGTTCCAGCACTGATCCCTGCGGCACACCACTATTTATTAATCTGCATTCTCAAAAGCACCTTGGCACTGCTACTCTTTGTCTTCAATGACCAAGCCAGTTTTATATCCATCTAGCCAGCTCCCCCTGAATCCCATGGGAATCTACCTTCTATACCAGCTGGCCATGAGGTGCTTTATCAAATACCTTACTGAAATCAACATCACTGCCCTTCCCTTATCAATCATTCTTGTCATCACCTCACTGGTGAAACATGACCTTCACTGCACAAACCCACGTTGCCTATCACTAACAAGTCTATTTGCTTTAAAATGTGAGTAAATCCTACTTCTCATTATTACTCCAACAGCTTCCCCACCACTGACATCCAGCTCACCAGCCTATAATTACCTGGATTACCTATGTTTCTCTTCTTAAAGGAAAAACATTGGCCATTCGCCCTTCCTCTGAACCTCGCCTGAAGTCAGAGAATGCAAAAATAGCTGGGGCCTCAACAGATATTTGCTACTTGCCTCCCACAGTATCCTGGGATAGATCTCACCTGGCCATGGAGTTTGTCAGCCTTGGTGTATTTGAAGACACCCAACACTTCCTCCTTCATTATGTTGACCTGCACGAGAGTATTCACATAACTTTCCCTAACCTCTTACCATGAGACGTAGGATCAGAAACAGGCCATTTAGTCCACAGAGCTGTTCCATGTTGATTGTAGCATCGACTTCCAGGTTCTAGAAGTTGCTATCATGTATGGGCCTTGGAGGCCTATGTAGCAGTATGAAAATTTAGAGGGAAAGGCTGACAGCATCTGTCAAGCCTCCTAAGAATCTTGAGTCTTAAGATCTCCATTCATTCTTCTAAACTGCACAGAATATTGTTAAGAGAATGTGGTGTACTGTACCTTTTAAGAAAGTTAAACGCTAGCAGAACTACCTGACAGCTCCAAGTGTTCTCAACAAGATATAATGTAATATGTGGTCCAGCTACTGGGATAGCTAGGGTAGCTGGTTGTCTGGAGACAAAAACAGATTTGAATTAAGCCAATCAGATTAACCTATACCCCAAAACATACCAAACTCCAATCCAATTTGAATTTAGTATATTGACAATCTTAAAAGCCAATGACACAATCTGATGCTTTGGGGGTATAAGACCAGGGAAAATTGAACAGTTGAGAAGAGAACTTCCATGCCACCAGTATGTAGAGACTACCTGAAAAATAGCTATCTTAAAGGTACTTTATCAATCTGTGACCTGTGAAGCATAATCCCTAAGAAGAAAAGAAGACACAAGAAGATCCAAATAGAAGATTCGACAGCTGGCTGGTTTTGAAAATTCTAATGTTTGGTAAATCTTAAACCCCCCCCCCCCCCATTATTATACTAGTATTGTAAAAGGGGAAGTAAGATAGGTTAGAGGAAGGAGTTGTAAATAATTGTTGGTTCATTAATCTCTGTTATACTTTTAAGAAATAAAGTTGTTAATTTTTACTTTAAATAGTTCTTTCAAATTTTCAGATTCCTGCATGAGATAAATCTCTTGTGTTGCTGGTTTAAATTAAACAGGAGGGTTTACCCTGTATCGTAACAATATAGTCGGAAGCTCCTGTATAGACAATCTCTCCATGCCTGGGATCAATGTGGTGAGCCTTCTGAGTTTCTTTCCTTGGATAAAGAGCAAAACATGTTCATAGTATTCTAAGTGTGTTATGATTAGTTGTCCATTTGGGGAAAAAAAGATGTTTTGGATACTATGCTTATTGCTTCCTTTTTAGCATCTTAGTGTGGCAGAATACGTGCAAAAGATAAATAATTTGTTTCTCTCAACCTGAGTTAAGGGCATAGATTGAAGTGTGGAATTGCTGTGTTGTCACCACAGGAATGTGGTTGAGGGAGGGGAAGGACTGGCAACTCCGTATTCCAGGTGAAGGATCTTCAGGTAGGACAGAATGTTTTTAAAAAAAAAGGAAGTTCTGTCATACTATTAACGAAGGAATTAGTTACTGCAGTAATGGGTGATAGTATCTTGGAAGGGTCTTCAAATGAGGCCTTGTGGATAGAACTTAGGAATAAAAAGGGAGCAGTCGCACTGCTGGGAGTATATTATAGACCCATCCCTCCACCCCCAAACAGTCAGCAGGCAATAGAAGAGCAGATGTGTAGACAATTCACTATGGTGTGTAAAACCTACAGTGGGGATTTCAACTTCTACAAAATTAATTTTGGTATTCACAGTGTAAAGATTTTAGTGGAAGCAGATATCTTGAAATTTATCAGAGTTTTTTAGTATTCGCGTAGGTCTAACAAGGGACAGCTCAATGCTGGCATGAATTCTGGGAAACTAAGCCAGATAGGTGGCATTGGGGAATCATTTTGATAATAGCGACTACAGCAACAGGTTTAAAGTTTATGAAAAGGAAAATGGTGACCTCGGAAAATGATTTTGGATTGATGAAAGGCAGATTTTACAAAAATAAGAACGGAAATTTCTGGAGAAACTTAGTAGGTCTGGCAGCATCTGTGGGAAGAAAGCAGCGTTAATTGATTTCTCATCTGGTGACTCTTCATCATAACTGTGTTCGTAGCTAGGAATATGTGGTATTTATGCTGAAGCCAAAGTTGGGCAAGGAAAGGGAGAGGTGGAGTGGAAGGTGGAGACTGAGCTCAGAGTCAAAAATATGAAAAGGGCATGTAAATAAGGAGATAAAGAATAACCGATCACAACAGGGGAAAAAAAAAAAAAAGCTGAATAAGTGATATTGAAGAGCTATGAGTGAGAAAATGGGTTAGCTGTGCTGAATACAACCTATATAATGTGACAATGGACTGAGGAGGATGTGGGATTGGGTGACTCTGCTAAAATCAACCCATGTCTTTATAGAACCAGGTGTAGGGTGGTTAATGGAAAAAAAATGGAAGGGTGAAATCAGGCTTTAAAATTATTTAACTTTATTTGAGTTGTAGAGGCTGCAGGGTCACCAAATGGAAAATGAGATGTTGTTCTTTCAGCTTGTTTTGAGGGTAGCTGGAACATTACATAAGGCCTGCGGCAGAAATGTTGGCTGTAGTGGTATGCTGAAGTGGCAGGCAACTGGAAGCTCAGTGATTTTTACGGAGAGAACTTGGGTATTCTGCAAAGTGGTTGCTCAACCTGTGTTTTGCCTCCCAAACATAGAGGAGACCTCATTGTGAGCAGCAAATATAGTAGTCTAGATTGAATAAAGGACAGGAATTTTGTTACTGTAACTGGAAGCGTGTCTGGAGCCTTGGATGATGACAAAGGAAGAGGTAAACAACCAGATGTTACGCCTCCTCTGATTGCATGGGAAGGTGCTGTGGGAGTGTGCAGATTCCTTGGGAAAGGAGGTGGAGTGTACCAGAGGGAAAAGCCATGCAGAATGCTGACAAGGGAAGAGAGGAAAATATGTCTAGTTGTGGTATCCCATTGGAGGCAATGGAAATGGTGGCTTACAATCCTTTGGATGTGGAGGCTGGTAAGTGAAGACCAGAGAAACCCTAACATTGGTGAGGGAGGGAAGGGAAAAGGGTAAGGGATGGGATGTGTTGAATGTGGCTCACAGTCCTTTTGACCATAGTTTTATTTTGTTTTACTAAATAAGGCAGGATTTGGCAAAAGTAGACTGGGAACAACTACTTCTGCGTAAATCCACAGCAGAATGGTGGGGAGCATTCAAAATGGAATTAGCGAGAGTACAGGCCCAACATATTTCTTAGGTGAAATGTAGGAGTAACAAAGCCAGAAAACACTAGATGTCTACAAATATCAGGACTGGATAAGAATGTATTATATGGGAGACTGATTTTTAAAAAAAGTTACAACACATGGTATCAAGGATAACTTTGATTCAAAGCTAGCTTAGTGGTAGGATACAGGTTGGTCCAGAAGGCTGCTGGTGTGCAGTGATCTACTACTGGGATCAGTGCTGGGTCCTATTGTTTATATTGATCCCAGACACAATCTAGAAGAAATTATTGGTGTGGTGTGGGTGGGAGGTTGGAGGTAGGGAAGTGATAAGTGGGTTTGTATATGACATTAAGGTTGGGTGATTGACAGTGAGGAAGAAGGTTACAGGAGGATATAGACTGGGCAGATCAGTGAAGATATAAATTTTTAACCCTGGATAATTGTGAAATCATGTACTTTGGAAGAAGTAACAAGATAAGGGAGTACTCAATAAATGGTAGGACACAAGGATGTTCAGAGGAATCTTGGGGTGTTTGTCTTCAAATCCTGGCAGGATTACTAACCCCCAGGTAAATAAGACAGCTAAGAAGGCATACAGGACACTTGCTGTTAAGTTGTACTAGTTTGGCCACAACTGGAGTTTTGCGTGCAGTTCTGGTCAGCACGCGAGGAAAGATGTGGGAGCAAATTGCTGCAGATGTTGGAATCATCTACTGAAAACCAAAAATCTAGAGATCATAGTGTCAAGAAGCATCCATGGAGAGACAGCAAGGTAATGTTTTGAAAAAGGTGACTCTTTACTGGCAATTTTGATTGCATTGGAGGGAGTGCAAAGGAGATTCATCAAGATGTTGCCTGGAATAGAGCAGTTTAGCTATTTGGAGAGGCTGGATAAGTTCTGGTTGTTTTCTTTAGAGCAGAGAAGACTGAGAGGAGATCTGATTGACACGTATATGATTTAAGGGGCATGAGCAGTCAGATAGAAAGCAGCTGTTACCCTTAGTTGAAGGATCAATAACAAGAGAACATTGTTTTAAAGCAGGTAGGTTTAGATGGGATTTGAGGAAAACATTTACACCCAGAGGGTAGTGGATGTTTGAATACACTGCATGGGAGGGTAGTTGAGGTAGGAAACCCTCAGAACCTTTAGAAAGTACTTGGATGAGCATTTTGAAATGTCATAACATAGATCAAATGCTGGAAAATGTGACTCTTGTAGATAGAGTAGTTTTTTTCATTTGGCGCAGACTTCATAGGCCAAAAGGCCTCTTCTGTACAATTCTGTGCACCTCGACATGTTAGAAGAAACTAAAATCATTACTAATCGAGGTGATAAGCATGAAAATCTTGATATGCTTTGGGTAAAGTGGTTTGATTTTGGTAAGCATGAAATGCAATCTTTCAGATTCCCCCAGTTTGGCATCCTGTCATTAGTCTTCGTGGTGCCTTTCTGAAAGAGATTTCAACTCCATTTCATTATCCCAACATTTTCTTAACTATGAATGAGTTGTTAAATTTATTTGGATAAATATTTTAAATCTGTCCCAGACTCCTCCAAAACTATTATTTCTAGTTGACCATTCAGTGCCTTGTATTCAGGTTAGAGTAAATTGTCCTCCGTTCTCACTTCGTGCTCATGGCAAGGATCTTAAGCTTATACTAATTAATTAACAATCAACAATCATCCAATCATTTTTTAAAATTTTACTTTATCAAGACAGTCATTAACTTTTTATGCCATGCAGATTCCCAATTTGTCTTGTCTTCTCTTCAAACTGAAGGACCTCATCCTTGGGGTCATTTTAGTGAAATACTCATTTTCTTTGCTCTTGATGTTTTTCTAACAACATGCTTTAACCAGTAATAAATTTGTTTTTTGTATGTATATATTAGATATCTATTAACATTTCTACTTTTTGCTTTTTTTACTTGTCGATACCTCTACTACCAAACAACATTTTTGAAAAAACATTTTTTAAATGTTTATGTTCCTGATCTGGCCATGTTTCTCTATGCCTTGTAAAGATTTACAGTTTAGAGTAAATGTCCTGCTTTTAAAGTTTCTTTTGCCTCCTGCTTCTCTACTTTGTTTCACTCATCTGCCTTTTAAAAGATAAACCGCATGGAAATATTGAGGAATAAGAAAATAGGTATGTAACTTGTCTTAAATTCTTCATGTCGTTTTTTTCACTTATGAAGTCTGTAGACAAATTGCAGACAATTTTTTATATAGCAATTTGTTTTATGGTTGGAGATTTAGGTAAATTCAATTTTGAGGAATTGCATGTACAGCTCTTTGCTGAAACCTGCTTTCCTTTAACAAAATAAAAAAAGTGAAACCTGGGATCTAGTATGGTCAATGTTTTTCAGAACCCCAAAAACGAGCATGATATTGAAAAACAAGAGGATACCACTGTTTGTTTGTTTTGCAATTCTGAGTTAGCCATGTTGTCAGATACTGGCAGTGTCATAGAATCATCAGAGAATTCCTACAGTGTGGAAACAGGCCCTTTGGCCAAACAAGTCCACACTGACCCTCTGAAGAGTTGCCCACCCGGTCTCATGCCCCCTACCCTATGTTTACTCACAACTAATGTACCTAACCTATACATCCCTGAACTCTATGGGTAATTTAGTATGGTCAATGCAAACTAACCTGCACATTTTTGGACTGTGGGAGGAAACTGGAGTACCCGAAGGAAATCCACACAGACATGGGTAGAACGTGCAAACTCCGCACAGACAGTCGCCCGAGGCTTGAATTGAATCCGGGTCCCTGGTGCTGTGAGGCAGCAGTGCTCACCTCAGAGCCACTGTGCCACCCCAACGTACAAGGACTGGAGGCAACTGTGCCATTTGGTTTGGGTTTTCTTTGAGACAGAGCCCATTAGAGAGGGGAAGTAGGACTGTCACAAGATTTTACACTAGCAAATGGTTTGTGGCAAAGGAAACAATTTGGGTGTAAAAGTTATTATGGATATTTGTTTGAGAACAAGTAAAAGAAGAGAGTGGATGAACAGGCAGAGGTTAAATCAGAAATGAAGAATAAGGAATGTGAAGGAAAAGGAACAGAAGATCAGGACAAGTGGGAGCCAGTACAGATGAGTGTCAGACTTCATTGTTAAGGCAGTGAGTTTTACTGTTGGTCAGTGTTTAGTTTAAAAAGAGTTAAGTTGAGTGTCTAAGTATATACTGAGGAATTTACCATGTTCCTTATTAAAGTGTTCAGTAAATCAGAGTAAATAAATGGAGGTTGAAACTTTATTGCTGGAACAGCACAGCAGGTCAGGCAGCATCCAGGGAACAGGAGATTCGACGTTTCGGGCACAGGCCCTTCTTCAGGAATGAGAAGTAAATGGAAGTAAAAGTAAGTCACAGCAAGACAGCTCAGCCAGGGTGGAATGCTTGATATAAGAAGTTGCGAACACTTCTGTTGTCCAAGGTTACCATGTGCAGAACATGTCAGGCTGCAGTGACTGGAAATCCGTTTTGATTCTGGAGTGGTGGTTGGAGCAAGGAACATAAAAATGGACTGTAAAGAGCTTCTGTGTTTTTTAAAAATTTTATATATGGGCCGAGTGGTCTAGTTAATGTTGGTGGGGGGAGGTAGTTACCTTTATTCTATTTTACTTCAGTCTCGAGGAGCGGGGTTGTTTTCCCTTGTTATTTTGTCTTATTATATTTAATTATTACTTGTTGAGGTTGTAATTTTATAGTTATATATGTTTATACATGGTATTAACATTACCAACTATATCCAGGTGTAGGTGGGTGGGGGTGGGGTAGGGTGCTCACTGTTAACTCAAGCTCTGTAATATATTTGAATTTTCCTCATCCTATTGAGGAGCACCTGGGTCAAGGGTGGGGCACTGGTTGGGAGAGGATACGATGGTCCTTTGGAAAGGAAGTGATACCCCCTGGGAACAAGGGAGAAAATCTCCATTTAAGTACGTTTTATATTTTTTAAATTTAGAAATAGTTTTTTATTTTCCTGTTGTGAGTGTATTAGAGAGCCTTTATTTTTGTGAATTTTATATGCTCTATGCTCGGGATGTTCTGCTAGGGTTTCCCCTCCCAAGGGGTCCCGGATTTACCCGGATGATTATGGTTGATCAGTCGGTTAAGTGGTGCACCTGGAATGTCAAGGGGAGTAATTCGCCATATTTTTTAAATTTAGAAATAGTTTTTTATTTTCCTGTTGTGAGTGTATTAGAGAACCTTTATTTTTGTGAATTTTATATGCTCTATGCTCGGGATGTTCTGCTAGGGTTTCCCCTCCCGAGGGGTCCGGGATTTGCCCGGATGATTATGGTTGATCAGTCAGTTAAGTGGTGCACCTGGAATGTCAAGGGGAGTAATTCGCCAAGATCTAGACAATTGGTGGATTTGAACAAAGAATTAGGATTAGTAGATGTATGGAGATGTCTTCATCCACAGGGCAGAGATTTTTCTTTTTATTCCAATCCACATAAACGTCATACCAGAATGAATGTGCTTTTTGCCCCCTCGATTTTTTACCAGAATGAATGTGCTTTTTGCCCCCTCGATTTTTTTAAAATTCCATATCATCCTGTAAAATAGGTAGTATAGCAATTTCCAATCACGCTGCTGTATATATGGAAATCAAGGCGAGGAACAATGGGATATCCCCTCGGCATTGGTGTATGGACCCCTTCCTGATGAAATATAGTAAATTTGTAAAGTACTTCTCTCAAGAATTTAAAACTTTTTTAGAAATTAATTTGGGTACGGCTAGCAACCCATCAATGATGTGGGAGACCATCAAAGCTTACACGCGAGGTTTGATCATCTCCTACTCAGCGACCCAGAAAAAATTGAAGGGAAAACAACAGTGTCTGCTCGAAGCTCGCTTAAGAGGCTGAAACAGCATATGCTGACAGACCTTCTATTATCAAATCTGCAAAGGATTACGGTCCTTAGGACAGCTCTAAACACCACACTTACTCAAACGGCTAAGAGGGAAATACTATTTGCAAAACAAAGGTTATATGAATTTGGTGACAAACCGGGTAGATACTTAGCATTTCTTGCAAAGAAAAAGAAGGCCCCTCAAACTATCATGTCTATCAAGGAAAGCACTGGTATTTTGACTCATGATCATAAAAGGATTAATGCAATCTTTAGAAATTTTTATTCTGATTTATATAAATCTCAGGATTGTGAAGACAGGACTAGGAGGATGCAATCGTTTTTTAAAAAATTGACCTTTCCGGACCTAACTCCGGAACAAGTATCGGTCTTAAATGCTCCCCTAACAGTCCAAGAAATACTTGACACAATCGGGCAACTTCAGAGCAGTAAGGCACCTGGACCAGATGGCTTTCAAGCTGAATTCTGTAAAGAATTTATAGGAATATTGGCTGGTCCACTTATGGACATATATAACTACGCATACAGTCAGGGCTGTCTCCCGCCTTCGTTGAAAGAGGCAAATATCTCTCATCCTTAAGGAAAGGACCCAGAAGGTTGTGCGTCATACAGACCAATATCCTTGCTAAATGTAGAATTTAAAATCCTCTCTAAAATGTTAGCATTGAGACTAGAAAGGGTATTGCCACATATCATAAAGGAACATCAGACGGGGTTTATTAAGGGCCGTAGATCATCCAATAATATTAGAAGAGTTTTGAATATGATTCAAGCCTGCCATCAGGGAAAGATACCCGGAGTAGTAGTCTCATTAGACGCGGAAAAGATATTTGATAGGGTTGAATGGTCATATTTGTTTTACACATTGGAAAGGTGTTTACCAAATGGGTCTCAACATTATATAGTGATCCCAAAGCAGTTGTGGTTACCAATGGATTAGGCTCGGATAGCTTCAGTGTGGGTAGGGGCTGCCGTCAGGGATGTCCTCTCTTGCCATTGTTATTTACGTGAATAATTGAACCACTAGCAGAGGCTATACGGGCTGATCCTAATATAATGGCCCCGAGGATTGGTACAGGTAAACATAAAATTATCCTTTATGCAGATGATGTTCTTCTATTCCTCAGTAACCCTTTGATGTCCATACCCCGCTTAATCCAAGTTATTAATACATTTAATGCATTCTCAGGCTATAAAATTAATTTTTCAAAATCGGAAGCTATGCCAATGGGTGGCCTTGCTGTGATACCCCGCTTAGCGGACGGTTCCCTTTTTCCCTTTCGCTGGTCCCTGGAGGGTTTCGTATATTTAGGCATTTTTATTACTCCAGTATTTGGGCAGTTGTATAAGGCTAATTTTGTGTATTTATTGGAAAGGATAAGGCAGGACCTCCAGCGATGGGGAGACCTACCAATTTCCTGGTTGGGTAGAATAGCATTAATCAAAATGAATATCCTGCCCCATCTCCTATATCCTATGAGAATGCTTCCGGTGATGCTGCCGAGAATGGCTTTATGTAAATTATACGGCTGGCTGAGTTCCTTTATCTGGAACCATAGGCGGCCCCTCATTAAGCTGAAGAAGCTACAGCTTCCACAGGCAAGAGGTGGATTGGACTTCCCAGATTTTAGGAAATATCAATTAAGTCCCCTATTAAGTTACATAGCTGATTGGGTCTTGTCTGATCCACAATCAATCTGGTTGGACATCGAGGCTTCTCAAGTAAAATACCCACTTATTAACCTTTTATTCTCAGACAAGAGGAAAATCATTACAGACCACTGTAAAAACCCTATAATACTGAATACAATCAAGGCTTGGAATATAATGCGGAAAAATGAGGGTAATTCACATAAAACATCCCCCTATGCACCAATAGTGGGAGCATGGGGATTCCAACCGGGATTAACAGATGCCACTTTTAAACTCTGGAGAGCCAGGGGTATCTCATGTCTTGGGGATTTATTTAAAGATGGGGTCCTGATGTCTTTTGAACAGCTGCGTCAGAAATTCGGATTAACTAATGGAGACCTCTTTCTATACTTCCAAATTCGAGATTATATACAGAAGAAGACTACGTTATTAGATAGTCTTTATAAATCAGATAGAGAATGTAGAGTGCTACGGCCAATGGGGGTATCTTCCGTCAGTACTATTTATCATTTACTACATGAAGTATTGGGAGATATGGACAATCTGCTTAAAACGTGGGATCAGGATTTAGGACTAGAAATCTCTATAGAAACGTGGAATGACATTTGGGAAAAATGCCAGAAGAATCACCATCTACAACTGAACTCAGTCTATCCAGCTGAAGATACTTCATCGGGCCCATATAGCACCGGATCGATTGGCAAAATTTAAGGCAGGAGCATCTCCAATGTGTCCCAAATGTAAAATGGAGGTGGGCACTCTTGTACATTGCATATGGACCTGTCATAAGATCCATAGATACTGGACTAAAGTAGCAAGTACACTGACATAAATTTTAGGAACGGAAATTAAAGTGGACCCTATATCTCTCCTTTTGGGCTTTTCGAACTTTCCCTCCCTGGACATGTACGGGACGAGACTATTTTCTATTCTCTCTTTCTGTGCAAGGAAAAATATTTTGGTAAACTGGGTGGCTGAGGGCCCCCCTGGACTTTCAAATTGGCACAGATTAATTATGGAATGTATTCCCCTTGGCTTCCTTACAAATATGGTGTACCGAAAGACAGAATTATTTCATAAAATATGGCAGCCCTTCTTGAATTATATAAATACAGATATTTCGGCTATCCTAACAAGGGCTTTTATTTGATTGAGTTTGCGAACCTGGCTGGTCCGTGGCCCCTTGGGAGGGGAATCCCGCACGAATACGGGTTTTGTTACGTTTGATGTTAACACATTCCGAGCATGTATCTCACTATCCAATTTCTGTGTTATCCGTTGTTTTTTTTTCTTTCTCTTATTTGAATAATGTAAGAGACTTAATTAATCACTCTGTTTAGTTGTAGGTTAGATTAGTAGTTAGTTGAGTTTTGTTTTTTTTTTCTCTCGGTATTTTTCTTTGGTTATTATTTATTCAAGATTTAATTGTATATCAATGTTTGTACTTGAGAGTTTTTTTTATTTTTTTAAACTTGTAAAAATGTTAAATTTCCAATAAAAATATCTATTTAAAAAAAAAGAGCTTCTGTAAGTATGTAAAGAGAAAAAGGATTAGTGAAGCCAAATATAAGTCCCTTACAATTTGAAATCGGAGAATTGATAAGAGAACAAAGAAATGGCAGAGCAATTAAGCAACTATTTTAGTTCTGTATTCACAGAAGGCACAAAAAGCTTTTATATGCTTGGGGAACCAGAATCTTTTGGGCAGGAGGAACTTAAGGAGATTAGATCATTTTAAAAAAAACTGCGCTGGGGAAATTAATGGTTCTAAAAACTGAAAGTCCTCAGGTTCTGAAATTTACATCCCAGGGTATTAAGAGGTGGCCATGGAAATAATGGATGTGTTGGTTGTCATTTTCCGAAGTTCTAGATTCTGAAAGAGTACCAGCAAATTGGAGGTTGACATATTTGATACTGTAATTTGAAAAGAAGGGAATTATAGACTAGTTACCCCAACATCAGTCATAGGAAAAATGGCATTCACTGTAAAGGATGTGATAAACTGTTTAATATTTTCTCAGCCAACATGGATTTATGAAAAGGAAGTCATGTTTCACAAACTTACTGGAGTTTTTGAAGATGTAACTAGTAGATTAGATGAGGGGAAAACTGGTGGATAAAATATATTTGAATTTTCAGGAGGCTTTTGATAAAGTCCCACATGACTTGTGATAGTGCAAAATCAAACTCGTGGGATGGGTAATAATATTGCATATATTGGTTATCTGACAGGAAACAGTAGGAATAAATGTGTCTTTTTTCAGAGTGGAAGATGACCATTGGGGTAATGCAGGGATCAGTGCTTGAGTTCCAGTTATTCATCATGTGTTGGCAGTTATTGGACTGGAAGGAATTGAATATAATATTATCAAGTTTGCTGAAGGTATAAAACTTGATGGTAATTTGAATTGGAAGATAGTAAAGAGGCTTCATGATAATTTAAGTCGACAAATGCATGGCAGTTGTAGCATAAATGGATAAGAATGAAGTTGTCAACTTTGGTAGGAAAAACAGAATGGCAGTATTATTTAAATAGTGATAGACTGAGAATATAGATGGGTACTTGGATTGTTGTATACCAAGTATTGGGGTGAGATGTCCAAGAGAAGTCTTGACTCCTGTGTCCAGCAGCACAAGTTGCTCTTTCTTCAGAGCTCTTTTCCAGCATAGCATGGGAGAGGTCATTGGAAACAGTTCCTGTGGGATACCCTGGCTCTCTTAGCTAAGTACATCATTTTTATACATCCAGTGTGGCAATGATTACTTGTAACATTATTGTCATTGTCGGTCACCTTCCCCTAATCTCCACATCCAATCCTGTAAACCCACATTCAATGATCGAAATCTCCTACGGACAGCCCTAAGTCCTCCCATGAACTCATGTTTACCAGAAATCTTGATTACTAGTCCTTGAGATCTTAGAATGGATCTCATTCAACCACATTCTAATATTGACAGTTATACTCCTTTCCAGACATTTGCCAGTTGCATTGTGTTGATTGCCAATAAATTGGATACTTGCTTATCATTAATGACGTTCAAATTCTGTTAGGCAATTTAGATTCCCTACTAACCTTATTACAGGAGATACAAAAGGATGCTAATTTCTACCAATTACTATCAAATGTGTAATATCAATTCCAATGTAAAGTTAGTTATATGGAAAGTTGTACAGCTATATCTAATGATTTAATTCTTTGTCCAAGCTGACACATTAGGAAGCAGCTTCTCTGTCTCAACCTTAGGAGATCAAACAAATACAGTCTATCCATCTTGTAGCTGCAAGTTGGTTCAAAACAGAAGTTTGACTCTCTGGTAGGACCCACTGTCTTTACTTCAAATACCTTTCACATTAGTTTTCCCTACCAAACAAGTAAGCACTTACTTAAATTCCATTGATAAGGATGAAATTCAGTCACTTTCACAGCTTTCTGCTTGTTGAGCTGTGAAACTGCAACTGGTCATTTTCCCAAAGCCCCAATTTGTCACTGCTTTTCCTGCTATTAAAGTGGGCCTCTTTTTACTGCATAAGGTTGACTGCTTGTAGGAATTCAACCAAATCCCTTTGTGGTAGTTTGTAGGTTGCATTTTTAATTTCACAATGTGGAGGTGTTGGACTGGAGTGGACAAAATTACAAATCTAGGGTGGCACGGTATCTCGATGGTTAGCATTGCTGCCTCTCAGCGCTAGAGACCAGAGTGCGTTATCCACCTCTGGTGACTGTCTGTGTGGAGTTTGCACATTGTCTCCCCATATCTGCGTGGGTTTCCTCTGGGTGCTCAGGTTTCCTCCCACAATTGAAAGATGCGCAGGTCAGATGAATTGACCATACTAAATTGCCAAGTGGGGGTAAATATCGGGTAGGGGAATGAGTCTGGGTGGGTTACTCTTCGGAAGGTTGGTGTGAACTTGTTGGGCTGAAGGGCCTATTTCCATACTATAGGGAATTTAATCTTAAACTGGTTTAGATTTTTTTTTATTAGAATTACCAGCTTTCTGAGCGCTGCTCCTTCATCAAGTAGCTATGGAGCAGGGTCATAAGACACAGAATTTATAGCAAAACATCAGTGTCATGCAACTGAAACAATATATTGAACAAACCTAGATTGCTATTAAGTCTTTCATCTTTTAGAATGGGTTGCAGGTTTCGGTTCATTAATATATAAATCCCAGAACTTCTTTCAAGTCACGTTCTTGAGAAAACTTCCTGTTTTATAACAAAAGGTGATAGCTCAACTTGGGCAATGCATTAAAGTTGAGGTTAGAGTCTGTATGTATCCCAATCTTGATCCAGACTGGTTCTACTTCCAAAGTAGAAATTTATAAAATATTACATGGATTGATTCTGTGCTTTTTGAGCAAAATAGAATGTATTTGCAATCACAATTCTGCAAATGTAAATTTGCCCCGTAGACTTCATATATGTGTGTGCGAATGAGTGTGTGTTTGCATGTGTATGCTTCGTTTTGTGTGCGTGTATTTAAGTGTGATGGAGTATAAACCTGTGAGGAGGTGAGTGTGGGGGTGTGTGTGTGTGCATGAGAGAGGGTCTCCGTGAGTATTGTGTAGTGTGACATGAATGTGGTGTGACATGAACGCAAGGTCTCATTTGACGTCATCCTGTTGGGTTCTGAACTTGGCTATCAGCCTCTGCTTGGCCGCTCTATGTTGTTGCATATCCTGAAATCCGCAATGGAGGATTGTTACCCGAAGATCCAAGGCTGAATGTCCCTGACCGTTGAAGTGTTCCCCAACTGGGAGGGAACGTCCCGTCTGGCTATAGTTGTGCAGTGTGTATTCATCTGTTGATGTAGCATCTGCTTGGTCTCGCCAATGTACCATGCATAGGGCATCCTTGACTGCAACTTTGGCTGAGGCACATGAGTACCTGATGCGTACATGGTGGGTGGTGTCCCCGTCAACACTGACACGTCTTGTCATGGTTGCCATGACACAGTTGTATGGTGTAGATATAGACGTCCTGAAGGCTGGGCAGTTTGTTGTGAACAATGGTCTGTTTAAGTTTGGTGGTTGCTTAAAGGTGAGAAGTGGGAGCGTAAGGAAGGTGTTGGAGAGGTGCTCATCTTCATCAATAATGTGTCGCAGGCTGCGAAGAACATTGTGTAGTTTTTCTGCTCCTGGGATATACTGGAAAACGAAGGATACCCTATTGGTCGTATCCCAAGTCCCTCTCCTGAGGAGGTAATTAAGGTTCCTCCACTGTGGCACATCTGAACTGTCGATTGATGAGTTGAGCATCATATCCTGCTCTGAAGAGACATCTTTCTGCCCCTTTTACAGGTGATCAATATATCGTTTCATTTGCAAAACACTGATTTTTTTGATATAAATTCTGTGTCTTGTGATTCTACTCCATAGCTACCTGATGAAGAACCAGTCCTCTGAAAGCTAGTATTTCCAAATAAACCTGTTGGACTATAACCTGGTGTTGTACGATGTTTAACTTTTAATTTCCCAATGTTTATATTGTTAAGGTCAATATGTAATGACAATTACCCAAAGGAGCGGTGCTCTGAAAGCTTGTGATTTTTTAAAAAAATAAACCTGTTGGACTAAACCAGGTGTTGTGACTTCTGACTTTGTTCACCACAGTACAGCATCAGTATCTCGGCATCATGCTAAAGCTAGCACGATTATTGTATGAATACATCAGTGTGTGTTCCTTCTGCGATTTACAACCAACTGAAAATGTTTTAACCAAGTGGGTCAAGTTTCCCTATCTACTCTACTCTAAATTAAATGGTAATTTTTATATTAGTTTGCTAAAAAAAGGGGTTTCCTCTGTTTCCCCCCCCCCCTTAAAAAAAAAATCAGGGATGGCTCACTGACAACATTCAAAAAGACCTTTGACACTGTATGGAGGCTACAAATCTGGCTTTGAAAGTCTGCTATGTGCAACCTCTTTTTGGCCATCTTAAGTTGTCAAAAAGCCTCAGATGGTCATTTGAAGTCAATTTTAGTCATGGTCAGCTGCAACAACCAGTCATCAATAGCAAACATCTGGAGATAAGAGATCTGTTGGCTTACATTGTAAACTGGTTTAGTACTAGAACATGGAAGTTTTTACTGCAATTGTACAGGGCCTTAGTGAGACCATATCTAGAATATTGTGTGCAGTTTTGGTCTCCTTTAGGTAAGGAAAAAAAAACTTACCATAGGAGTACAGCAAAGGTTCACAAAACTGATTCCTAGGATGGCAGGTTTTTTTTTAAATCAGGAGAGATTGGATTGACTGACAACTGTGTTCTGTGGAGTTTAGTGGAATGAGGGTGATGGAGGTTTCCCTTGGCTGGGGATGTCCCGAACAAGAGGTTATGGTCTTGGGACAACCGGGATGCTAGTTAATTGTGAAGTGATGAGAAACTTCTTTGCTGAAAGTGGTTAACCTGTGGAATTCTGTACAATGGAAGGCTGTGACTAGAATGCCACTGAATATATTTTAGGAAATAAATAGATTTCCTGAAGCTAAAGATATTGAGGGGTATGATGAGAGGAGAATGGGAGTGTGAGAGAGGATCAAACATGGTCATGTTGAATGAAAGAGAGGCCTTGATAGGCCAAATGGCCCCATTCTGTTCCTAATCAATGCCTGAGGCACTTCACTAAATATTTGCCCACTCTTGCATATCACCTCTTTGTTTACATCTTATTTCTTACTCCATAGCTATTTCCAGGGTTTTTCCCAAAGACTTGATTTTAATTAATACCTTCTGTGTGAATCATTTTTCAGACTTTTGGAAGTCAAGGTCCATTTTCTAATGAGGCCAACATTCTCAAAGATACCGAGTTAAGTTGGGCAACATTTACATGCCTAAATCAAAGGAACATGGGAAGGAATAATACAGGAGTGGGCCATTTAACCCCTCTGGCCTGCTCCATCATTCAATGCAATCTGCGACCGAACTCCATAAATCCTTTTTACTGATGTTCATTCTGATGAAACATGTAAGGAATAAAGAACAATTTAGAAAATCTGGACTATTTGAGTAGTGGGCTAATGGAGTGACATATAAATTGTAATAAATGATCAGTACACATCAGGCGAGACAATATTTAAAAAAAGTCAAAAAAGTACAGTGAGTTGAAATTCTGGTAGCAAATGTGGAAAATGATCTAGGCATGACAATTGATTATTCACTTTAAAGTTGTCTAATTGAGACAAAGGTGCCAATGAAGTTCACATTACGGAAGGATGCTAGTTTATCGATTTTGTGCTGTTCAACTAAATCAATAAAATTAAACAAATGCTATGGTACTGAGAGGAAACAGCATAAACAGCAGCAGAAAGCGATTAGAACAGGCCACAAGATTAGCAAGCTTTCATTGAGAAGAAAGATGAGAATATTACCCTTTCCTTCCCTGGAGATTAGGCATTATGCAGAACAGCAAAAGCATTTGATGCTGTGTTGATCCATTGTTATAAGTAGGTTTCCAACAGCAGAGTTAAATTACATTGCATAGTGTCTGTCTTTCACTTTATAGTGTCGAACATAATTGGTCATGTGCTGCTTGGATCACCAGTAAGCCAACTATGGAATACTAATGTAATGAGTGTAAGTTCTAAGGTTACATTAATACTATTGAGATTTGTTTTCTTGATTTTCTGAACAAGTTATATGTGAAGGAACACATTCAATGATCTTTACTAGCTGCTTTTTCAGTTTTGTAACTGACATTTAAATTGTCCACTAAAGGATGCTAATAATATTCTATGATGATGTGAAGACACTGCTTTTCCATTTTGACCAAAGTGCCATTCTGCAAAACACTATTGAATCTTAAATTATTGAAACTTTTTGAAACAGTAACACTTTTTAGTTTTGATTGTGCTTCAGTTCATCAAATAAACTAATACAACCACTTTTGTGTCTGCAAGTGTGCACTGAAGTGAATGTTAACAGAATGAAAAGGAAATCTGTCTTCTGCAGGCTACATGTTACAAGCAGAAATTCCTGATGTCTAAGTGTGGTATAAGCTACAAGTTGCCTAGTATAATTTTAATTGGCTTCTAATAAGATTCAATTAAAAAAAAAAAGTTCAATATAATTTGGGGTTGCTGTCAAGGTTAGCATTTGCTGTTTATTCCTAATTTCTTTTGAAGGCATTGATAACCTGCCACCTTTGACTATTTTTGATGTGGTTAGTGTTTTGGCGGCAATTGGAAATGAAGAGATCAAGGGCGGGTAATAGGCCAGCATGGGGTGTCTAGGTGGATGGAATGTTTTGGAGGCAGGTGAAGGGGTCCTCAAAGTGGGCGGGAGTCCTGATTGAAAATGTAAGTTCGGAGGCGGAGGAGGAAGAAGTCATACAGTCATAGAGATGTACAGTACAGAAAAAGACCCTTCGATCCAGCTCGTCTATGCCGACCAGTTATCCCAACCTTATCTAGTCCCAGTTGCCAGCACCTGTCCCATATCCCTCCAAAGCCTTCCCAGTCATATGCCCACTCAGATGACATCATGGACATCCAATCCCTCTACACCTCCATCCGCCATGACCAGGGCATCCAAGCCTTCCGTTTTTTCCTCTCCCGACATCCCCAACCGTACCCTTCCACTGACACACTCATTCGTTTGGCTGAACTGGTCCTCACCCTTTACAATTTCTCCTTCGAATCCTTGCACTTCCTCCAGATGGAAGGGGTAGCCATTAGCCCCAGCTATGCTTGTCTCTTTGTCGGCTATGTAGAACTGCCCATTTTCCGTAGCTACACCGGCACCACTCCCCACCTCTTCCTCCGCTACATTGATGACTGCATTGGTGCCACCTCGTGCTTTTGCAAGGAGGTTGAGCAGTTCTCAACTTCACCAACAAATTCCACCCTGACCTTAATTTCACCTGGACCATCTCTGACACCTTCCCTTCCTGGACCTCCCCATCTCCATTAATGACGACCAACTTGACACTGACATTTTTTTATTTACAAACCCACCGACTCCCACAGCTCCCTGGATTACACCTCTTCCCACCCTACCTTCTGCAAAAATGCTATCCCGTATTCCTAATTCCTCTGCCGTATCTGCTCCCAGGAGGACCAGTTCTACCACAGAACACACCAGATGGCGTCCTTCTTTAAAGACTGCAATTTCCCTTCCCACATGCACCCTCCCCTCCTAGCACCTTCCCCTGCCACTGCAGGAGTTGCAAAACCTGCGCCCACAGCTTCCCCATCACCTCCATCCAAGCCCCCAAAGGAGCCTTCCACATTCATCAAAGTTTAACCTGCACATCCACCAATGTCACTTATTGTATCCATTGCTCCCGATGTGGTCTCCTCTACATTGGGGAGACTGGACGCCTTCTCGCAGAGTGCTTTAGGGAACATCTCTGGGACACCCGCTCCAATCAACCCCCCCCACCCCGTGGCTCAACATTTCAACTCCCTCTCCCACTCTGCCGAGGACATGCAGGTCCTTTACCTCCTCCACCGCCACTCCCTCACAACCCAACATCTGGAGGAAGAACGCCTCCTCTTTTGCCTCTGAACACTTCAACCCCAGGGCATTAATGTGGACTTCATCAGTTTCCTGGGATGGGCTTCAGATTAGTATGACAGGGCAGTGCAACATTGAGGGCCGAAGGGCCTGTACTGCGCTGTAATGTTCAATGTAAACATTTCTAGTGCATCTTGTAAATGACGCACACTACTGCTCTTCTGGTGGTGGGGGTGGCGCGGGACAAGGTGGTGGACGAGTCTCTGTTCCGCGATCAGTTAATAAACACTAGCAATTCGGTCTGGTTCTGTAAGATTTTACCCTTTATTCAATGTCAGCCAGACACAGGTTGTTCAGGTTGTTAAGCACTTCTGTGTTCCTCTGAGAAACTGCGCACATGGCTTAAAGTACAAAAATGTCTTTGTCTTGAGGCCATAATCACAGAGCACATTCAAACAATTACCAATCAATTTTAATGAAATGACTTTATTGACAGCAACTTAGCCCAATGATATTTCTTGGGAACCAGCCTTTTTTTCCAACATCCAAGTACTCCTATCTCGCGAACCTAGTCTCTACCTGCACTTGCAAGGTCATTTAGGATGGCTAGTAATGTCTTATCTAGTCTAGTTATTTCTGTGCTGTAAAGAAAACATTGTCTCAACAAAGATAAGCAGACTATATCGTTAGTTCAGCTTTCAGCAGGGTTAAAAACCATTTTCTTTTGCAGTTTTAAGCAGCATTGTCAATTTGCAGCCTAGAAGCCATTTTGTAATGTTATTTGCATTAAGAAGCCATTTTATTGCTGCCTATGTTAGTAAGAGCATATATTAAATGGTTGTTCCTGACTACAACTAGTTTAACCTGTATTCAGATTTCTGATCCTCATCTCCCCTCTTTGGTCATTCTATGATCACCTTAGGATGGAAGGGAGTCATAGGTTAGATCAGTCCAATCGAATGGGTGCTAGAGACTGCCATACTTCCTTCTCCGGGGAGGAAGTAGGGGTAAACAATTGCACCACCTCATCTTCATTCAGATGAAGAAGCATCTTCTGGGGGGAACCGATGCTGTCAACAGAAGTTATTAGCTGAGCAATAATACATTTAATAACAACAATGTCAGCAAAGAGACAAACTAAAACAACAACAATATACATGGCCAGATTTATCAACCAGTTATTCCATGAGCCAAAGCCCCAATCTCCCCATCCCACACCTTCTGTCATTTGACTGACGAAGGTGTGGATGTTATCTACATGCCTGGTAATATTCTTGATGAGGTCAGTAACCCCCATCATGCATTTAGAGTCATAGATGTTTAGTCCAACCCATCCATGACGACCAGATATCCGAACCCAATCTAGTCCCACCTGCCAACACCTGGCCCACATCTCTCCAAACCCTTCCTATTAATACACCCGTCAAAATATTGCAATTGTATTAGCCACCATTTCCTCTGGCAGCTCATTCCATACACGTGCCACCCTCTTAGGTCTCTTTTATATCTTTCTCCTCTCCCCCTAAATCTATGTCCTCTCATTCTGGACTCCCTCACCCCAGGGAAAGGCTTTGCTTATTTACCCTATCCATGCTCCTTATAATTTTGTCAACCTCTATAAGGTTACCCCTTTAACTATTTAACCCCCTTCACCCATTTGCCTTTAACTATGGTGCAAACTCTACCCTCTTTTGCGAGTAGGTAGTTGAGGGTGTACTGGTTTTGTTTGGAAAATAGGTGTAATTCTGAAAACATGTCCTTCAGGCCTGTCTCTGTGATTTCCCTTAACATATGGGTAGTCCAAGGCTACAAAATATGGTTGTCCTGAGCGCTTCGGGTGAAAGCTGCCCAATAAAAAGAGGTGGGTTTTTTGGTAAGAGATGCAGTTATTGTCCCAGATTGGTACATGGAAAGATGGAGGTGATGTTAGGGGCCTCCATAGTGAAGGTGGGTGGTGCTGTTACCCATACCACAAAGGGCCTGAATACCAGCGACAACAGACACGCTCCTTCAATAGGCATTCTCATGAGATGCAAGATCCAACAGGGGAGCCATAGCGGTTGGTACATTTGATCATATTGCATGGAATAGGCTTGATCGCATTCACCTAAGTGCATCCCCATCCCTTTCCATTATAACAATTTGGATAGGCTACCCCGGACGTATTAGAGGAAGTCCATAAGCAACTAGCAGATAATAAGTAATAGTCAAAGGAAACATTTATGTCAAGTAAATGACTTAGAAGCATTCCATACTCCTTCATTGGGATTCAGGAGGGAGAAAGAGGTCAAAGAGTCTGTAACGGCATTACAACAGACCACTTCATCCGGGTTGAATTTTTATTATGGCTCTGAAGAAACAGATTGTTAGTGAAAGATCACATTTCCCCCCTTTTCTCTTTTGTGGCGTGCCAATTTAGGCCTTTTTGAATTGGGGCAAAGCTTGTTAGGGCTGCCCATAGCACAACTGAAATCAAACTAGTATAAAACACCTTGACAGGGTAAGGACCATTTAGGCTTGTTCTGTAACTGAACTGTCTGATCTTCTTGATGCAGTTGACCATTGCGACAGTCATTATTGGTAATGTTTCATGCATTGAAGGAATCTGTCTCTCAGCACATGAGGAAATCTTTCCGGCATAAATGGTACACAGTCTCTGGTTGCTCAGGATCACACAGGTAAACAATCCCTTCTTGAGCACCAATGCTGGTGATGGCGAGTCCATATAGCAGGGTAAATTCAATACTCTTCATAACGGTCATTTCTGGAGGAAGGATTAGGATATGTAAAACAGAAGAAGAATTACTGCTTGAAACATGCAGCTATATCTGAGTAGTCTGATTCCAATTCCTCTCAGTTCCCCATCGTCTTCATCTCCATCATCTCTCCCCTTGAAGGGACTCGTGTGATGACCTTGCAATGATAGAGGTAACCCAGGTGGAGTGCCCAGCGACGTTAACAGCAGTCGGGGTGGTGAGGGGCACCTAGAAGGGTCCTTCCCTTTGAGGTCGGAGGCTGTGACATGTCCAATTCTTGATGAGAACGAAAGAGCCTGGTTCAACAAATGGGAACACTGTTGAGGAAGGGGAGTTTCCCATGAACAGCACAAGCTTGGGAGTAAAGACCTCGCAAAATTTTAGTCAAGGAAAGAACATAGGAGGACATGTCTTCAGTCATGTGATGGAAGTGAATCGAGCAGGAAGCATCATTCCAAGGTGACCATAGACGATTTCAATTGGGGACAAGTGAGTTATACCAACATGTGTGCAGCACAAGTGGGACAATACCAGAGGCAATAACCTAACCCAGGAAAGACCTGTCTCAGAAGTCAATTTGGTGAGTTTAGTTTTCAGAATCTGGTGACAATATTCCACACGCCCTGCAGCCTGTGGGCGATAAGCACAATGAAGTTGGCAGCGGATGCCAAAGTGAGAGCATAATTCCTCATTAATGTTACTAATAAAATGAGGACCATTGTCAGAAGACAGGCAAGAGGGAATACCAAAGTGGGGAATGATCTCCTTTAGTAAGATATTTACAACCGTTTTGGCAGTAGCACTAGAAGTGGGGTAAACTTCAACCCATCTAGAAAAAACATCATCAATAACCAAAACGTACTTAGTGTTGACACTTTTTTGTAATTCAATGAAGTCAAACTGTAGGGTTTGGAAGGGCTCTTCAGGTGAGGGGTGTCTGCTCCACCAGGCAAGGTACACCCTTGCCTGGGTTGTGTTCTTGGCAGGTGAGGCATTGAACGCTGGCACATTGGGCCATCTGCTGGAGCCGAGGGTGCCACCAGGTGGTCAAAAGGAGGTCAGATGTCAAGCGAGCACCACAGTGTGTAGCATTGTGGAGACAATAGACTACCGCACAAAGCAAGACTATCAGACATACAAATCTGTCCAGTTGGAGTGGTCCATAGTTTAGTAACAGGGTTACAATAACAGCTGGCTTTGGACCACAACTACCTTTTCAGAATCTGAGGTGTCCTCCTGTAAGGTAACAACATCTTTAATGGTTGGCATTAGTTTGTCAGAGGTCAACCCACTCTTGTCGGAGCTTTCAACCTGGCTCATCATTTTAGCCACAATCATAAGACAGTAATGAGAGGCTTCTTTTGCAGCCTCATCAGCAGCACTGTTACCAATGTTGACAGGGGATTGGCCATGTGATAACAGAAAACTGTTTTGGGAACAGGAGCACAAGCTGGAGGTGGGAAGTGAGAGTACCAGATGATGTCAAAAACCCTCTGTTTTTCCAGAGTTGTCCAAAATCATGCACAACCCCAAAAGCATATCGGGAGTCGGTGTAAACGTTAATACAAAGACCTGTCCTGTGGATGCAGGCATGGATTAGGGCAAAAGCTCAGCATGTGGCACAGTGGTTAGTACTGCTGCCTCACAGCGCCAGGGACCCAGGTTCAATTCCTGCCTTGAATGACTATCTATGTGGAGTTTGCACATTCTCCCTGTGTCTTCTTGGGTTTCCTCCAGGTGCTCCATTTTCCTCCCACAATCCAAAGATGTGCAGGTCAGGTGAATTGGGCATGTTAAATTGCCCATAGTCAGGGGTGAATATGGGGAATGGGTCTGGGTGGGTTATCCTTCGGAGGGTCGGTGTGGCCTTGTTGTGCCGAAGGGCCTGTTCCCATAGTGTGGGGAATCTTATCTTATCTCTATCTTATCCGGCCGAAAAGGGAGTCCCAAAGGCAGCAGACTCTAGGACAGAGCCATGGTTATCAACTATCGTGTAGCCTGAAAGGCATGTATCTGTATGGTCGGTAGAGGAACTACCATCGGTGAACATATTGATATCAGAGTCTGAGATAGGGGAGTCAGAAAGATCTGGATGAGTTTGGATGTCCTCATTGATGAGGACAAAACAATCATGATCAGGAGCAGGTAAGGGTGAAGGGGGATGTGCATGGAAATTGGCAGGATTAACAGTGGTACAGTACTTAAAGGTCAGTCAGGGATTGTTGAGAAGGTAAACCTCAATGGTTTTGGCAGGCAGCAATCAAATGTTGAGCATGCAATTGTCATTAGCTGAGGGAGGACTGTATGTGATAATCAGGAGATTTCTTTGCCCACATTTGCCCTAGTGCCTTGAGACTTCATATGGTCCCACAGTCAAAGCTGAGGACTCCCAGAGCAGTTCCCATCTGACAGCATGCTACTACGCCACCACATATCCAGGCATGATGGTGGCAGTGTATGGGACATTAATTGTAAACTATGTCAGGCTATTGACTAGTCTGTGAAATGGTGCTCTGAATTTTGGCACTAGCCCCCAATTGTTAGGAAGCTGAGCTTTGCAGGATCAACAGGGCTGGGTTTGTCATTGGAAAAGACAATGCCTAGTTTCATTCCTTTTTTATTGTTTAGAATCTCCAGTGATTAAAATGGCTTATTTGTATCGAAGGCTAGTCAACCATATTGCTGAGAGTTATATGTAGGCAAGGCATTTCCTCAACATAAGATTAAAATTGGGGATATTTGCTGATTTGAAGAGTTGTGAATGTTACTGAGCTTTATACATACTGAAGCAGTTAGGTCCAATGCAGCAAGAATTGGTGAACATCTAGGCTTGATCTAAAAAAATAGTTTAAAACATTTGCATCACTTAATGACCATCTCCAACAAGGGAAAAATCTATCCTTCATCCCTTTGATAGTTAGTGGTGTTACTGTTACTGAATCCCCCACTATCAACATTCTGGGGGTTTGCCATTAACCAAAAGCTGAACTGTACTAGCCATATAAACAAAGTGAATGTAAAAGCAAATCTGAGACTAGCAATAATAGTGAGAAGTTACCTCCTCATTCCCCCACCACACACATTTTCCCCATCCCCCAAGCCTGTCCATCATCTAAAGGCAAAAGTTAAGACAGTGATGGAATATTCCCCAGTTGCCCAAATGAGTGCAATGTAAATGATATTCAAAGCTTCAAACCATCTAGGACGAAGCAGCTTGCTTGACTCTGCACCGCAACTACAAACATCCACTCCCTCCACCATTCTGTCCCTCAATACCAGCAGTTTACACTGCAGCAAATCATCAAGGCTCCTTAGACAGCAACTTTGAAACCCATGACCATTTATAATCAGAAGGACAAAGGCCACAGATACATGGGTGCACTGCCTGCAGAGTTCCCTCCAAGCCATTTACCATCCTGAGTTGGAAATTTATTGTAGTTCCTTGACTGTTGTTAGGGAACTACCTCCCTAATGCTATTGACTGTATGTGTACCGCACTGTAGCAGATCAGGAAGTCAGCTCACCACAACCCCTTGAGTAATTACAGATATGCAATAAACTTTGAGATATTTGTATTATCGATAGTTACAGGTGAGGTGACAAAGACTGGAGACTGGCTAATATGGTATCACCCTTTAAGAAAGGCAGTAAGGAAAAGCCAGGGAACTATAAACTGGTAAGCCTGACATCAGTAGCAGGCAAGTTGTTGGAGGGGATCTTGAGGGACAGGATTTACATGTATTTGGAAAGGCCAGGACTGATTAGGGATAGTCAACATGGCTTGGTGTGTGGGAAATCGTGACTTACTAACTTGATTGAGTTTGTTGACAAAGAACCAAGAGCATCGAGTGCAGAGCAATGGATGTCGTCTATATGTACTTCAGTAAGGTGTTTGACAAGGTTTCTCATAATAATCTGTTTAGTGTGGTTCGATCACATGGAATACAAGGAGAACTAGCCATTTATGTAGAGAACTGGCTTGAAGATAGAAGACAGAAAGTGGTGGTGGATGATTGCTTTTCAGACTGGAGGCCCGTGACCAGTGCTGTGCTTTGGAAGTTTGACTCGACTCCAGATGACACACATTTCAGTTCAAAAGTAGATGCTTATTACAGGATAGCCGGCGAGAGATTCTCAGTGACAACAAAGAAGTCTCACGGCCACCTTGTGGTGGCACCCCTCGATGAATCTCTGTTCTATACACACAAGCAGTATATTTTATATGGATAATAGAGGTCTACAAGTCACATGGCTGATTGCTATTACGTTGTCTAAGACAGGTAATTACAATTTTGCAATGGTCGGTGATGGCTGACTTCCTGTGACAAATAGTGAATGGTTTACAAGGACTGATTATCGTGTTCTTCACAATCTTATGTTAATGGATAAGGGTTTAGACAGTAGGATTTTGCTTTGTTCTTATTGTTGGTTTCACATGCCTATGTTCGTGGGTAAGGGAAGGATGACAATGGGAACAGGAGGCAGTTAATAAGATTTTGACCAAGGCTATCAGTCTTGTCCAGGGAGCCTTTGCCTGAGGCTGAAAGTAAAATCCATATGTATGGCTCCAGACCCTTGCAGTCAGCCAGTCCCCCTGCCGTGATGTCCAGTCTCACTTGGTCAGAGAACAGGCATGCAATCGATCCTACAGTGAGCCCTTTTAATAGTGGATCTTTAACCCTTGAGTTCCAAATATAACATGATAAGCAAGTAAAAATAGAAATTATTCTTTTGTGGTTCTCAAACTTCATCTGTCCCACAAGGATTGGTGATGGGTCCACTGCTTTTTGTCATTTACATAAATGTCTTGGATTTAAATATTGGGAGGCATAGTTCGTAAGTTTGCAAATGACACCAAAATTGGGGTTGTAGTGGACTGCAAAGAAGGTTACCTCAGTACACAACGGGACCTTGATAAGATGGGCTGGTGGGCCAAAGAGTGGCAGATGGAGTTTAGTTTAGATAAATGCGAGGTATGGCATTTCGGGAAGGCAAATCAGAGCAGGACTTATACACTGAATGTTAAGGTCCTAGAGAGTGTTGCTGAACAAGGAGACTATGGAACGCAGGTTCAGTTCCTTGAAAGTGGAGTCGCAGATAGATAGGGTAGTGAAGAAAGCATTTGGTACAATAGCCTTTATTAGTCAGTGCATTGAGTATGGAAGTTGTGAGGTCATGTTGCAACTATATAGGATATTGGTTATGCCACTTTTGGAATACTGAGTGCAGTTCTGGTCTTCCAATATAGGAAGGATGCTGTGAAACTTTAAAGGTTCAGAAAAGATTTACAAGGATGTTGGCAGGGTTGGAGAGTTTGAGCTACAGGGAGAAGCTGAAGAGACTGAAGCTATTTTGCCAGGAGCATTTGAGCTGAGAGGTGACCTGTTATAGAAATTTATAACATCATGAGAGGCATGAATGGGGTGAATAGTCAAGGTCTTTTCCCTCTGGAAACTAGAGGGCATAGGTTTAGGGTGAGAGGGAAAAGATTTAGAGGGAACTGAAGGGCAACTTTTTCAGTCATAGGGTGGTGCATGTATGGAATGAGCTGCCAGGGGAAGTGGTGGAGGCTGGTACAGTTGCAATATTTAAAAGGCATCTGGATGGGTATATGAATAGGAAGGGTTTAGAGGGATATTGGCCAAATGCTGCTAAACAGGACTAGATTAATTTTGGATATTTGGTTGGCATGGACGAGTTGGACCGAAGGGTCTGTTTCCATACTGTGCAGCTTCATGACTCTAAATGCTGATCCAGCCAGCGATGCTCATATTCCATTAATGAATTTAAATAAAAACAATTCTCCAGATGTTAATTGTGAGAACTTTGAAAGGTTATATGGGTTGAATATGCTTTTATTCTAAGAGGAGACATACATTTTAAGAATTAAAATTTATTTATAAGACATTTAGTTCAAATACAAATCAAACAATTGTTAAAATCTGACATTGCATGAGGAAAGAGGAGTTATGACTTGCCTAGTGTATTGATACCCTGTACTTTTTTTGGACATATCCTTGTTGCCATGGTTACTGATGCTGTGGAACCCAGTCTTCATTGAACAAACCTGGAGTAACTCAGTTTCTCAGACCCGACCCAAAACACATTTGCTTAGTGGGTATTACCTTGTGAAGGGTTATTCAAATATATTTGGTATATTTTTTTTTTCAAGATTTCTGGTGTATGACTGCGATATCAAATTGCACCTTTTCTTGTGGCCCGTTCTTCCTGTCTTTTTTTTGTGTGCTTGCTTGTGAGCTTGATTTGTATTGTTGTTTTGGTTCTTTTATTTTTGCAGCCAACTTCCTGGAATCTTCATAGATATTCATTTTTTATTGTGCAGCCTCCAGAGTTGTTGTTTTTAAATTCTGGGAAGAAAACCACAAGTCCCTACACATTGTTATTTTTTTTTAATATTGCACTAAATCTCTTTGGATATACACTCTGAACAGCATTTCTCCTCAAATGATTTCTTTTGTAAATCCTATTTATGATACAGGATGAGGGGTACTGTTTCTTGTGATAAACTCATTGCCTTATTTTACAGCTTCAAACTGAATTTTACTGTGCTAGTTTCTGCTTCTCTATTATTGTTTGTAATCCTAGTGGGAGCATAGATTTAAAATGCAAGCTTTAGGATTTTCTACAATATCAACAGCCCTTTTAATCTCCTGTTCCTTCTCAATCCACTTAGCAATGAAAACCAGTCTGCATCTAGAACAATTGCTAAGAGGCTGTAGAGTGCAAGATTACTTTGGGTCTGGATGGATAGACTAAACTGATTAAAATAGAGATTAATTTGATCAGTGTATTGAAATTGTTTTTACAAAAAACGCTCTGTGGCTGTTTCAAGCAAACATTTTTACATTTAAGAAATCAAATTCTCAGTGACGGAGGTGAATCTCCCCTACCCAACAGAATATAGTATTTTCTGTAATAGAGCCATAAATTTAAAATGTAATATTTACTTTTTGTATTTGATGGTTAATTTTCAGTACAAGAAATATCTTACAATTCCAGTGTCACTCTTTCAAATATGTCATGCTTACTTGAGTCAGTTAACCGGTATCCTGTAGTGATGTGTAGCTGCTTCTTTGGTAAGTTTCTTAACGGTCTCAAAGCATGCAAAAGGTTCATTATTTCTCCAGTTTTCAGATTGGGATTGGCTGCTTTTCCCTTTCATAAGCACATAAAGTCTGCTTCCTGCCTCAATATTTGTTTTGCTAGTAAGTACTTTTGGTGTTTCCTTTCTTTTGGAAAGTTGACCAAAGAAAAGTCTGATCTTAGACACAGCTAGTTATCTTCTAGGAAGTTCTATCCTTTCAAATCCTGGCTCAGACCTAACTACAAATGCATCAGGGACATTCCCCACTTTTGGGGCCTATTTTATATTTGTAGTTAGGACCAACCTTGGATTCAGTAGTGATGTCTTATATATTGAGCATGCAGCATACCTATACTTTAGTTTTTTACCTAGTTTTTACCTATATTTTAGTTCATGTACTGGGAATTGAATTTCTAATAATAGACATCTTCTAAATTGTTGAATCTACTTGATCTTGTGTAACTACAATGTTGATATAAGCATTCTCGTGGTTGAATAAAATAGTTTATACTTTGGGATGAGCAATGCAAGCACTAACAATTATCTTTGAAATGCTATTCACCTAAGACACAGCATGATAATCTGAAATAGTCTTTCCCCTCTACTGATGGCACTGTTAAAAGAAAACTAGAAGTATAAATCCTCTTAAATGCGTTTGTAATCATCTCCATTATGGAAGTTATTATTGGGCCAATCTTTTTCTTACAATAATACTGCAGTGGAGAAATATCCAAAATTGTCAGAACACCTTGAAGGGCTTCACCAGCATTTAACTGCTTTGAAAGTGTAGTCACTTCTGTTCAAATTCAGCTTTGCATACAGCAAAGTGCCACAAACAATGTACTTGTACAAAAAGGCACAATATAAATGAAAAATGTCCAAAAGTGCTTCACAGGCCTTAACTAAATAAAAATTAACATCCTTCCAGAGAAAGAGATATTAGGACAGAACTTGATCAACGGTCTGGTTTAAAGCATCATTTGGGGCGAAGGACTGAAATATTTATGGATGAAATTGTGCAGCTTAAGGCTTTGACTATATAATGTGTAAATGCAGGTGATCGGATAAACCAGATGGGAATGTATAAGAGGCCAATGTATTATAGAATGCTAAGCTTTTGTTAGGTTGGGGGACTGGAAATGGTTTTGGAAGAATGAGATAATGAGGAAGTTTGGGTAGGAGGGTGAGAACTTTAAGGTACTTTTATTGGACCAGGAGCTAATGTAGCCAGCAAGCACAGGATGATGGATGAATGGGACTTGTTGCAACTTGGGTTCATGTTGAATCTATATAATTCATATTCTAAGTTTGTGTGCTGAAAAACCTGAGATTAGTTGAGTGAACAATAGAGTTTGGAGGCAACAAGAATACGAGTGAGGGTTTCGGCAGGGGGTGGGCAGTACATAGAGGTTGAAAAAGGTATTCTCCAGATTTGGGATTTGGTGTTATAACCTTAGCTTGGGAAATATATCACCCCATATTGCAGACAGCCTTATTAAATCTCAGTCAGGCAGGACGTGAATTTGATTCCAAAGGAATGAAGTCTGCAACAAGTACTGAAGACAACTTCTTAAGCTTTTTTCCAATTGGCAGAAATTTCTCATGCAGGACTTGCAAGCAGTTTGGAAGTACACTTTGGTGAGCTTGACGACAGTGCTTGATATTGTCAGCAGAGGTGTGGAACCTGACTTTTCTTTCTAATGAAGATGCTGAGCAACAGCACGCAGCTTTAAAAAATGTCAGGAGACAATTGAGTAGGGTGAGATTGGTGGTGAGGTGGTGTGCTTCAGAGATGCTGACAGCTATTTTAGGAGATTCTCGGGCTGTGTCTGAATAGCAAGATTGGAACCAGATGAGGGCAGTATAGCTCAGGTGGGTTACTTCAACATTGGAAAAGTGTTCTCAGTTATACCAAAGGCTGCACATAAATTTGGAAGGGTTGGGAGGGATAGTATGTCAAATCAGAATCTCATTTGTGACTTTGAATAGAATGATTTTAATGTTGTGGGTAAGGTGTAATCTGATTGGAAAGTTTCCCTATGCAGTTGCAGGGAAGATGGGCATGATTTAGGAGGTAACAAAATGTTCAAATAGTTTGGGTTTGTAAATTATGTGATAGTTTTTAGGCCAGATTATAGGATCAAGTTTAGTGCAATTTTTTTTAATGGAGGAAGTGGCAAAATACCTGAGGCTGTTCACAGAATTAATTGGGGTTTGGACCAGGAAGGAAAGGGTAATTAGTAATTTAGTGTGAATAGGGTCAAGAGAACAGGAAGTGAATGCAGAGGGGAAAGGTCAAGTTGAATTTGCCAAGTAGGTTGAATTCACCCGGGTTGAATTTGAAATCCATTTTTGTGCAGAGGCTGAAGGAGGAAAGCATTGAGGCTACCTAGGACTAAAAGCTTGATGTACTGCTTAGGTTGGCAGTATAGAACAAAAGTTTTCAAGGGACACTTTATATTAGCATAACAAAGTAACATGTTCAAAAGAGACATTAGATCAAAGTGAGGTTTGGCGACAAGGACACTAGTGTCAGTGATATTGGTAATGCAAATGGTGGAAAATGTAGCCAGACAGGAGATTTCAGTAAAGGGGAGGTGCAATCAACGAGGTAAAAACAATGACTGCAGTCAGCCTTCAGGCTGTGAGCAGTTATTAACATAGCAATACTGCAGGTTCATCCGAGTCTCTAGCCTGGAATGAAGGCAGTGAAGATTTGGGAACGATGAATACACAGTCAACTACTTTGTAGTTATCCTTCTTGTTACATAGTTGATTTATTCACAAAAATGTTCCACAAGCACCATGGGAAATACATTTGTTTCCTTTTAAGAATGTAATGATTGGAAGAGATGTGGCACATTAGAAATGTCATTTGCACTAGTAATCTAGAAACCCAGGCTAATAATCTGGGGACAGGAGTTCATATCCTACCACAGCAGTTTAGTAATTTAGTTAATAAATCTGAAATTATGAAACTGGTTATAGTAATGGTGAGCACGACAACTGTCATCAGAAGTTGCCGTATCAACCCATTTGGTTCGCTGATATCCTTTTTTTTTAAAAGAAAATTTAAGTGTACCTTGCCATCCTGTATGAGATATCAGGTCCACAGTAATGTAATTCTTAAAGATCCTCTGAATTGACTTTAACAATGCACTCCTTTAAAAGAACAATTGGGCTTTGGCACTATATGTTGGCATTGCCAATAATGCCACACCCTATGAAAAATAAAAGAAAATTAAGGTAGAGTTCCCTAGTGTTTTTCAAAAGCATTATGTGCACTCTGGCCAGATTAGCTGGCAGTAAACAATGTGATTATGATTTAGTGTCTCATCCTGAGATTGACTTGGTGGTAAAACTACTGGACTAATAATCCAAAACCCCATACTAATTTTCAGTGGATATGGGTTTGAGTCACAGGATGACTAGATGGTGAATTTGGAATTCAATGAAAAGCTGATCTAATGCTGACCATGGAACCATGGTCAATTGTTGTAAAAACCTATCTGGGTTCACTCATGTTCTTTTTTAGGGAAGGAAATTTGCTATCTTTACCTAGTTGAGTCTACAAACAAAATCAGATCCACAGCAATACGATTGACTTTTAATTGCCCTCAGGACTATAAATGTTGGCCCAGCTAGGGATGCCAGCATTCCATGAATGAATATTAAAAAAAAGACCTAGCACTTTATGACACAACCAGCAACAATAAGATATCTCGTTCCTCTGCTACTCATTTGTTGTGGAATCACTGAACATTCTATAGATTCTTCCATGGCTAGACTCCAGACGTGCAATTAACAAAATCTGCAATACTTGCTTAATCTGAAACATCTTTGTGTTCCTGTGATGCTGTTTCCTCAAAGACACAAGGATTCAGTTCAAGTCCCATCCCAGGACAAAAATTAAGCTTTACACACCGAGTGCAATTTTGAGGTTCTGTCAGGCCTCTTTGGATGTAAAAAGATCCCACAGCACAATATGGGAGTTATCCCTGGTGTCCTGGCCAAATGTTATTACTCCAATGTTAATCATAAAAACAATCTTGTCAATATCACATTGCTGTTTGTGGGAGCTTGCTGTGCAAATAGTTTATGCTTTTCCTACATTACACACAAATCTACACTACACTTCAAGGCTATTTTTGCTGTATGCACCTTGACCCATTTAGTGATCATATGTAACTGTTATGATAAACGTTTTTCTTACAACTCTTCAATAAAAATTATAGATGCCGAAAACCACAACTTGCTGATTCAACATGAGCGTTGTGAACTGAATCAAACTGATACCTCATAGCTTAGTTTGGTAGAAGGCAGCAAAACATTTCTCTTGCTTGTTGAGCTTGTATGCTGGGTGTATGTGAACTGTGCAGGAATCCGCAAGATACAATGCAAGATGCTTGCAAGCTTTCTCTTCCAAGTGAACAGCTGTGCAAAAATATTTAAAGATACGATACTTAATATTAAAGGAAACCAGTTGTGCACAATAGAGAAAGAAATTAATGGAGGATTGGATTGTAGGGCTCATGGAATAACGTTTCTTAATCTTTTCTATTATAACAGTTATTATTGCAGTTATGTAGACTGGGATTCAGTCCTTTTGAGAATATGTATTGAGTATAAGCGCAGGGAAAGTGTTAAGTTCTGAGTTTTGTGAAATAAGAGGTTCCGCTGAGCATGACTCAGATCAGATAAATCTTTAATGGGGTGCTGCAGGCAAGGGTAATGGGTGAACAAGGTGGAAAAGCATTTATTATGTAAAGCCATTTAACCAGAGGTAGCATTTAGTATGAGAGGTCAGTTTAACAAGGTGAAAAGTATTCATTATGTAACAGCAGATGGCTTAATCTATACTATTGACACTTATTGATTGTAATGGTCACCCAATTAAGATGTATGTTATCTTATCTGGATGCTCCTCCCTGTAAAATGGCTATATAGTTCATGGACAAACTGCTGATCCAGAGGTGACTGTGAACTCTCATCACTGTGCACATGGGTGATCGTTTTCTCTCACTCCAGGGCCTGGAATAAAGATGAAGGAGGTAAAACTATGTCTCTCTGAGCGTTTTGCATCGATCGTGGGGGTGGAGGGTGGGGGAGAGAATGTTGGGGAACGGGATGACACTTTCATAACGTCAAGACAAAGCAATATTTCCGGATGAACTAGTTTTTGGAATCAGAACATGAGCTCTTGCAATTTATCCAAAGGACGTTCAAATAATACAGGGTGCTGGTTTTCTCCCTGTGAAATAACCTCTTGAGTACTTCAGCAGATTGAATTCAGTTTCTTTATATGCAGTCAGAGAAGAGATGGTTCTGAATGATGAAGCAAAATCTGTGGTGTTCCTTGCTGAAAGAATTCCTCTGCTTTTTTTCTGCTGTCAGTGATCAATGTAGTTTTACAGGCTTGGCTCTGTATCACACACTCTTAGTTGTTTCTGTTTCAATCTCACAATTTAAGGTGGGAAAAGTATAAGTTTGGTCTTTCTGATCTTATAATTTTTATTAATTTTCACTTTTCTCAACTCTCAACACATCTATGGAATAAGCTGCCACAGGAAGTGGTAGATGCAGGTACAGTTATAAAGTTTAACATTTGGACAGGTACACAAATTGGAAAGATTTAGTTGGATATAGGCTGAATGGAACTAGTTTATTTTGGGAAATCTGGTTAGTATGGAGGTATTGGATGAGAGGATCTGTTTCTGTGCTGTAAGACTCTATGACTATGACTTAAAGCATTATGAAAACAATCATCCTACCCTTGTTCAGAATGACTATTCGAATATAAAGAATTATTGGCAAATCTGAGGTTTCTGGCAATGTGTAATGTGTCTTGGTATGCAGGCTGACCAGAGGAATATTAGAAATAAAACTTCTAATCAGAAAGATTAGGAAATATTGCGGGTTATTTCTTGATATAAAAAAGGTTTTATCATTTATTACTTGCAGCAAACTCTGTATCACAATTGGTGTCACTGACAAGGTCAAGGTATTGCATAGATATGTTCGTTTTTATTGATCAGGGAGTTTAAAAGTTGACCACATTACTGCATGTTGCCCAGACCAGGTCAGGATGGCAGTTTCCTTCCCTAAAGGACATTTAGTGAACCAGATGGGTTTTTCCAACAATCAACAGTAAATTCAGACTCTTAATTTCAGATTTTTATTGACTTCATAATTTGCTGTGCTTGGATTCAAACCGGGGTCCCCAGAACATTATTTGAATTTCTGGATTAACAATCCAGTGATACTACCACTAGGCCATCACCACCTTCTGTCCTTGCCGATGAAAGATATATCTGTTTGTTTCAAACTGGAGTTTGAGTGCTGTTTCAGAGTTTTTAACAAAGGTTTTATTCTTTGATCCAGTGAGATCAGCTGCTTTTGGGCAAAGAAATTCTGCTCTTTCAGCCAGGGTTAAATAACATTTTTACTGCAGCAGATGGTATATCTCCATGAAAAGAAAAATATTCTGCAGCAAGATTAAATTAGAAAATTACAAATATATATGTACATCTAGAAGTGACTTCTAATTAGGTCTTGAACTGAATCACTGGATGTATGTAATTTTGCAGACTTCTGAATGTGTTTTTCAGAAGCTGTACCAAACCTGTTCTCCTTGAAATGTGCTTTTTTTTTTGATTCACATGTGAAAATACATATTTCCATTTCAGAGTTAATTGGCTGACTTCGTCTATATTAACTTTCATGCTTTCATTGTTTTTGAACTGGCATTCTGATGCATAAATGACTGGGAATTCCTCAAGATGTGATCATTCTTAGCTGTTGTCTTATTTTAGTTTCTTAAATGTATGGAATTGTGTGTACTCTGTTATGCAGCACTACACAGTAGCAAGATACAGATTTCAAGTGAAATGTTTGCTTGTTGCTAAGGAACAGTTTAAATAGTTAGACATAGGATTTGAACATTAAAATAGATGGAGTTGTCTGAGTTTGAGGCAAAACAATCATTAATTAACAACTTGTTAATTAACTGCTGAACATTGATGTCTTATTCCTTTCATTTTAAAGGTGCTGTATTAATACAAGTTATTGCTGTGATTTTTTTTTTGTCTATCCATAATGCATTTGGGAGTAAACTCAACCCAAGATATATAGGAACATGGACTTCCAAAGTTTCGCTACATAGACAAGTTGATTTTGGTAGTGGGTGCAGGTTATCCTTTCAAATTGATATTGCATGACTGTTGTGAAAGAAGGATTAGTTGCCTTGTGAGTTTGGTAGACGTGCAAGAAGTATTTAATTTGGAATAAAGTGTTGTAAAGATAATTTTTTTAAAAATTCTGTGCTTTTTTTAAGAAAAGCTCGGGACTGAAATGAGAGGGGATGTTTGTTTTTTGAAAGCAAGGATTTTGAAGGATGTTTGCGGACTTTTGAAAGTAAGGAACTTTGATATCTATTGTGAACTCTCTTTGCATGGTGTGGGTTCCAGTAATGTGCAGACAAATTGGAGTTGAGAGATTGGTTTGGTTTGTGAACAAAGAACCCATTGTCAAATAATGAAGATCCTCTGTCTGGCATTAATGCTACCTTTTCATCATGTAGCTGAACAGCTTTGGCTATGAGCAAGACAGAGAGAAGTTTTGATAGACTAGAAGACAAACCATCTTTTTTCTTTTTACTCCCCTCTTCCAAATCCCTGCCCCCACCCTTCCTGTTTTCTCCCTTCCACACCCACAGAATGCCATTTTAAATTGAAGAAGACCAACCTATCTTTGCTTCACATGACCCTGCAAGTTGTCTTTTTGAATTGGATAAATCTTAGACCATTCAGAAGTGAAATAGCCTCCTGGTATCTCACGCAAATTGAAGTAAACATTTGGAAACAGGAAGGTGAAAGAGAAACCTTTTGGATCAGCAAGAACTAACCCAACAGGTCTTGTGACCAATGACTATAGAACTGTTTTCCCTCCCTTTCTTTTGTCTGTGTAAGGGAGAATTTATAAGCGGTTAAGAGTTTTCGATTGTCGAGTTTATTTCATTTAGTTTAATTGGATTCCAGCTGCAGGTAAACAACGATTTGTCATAAACAGTGATTTCCATCAAATCAGGTAATTTAGAGGTTTTGTGCATTTCTTCTTCTTAAAAAAAATCATTAACTTTTGTGATGCAACTGGGAATAGCAAAGCTTGATTTTCAGCATGCTACCCTGGTGGGTCATAATGGTATAGTGCAGCTAATATGTTAGGCTTAAAATTTCTATTGGAAGACCTTTTTTTTTCTATGTCTTTGTTGTTGTCTCTTAAAATAGGATGTCTCAAAGCACTTTACAGCCAATCAAATAGTTTTGAAATGCAATTGCTGAGGTAAATTAGAAAAGTAAAATTAATTTCTGCGCAGCATGTTTTCACAAATAGTAATGCCATACTAAAAGGATGATCTGTTTCTGGGATGTCCTGGCCTGTTTCATTGCTCAGTCAACAAGGGTATCTCCCATGCCCTTCAAAACAGTAATATGGGATCTCTTTATATCTGAGACCAGGTAAGATCTTGGAACTGTACTGGAGTGTTGAGCTTCATTTTTGTGATGAAGTCCTTGGATAGGACTTGAATTGAAATCTTGAAACGCTGAGGCTTTAAACACACTTTTGATCAAGTTAGTACTGCATATTTTGCTAATTGTTCATCTGGAATCTTGCCACACAAGAGACTGCTGAGTGTTCAATAACAAAAAAAAACAAAGGGATGAGGTTGCTTATTGTTGCTGGTTGCTAGTAGTTTGCAATCAAATAGAATATACCTCCAAAATATTCAGAAGTAGTGAGATTAAATTTGACTTAAATTTTTGCTATTAACATTTCAGTGACAAATTTGATTGCAGCATACATAACATTGACTAAAATCTGTTTTATTTGCATTATCTTGTGTATAAAGCCTTTTTAAAATAGAAATTGTATTGTCCATTTATGTAGTGTACAAGAAAAGTTAAAGTCTGATCAAAAGCATTTGCGTGCAAGATTAGACTTTTTTCCCATGGTATTGTACTCTAATTTGAAGTTTTAAGATTTTATAAATGTGGGAAAGCATGTGATTCAGATGCAATATTATCTTTTAGAATGCACAAATTCCATATGT
Organism: Chiloscyllium plagiosum; assembly: GCF_004010195.1. Classification (NCBI taxonomy): domain Eukaryota; kingdom Metazoa; phylum Chordata; class Chondrichthyes; order Orectolobiformes; family Hemiscylliidae; genus Chiloscyllium; species Chiloscyllium plagiosum. The sequence goes on along the minus strand of NC_057741.1, from coordinate 19,694,374 downwards.
TAAAGTTGCGTATGTTCAAATCCATGTAAAATATGATTATATCATTATTTTAGTTAATGTAACATTCAAATCAAATCTCTGGGCAACTTTCCTACTGCCTTGGGTCTTGCTGCTTGGGTAGCATAGTGACATAGTGGTTAGTACAGCTGCCTCACAGTGCCAGGTACCCAGATTAGATACTGGCCTTGGGTGATTGTGCAAACTCCACAGACAGACATTCTCCCCATGTCTGCATGGGTTACCCGGTTGTTCTGATTTCAACCCACAGACCAAAGATGTGCAAATTAGCTGGATTGGCCATGCTAAATTGCCCCATGGTGTCCAGGAATGTGCAGGCTATATGGGTTAGTAATGGTAAATGCAGGGTTATTGGGATAGGGTGGGGATCTGGGTGGGATGATCTTTGGAAGGTCAGTGCAGACTCAATGGGCAAAATGACCTTTTTGGAACTGTAGGGAATCTATGATTCATCTCTTCTTTTGATCAATCAATGATTCTTTCTGACCTTGAAACTGCTCCAATAGATCAGAATTACTACTTCATTCACTGTATTCTGCTAATGAATGTTGGTGAATGCTAATTTTGTGTTCCTTTAAAATGGCAGATGATAACTCATTGACAAAATTTCCAGATTAAAACAACCAGATGTAATTTACTTAGTGTGTTTTACCAGACAAGGCAGATCTCAGACAGGAACTTCATTTGATAGATCATGATTTTATTTGTTGTGATTTTGATGAAATTGTCTTTCACTGAAACATAAGCTTGCAATGCTACATATTTTGCTTTAACAACAAAACAAAGTTTAGTACAAAAGGACCAAAGATAAAATACAATAATTCACATTATCTACTTTAAAATATTTCAGAGTTGTACTATAAACACCACAAAAGTATCATCCCATTTATCCCAAAATGCACCTTTTTATAAATTGAAAAGGAACAAAATGGCTTTTTTATAGTGCCAAAATCATCTGATGCAATTTCCAAAACACTACCTCTGGTGTATTACACCTCTGGATTTAAGTCACTTGAGACTTCAGTTGTAAAACTGAAACCGTGATAGCTTTTTCCTGGTGTTATCATACAATATTTGAGCTTCATCACACCTGCATAAATAATCACTTCTGGTACTTTTTCTGGTCTGCAATTAACCCCATATCCTTTGCCTGTCAGGCGCACCTGTTCCAAGATCTTCCCGTGACTGAAATAAATCCCACAATTCCATAACTGTCCAATAAATGTTTTGACACCCCATTATTTACCTTGCTGGGTCACAAGCAATCCAAAACTAACACACAAGCCTATTAATAACAAATCTAATCACTCGACAGCCAGGCTTCAAACACTGCTTAGATTAGATTAGATTCCCTCCAGTGTGGAAACAGGCCTTTGGCCCAACCAGTCCACGTCGACCTTCCGAAGAGTAACCCATCCAGACCCATTTCCCTCTGACTATCTCAAAAGAAATTGGCATGGTTAGACAAGAAAACAATTAACATCAGGTACATAGAAAATATCAGTTGTAAACTCAAAAACATGGAACATAAAACAGTCCAGGCCCCCTTCGGCCCTTAATGACGTGCCGGCCTTCTATCCTACTCTAAGATCAGAATAACACAGGTACCCTTTATTCTACTATCTTCCATGTGCCTATCCAAGAGTTGCTTAAACGTCCCTAATGTATCTGACTCTACTACCACTCCTAACAGTGCATTCCATGCATCCACCACTCTGAATAAAGAGCCTACCTCTAAATCTTCCCTAAATCTTCCTCCAATTACCTTTAAAATTATGCCCCCTCATGATGGCCACTTGCACCCTGGGGAAAACATCTCTGGCTCTCCACACTGTCTATACCTCTCATCTTGTACACCTCTATCAAGTCACCTGTCACCCTTCGCTCCAATGAGAAAAGCCTGAGCTCCCTCAACCTTCCTTCATGAGACACGCCCTACAGTCCAGGCAGCATCCTGGTAAATCTCCTCTGCACCCTCTATAAAGCTTCCACAGCCTACCTAATAATAAGGTGACCAAAACTGAACATAATATTCCAAGTCTGGTCTAACCAGGGCTCTGTAGAGCTGCAGCATAATCTCAAGGCTCTTAAAATCAACCCCCCTGCTAATGAAAGCCAACAAACTATATGCCTGCTTAACAACCCCATCAAACTAGGAGGCAACGTTTGAGGGATCTATGGACATGGACCCCAAGATCGCTCTGTTCCTCCACACTGCCAAGAATCCTGCCTTTAACCCTGTATTCTGCATTCAAATTCGAACTTCCAAAATGAATCGCTTCACACTTTTTTCCAGGTTGAACTCCATCTGCCACTTATCAGCCCAGTTCTACATCCTATCAATGTCCCGTTGCAACCGACAACAACCTTCCATGCTGTCCACAACTCCTCCAACCTTTGTATCATAGGCAAACTTAGTAATCCACCCTTCCACTTCCTTCTCCAAATCATTTTATAAGAATCACAGAGACCAGAGGTCCCATAAACGATCCCTGAGGAACACCATTGATCACTGAGCTCAAGGCTGAATACTTTCCATCTACCACCACCCTCTGTCTTCTATAGGCCAGCTAATTCTGTATCTAGAATGACCAGTTTCCATGTATCCCATGCCTCCTAACTTTCTGAATGAGCCTACTATGGGCAACCTTATCAAATGCCTTGCTGAAATCCATCTACACCACATCCACTGCTCTACCTTCGTGTTTTGTCACATCCTCAAAGAATTCAATAAGGTTTGTGAGGCATGATCCGCCCTTCACAAAGCCATGCTGAATATCTCTAACCAAATTATATGGTTTCCAAGTAATCATAATCCTGTCTCTTAGAATCCTCTCCAATAATTTGCCCACCACAGACATAAGACTGGTCTGTGATTCCCAGGATTATCCCTATTCCCTTTCTTGAACAAGGGAATAACATTTGCCACCCTCCAATCATCTGGCAGTACTCCAGTGGACAGTGAGGATGCAAAGATCGTTGCCAAAAGTGTATCTTCCCTAGCTTCCTGTAGTAACCTAGGGTATATCCCCTCTGGCCCAGGGGATTTATCTATCCATATGTTTTTTAACATTTTCAGCACATCCTCCTTCCTAACATCAACCTGTTTTAGCATATCAGGCTGTTTCACACTGTCCTCAGAAATGTCAAGTTCTCACTCAGTAGTGAATACTAAGGCAAAGTATTCATTTAAGGACCTCCCTTATTTCCTCCGACTCCAGGTGTAAGTTCCCTTCACTATCCCTGATCAACCTACCTTCACTCTGGCCATCCTCTTGTTCCTCAAGTGTAGAATGCCTTAGCGTTCTGCTTAATCCTACCTAGTAAAGCTTTTTCATGCCCCCTTCTAGCTTTCATAAGTCCATTCTTCAGTTACTTCCTGGCTACGTTGTAACCCTCTGAAATCCTGTCTGATCGTTGCCTCCTCAGCCTTCAGGAAGCTTCCTTCTTCTTCTTGACTAGATTTTCCATATTCCTTGTCACCCAGGGTTCTTTCAACCTACCATCCCTTCCTTGTCTCAATGGGACAAACTATGAGCAAGTGCTTCCTAAACAACCTCCACATTGCTGTGTTGCATTTCCCTGAGAACATCTGTTTCCAACCTATGTGCCCCAGTTCCTGCCTAAAAGAATTGTACTTTCCTCTTCCCCCATTAAATACTTTCTCATACCGTCTGCTCCTATCCTTCTCCATGAGTATACTAAAGGTCCTGGAGTTGTGATCACTCTCTCTGAAATGCTCTCCCACCGAGAGATCTGGCACCTGTCATGGTTTGTTGCCAAGCACCAAATCCAATAAAGCTTCTCCTCTCATCGGCCTATCTATACTTTGCATCAGGAACCCTTCCTGGACACACCTGAAAGAAACTGCTCCATTTAAACTATTTGAACTAAGTAGATTGCAGTCAATATTAGGGAAGTTAAAGGCACCCATGACAATAACCCTGTTATTTCTACACATTTCCAAAATCTGCCTCTCAATCTGTTTCTCCATGTCTCTTTTGCTATTGGGGAGGCCTATAGAAAACTCTCAAAGTGCTTACTCCTTTCCTGTTTCTGACTTCCACCCATACTGCCTCTAGACAAACTCTCCTTGACAATCTCCCTTTTTGGAGCTGTGATAATATCCCTGATTAGCAATGCCATTCCTCTATCTCCTTTTTCATTTATTATAGCCCGTTTAACTAATCTGTTTAAATTAGGCTCCAGGATACTAAAACCCAATCAATTTTGAATTTACTCTTTTGCCAACATTGAATCAATGAGATGATCCAATGTTTTGGGTGTAAAGAAGCAAGCATTTTGAGAGTTAGCCAGACAGACAAATGCCATCAACAGAGTAACTACCAGCAAAACACTATCAAATGTACCTTTTTCATATGAAACATCTTTGCACGAGAAGACCGAAGATGACCCAGGGAGATTTATAGTCAGAGGCGACAGCAGCTGTGTGGTTTTGAAATTGATGTAACTTAATGAGTTTTATCAGAACAGTATATTGTTATCTACCTCCCACTCTATAACAAACATTTGAGAAAGGATGCTTAGCATTGTAAATAGTTTAATCTTTTTTAGAGTGAAAGAATAAATAGATTTTGTTTTTCATTGAATGATGGAATTTGGGAGTTCTGTCACTGATTTTAGCAGACTGAGACGAAGTGAGCTTTTCTGGGTGTATGGTTTAATTAACAAGAGAGTCGTAACACTATCCCTCCTCACAGACTCTGTCTGTGTTGTATCTGTCTGTTCACTACCGACGACATTATCTGATCCGTTGTTCAGGTTCCCACCCCACTGCTGATCTAGTTTAAGCCATCCTGAAGAGCTTTAAAACCTCCCGCCTAGGATGTTGGTCCCTTCCAGTTCAGGTGCAACCTGTACAGGTCCCATCTTCCCCAGAGGGTATCCCAATGATCCACATATTGAAGCCCTACCTCCTACACCAGCCCTGCAGCCACGTGTTCAGTTGCACTCGCTGTCTGTTCCTACCTCGCTCGCATGTGGCACCTGAGATTACTACTCTGTCCTGCCTACTAGCTTCCAAAACAACATCTGGGAGTCTCGCTCACGACCACAGACCCTCCTGTCTGTTCCTCTCATGGTTTGAATGTCCTATCACTATTGCTCTCCAATTTTCCCACCCCTCTTCCCTTCTGAGCCATAGAACCAGGTTCAATGCCAGAAATCTGGCTGCTGTGGCTTTCCCCTGTCGATCACTCGCTCCAGCAGTATCCATTGAAGGAAACGAGATGCAAATCACCCCAGATTTCTCAGAAAAATAGACATTTAAAGTCTACAGTTTACATCGCAAACTTCCAACACAATGTTAAAAATCTCACAACACCAGGTTATAGTCAAACAGGTTTATTTGGAAGCACTAACTTTCAGAGTACTGATTCTAATCTTCAAAAGGGATTTACAGAACCTTATATGGACTCTTGCAGTTTTTGAGCAAAATGAAATGTAATTCTGCAAGTACAAATTCACCTCACAAACTTGTGTGTGTATGGGGGCAAGTGATATGGGTGTCTAACAGTGTGTATGAGTGTGAGTCTGAGAGGGTGCATGTGGGAGTATATCTGTGAGCGTACGAGAGAAAGTGTGTGTGTGTGTGTGTGTTGTGCAGTGGGGTCAGTAGTGTAGTGTGATATGAACCCAAGATCCTGGTTGAGGCCATTCCCATGGGTACCGAGCTTGGCTATCAGCCTCTGCTCAGCCACTTGGCATTGTTGCCTGTCCCGAAGTCCGCCTTGGAGGACGGTCACCTGAAGGTCTGAGGTCGAATGTCCTGGACCACTGAAGTGCTCTCCAATTGGGAGGGAACACTCCTGTCTGTTGATTGTTGTGCGGTGTCCATTCATCTGTTGCCGTAACCTCTGCTCGGCCTTGCCAATGTACCATGCCTCAGGGCATCCTTGCATGCAGCATATGAGATAGACAATGTTGGCTGAGTATCTGCCACGTACATGGTGGAAGGTGTACCCACACGTAATAGTGGTATCCGTGTTGACACTGACATGTCTTGCAGCGTCTACCATGACAAGGTTGCATGGTGATATCGTGAAAGCCAGGTAATATGCTACGAACAATGATGTGTTTGAGGCTTGGTGGCTGTTTAAAGGTGAGAAGTGGGGGCATGGTGCTCATCCTCACTGATAATTTGTTGTAGGCTGCAAAGAACATGGTGTAGTTTTTTTTCTCGGCTCCTGGGAAGTACTGGACAACGAAGAATACTCTATTGGTTGTATCTCAGTACGGTTTCCTGCTGTGGGTTCATGTCACAGTATAGGTCACCCCACTGCATTACACAGACAGACACAAGACCCACCCACACTCACTCACCCTCTCACAAATTTATACCTCTTTACACTCGCATCCAGACTCTCTCACACTGTCTCGCAGACACTCATACCCCCTCCCCCCACACACAAGCACCTACATGACACAAAGTTTGTGGGGTGATTTGTACTTGCAGAATTACATTTTATTCTGCTCAAAAACGACAGGAATCCATGCAAGATTCAGTAAATCCCTTTTGTAGATTAGAATCAGTCTGAACATTGGGGCACAGACAACCTCACACAGGGCACCTCACACCTTCAATGCCAACATAGCACCTATTGTTAAAGTTCACTTGAGAATATAATTTTAAGTTCTGGAATTTACATATGAAAGAACTGAAACCAACATGCCCATTCTAAAAGATGAGAGACTTAACAAACAATCCAGGTCTTTGCCAATCTATAATTTCAGTTACGTCACATTGTAAACTTTAGCTATAAATGCTGTGTCTTAGATCTTATACTCCACAACCACCTGATGAAGGAACAACACTTTGAAAGCTAGTGCCTCCAAATAAACCTATTGGATTATAACCTGGTGTTGTGAATTTTAATTTTGTACACCCAGTCACCTTATCATACACACAATGACCTAGATCATCTCATCAGATTCAATACTGTGATAGTAATGGCAAATTTTTTTTTTATTTCAAAAATATACTTTATTCATATATATTTAATCTATACAATTGGACATGTCATCATTCTGTAAACATTCCATTTCTTTACGTATCAAAAACAGGGTAATCATTCATATTCACAGGTTGGTGCAATTATATTGAGCTCAGACGCCAGCGGAGCCCAAATGACTGCGTGGGCCCCCTGTTCTTCTGAATTTTAATTTTGTACACCCAGTCACCTTATCATACACACAATGACCTAGATCATCTCATCAGATTCAATACTGTGATAGTAATGGCAAATTGCACAAAGATTTCTGTGCCTCGACTATATGTACTCTTTCAGCGAGGACCTAAGGCAGCATGGCAGTTCAGTGGTTAGCACTGCTTCATAGTGCAAGTGACTGGGGTTCAATTCCACCCTTAGGCAGCTGTCTCTGTGTCGTTTGCATATTCACACCGTGTCTGTATGACTTTCCTCCAGGAGCTCTGGTTTCCTTCCACAGGCCAAAGATGAGCAGTTTAGGTAGATTGGCCATGCTAAATTGCCCATAGTGTCTAGGGATGTGCATGCTAGCTGGTTAAGCTATGGAAAATGTAGGATTATAGGGTAGGGGAGTGGGTCTGGGTGGGATGCTATTGGAAGGGTCAGTGTGAACTAAGTGGGCCAAATGACCTGCTTCCACAGATTCTACAACTTCCAAGAGAGGATAAGCAATATTCCACAAGGTTATCTACTTTAATTTTATCATAAGTTTTTCTAATTAAAAAGGTTTTGGTTCTTTCAGTGTGTGGGTGGTGTTAGTGTATTGAAATTGCAAAATTGTACATATTGTTTACTTGGTGATGCTATAGAGGTACCAGCAGAGAGTCAGCAAATCAAAGCAAAAAATCTGGGAAAAAAAACCTGCTGAATAAAGGAACCGTGTTGCTTGTATAGTTTTAATTATGAGCTGAATTAGGGAAGGTCAATTTCAATATTATTGGACACTTATTATCTGGCAAGCATACTTGCAGGTAAGTCTACATTTGGAATATGGCAACCTTTTGAAAGTAGTATAGTGTGTTCAGGGCCAGCATGTTCCTCCAGGAGTGAAAGGCAAGGGCAGAAATTCCGGGGAATCCTGGATATCAAGGGATATTGAGATTGGTAAAGAAATAGAAGGAAGTATATTTCTAATATAGCGTGCTTAAAAAGGAGGCTACTCAAAAGTATAAAAAAGAAATTAGGAGGGCGCCAAGCGGCCACAAAATATCTTTGGCAAAAATGATCAAGGAAAGTCCCAAGGCTTTTTGTCAGTATATTAAGAGTAGGAGGATTACGAGAAAAGGAGTGACACCTATTGGAGATCAAAGGGGCTACTGCACATAGACCCAGAAGATGTGGATGAGGTCCTTAATGGATATTTCTCATCTGTACTCCGGAGAAAGACATTGTAGCTGGGATTTCATTTGGGATGATGGTGATGTAGATAGTATTAATTTTAAAAAAAAGTCCAAATATATTAATGATGGTAGTACTGTTGATGGCACTGGCTCAGTGGTTAGCACTGCTGGCTCACAAGGCCAGGAATGCAGATTCAATTCCACTCTTGGGTGACTCTGTGTGTGGAGTTTGCAAGTTCTCCCTGTTTCTGCATGGGTTTCCTCTGGGTGCTTGGGTTTCCTCCCACAGTCCAAAGATGTGCAGGCTGGATGGATTAGCCATGAGAAATGTAGGGTTACAGACATAGGGTAGCACTGAATGGCCTGCTTCCACACTGTCGATTTTGATTCTGTGATTTGCATAGACTTCAGTGAGGCTCCTGATAAGGCCCAACATAGAAAGCTGGTCTAAAAGCTAAGATCTTTGGAATTCAAGGCACGTTGGATCTAAAATTGACTTGAAAAAAAGGAGGCAAAGGGTGAATGGAGGGATATTTTTATGATTGAAAACATATGACAAGTGCTGTACCACAGCAATTGGTTTTGAGACCTTGCAGTTTTAAAAATGTATTTTAACAACTTGGATATGAATGTAGAAGGTATAATTAGTAAGTTTGCAGATGACATAAAATTTGGTGATGTTGATAGTGAGGAGGATGGCCTCAGGCTGCAATCTGATTATTCATCAGCTGGTAAATTGGGCAGAGCAATGCAGATGGAAATTAAGTGTGAGGTAATACATTTTGGAAGGTCTAATAAGAAAATGATATACACAATGAATGTCCCTAGGGAGTACTGAGACCTTGGTGTATATGCCCATAGATCCATGAAGCTGTCAGCAGAGGTAGATGGGGTGATGAAGAAGGCACTTGTCTTCATTTAGCTGGGGTGTAGAGTTTAGGAACAAGAATCTAATTGAGGTATACAACATTGAGAGGCATAGATTCTCACAATCTACTGTCTTTCTCCTCATGGCAGATGTGTGTATAAGTTCAGAGGGCATAAGTTTAAAATGAGTAAGTAGTTTAGAGGAGAGCTGGGATTTCTTTTTCACCCAGTGCATGGTTTTCATGTGGAATGTGCTGTCTGAGAGGGTAGTGGAGGCAGGTACTCTTGCAATATCTGGATGAGCACTTAAAATTCCAGGGCATAATAAACTAAGGCCCAAGTGCAGGTAAATAGGAAAAGTGTAGTTTGGTATTTGTTAGTTGCAGACATAGTGGGCCAAAGGGCCTATTTCTATGCTGAATGATTCTGTGACCCTGTTTCAGATCTGACCATGGACACTGTCAGATTCCTATATATATTCCCATAATATATTAGAACAGCCTTCCCATGCAGGAAGTCCTCATTGCTACCAGTAAACTGAAAAGTGTTATATTCAAGATGCATGGGGACTCCATGCACCAAAGATAAGAATACCATATTACATCAGAGAATTGGTGCAGAACTCTTTAGTGGAGAAAGTGAGGTCTGCAGATGCTGGAGATCAGAGCTGAAAATGTGTTGCTGGAAAAGCGCAGCAGGTCAGGCAGCATCCAGGGAACAGGAGAATCGACGTTTCGGGCATAAGAAGGGCTTATGCCCGAAACGTCGATTCTCCTGTTCCCTGGATGCTGCCTGACCTGCTGCGCTTTTCCAGCAACACATTTTCAGCAGAACTCTTTAGTACCTACTAAAGTTGGAGATGAGCCTTTCCCTTGTTTCCTATCCACACAAAAAATTCTAAGAGCAAGAAGCAGATTAGAATACTTTAATATGTGCTCACCATACATAGATACACAGCATGAAAGACACTTGACACTGACCATTGATCACATCATAATGCAAAAGCATGGTGCTCAACACTTCGCTTAACTTGATCTCAATGCAGGATGCCATCAAATTGACCTCTTCAGCACAACTGAGGTTTGTTACTATATTTTCACTGGCAGTCAATTTTTTTGATACAAGAACTCTACTTTGGGTTCAGTTCAAAAGCTGAAATTCTTCGGGCTCAATCAGGAGCTGAAAATCGGTGATGACATTCTTATCTGTGGTTGCATTGAAAGTGAACTGGAAATATGCTGCATGTATGCCTATGATTTGTTGGAGTATGTGATCTTATCTTCAGTTGAAATGAATGCCTTGCTTAATGAAAGCAGAATCAAATTCTTTGGTCATGTTTTCAGTTGTGAAGGAATGTCATCTAGTTCATGGAAAGTTGAAACCTTGGCAAATGCTGTAGCTCCTAAGAACAGGCAGGAAGTCTCCAGTCTCCTTGGGACTCATCACTTCACTCTTGGTCTTGCTATACTGTCCGTCCCAATGCTCCTGCAATTCTGACAGTAGATCACCGAGTAGGAACGGATTATATCACATGAGTAGCTGTATACCAGGTCAAATGATAATTGTCAGCAAGTTGTAAATGTTCATTTCAACCTTGAGAAAATTATCTTGCTAGTTATGGATGGGGGAAGCCTGGTTTGCTCCAGTGTCATTCTTGTGTAAAAAGACCAGACCAGTCGCCCATCTTTTTTGCAGTGGCAGGCCGATTTGTGGACATGCGTAGAGCAAGGTTATTTGCAAGCTGAATTGCACTGTATTTCAAAAGGGTATCTTATGAGTTTGTGAAGTAAACCAATTACAGAAAAGTCATAACCTCTTCAACAATCCACACAGCAAGCTACCTACTGATAAAATTTGTACTTTGAGTATCCAATGTGTTGAATGTCATCCAGACGAGCACAACCCAGCAAGCTAACTTCCAACATCATCCATTGCAAACAGTCAATATGCCGAGTCATGACACCAATTCCAGGAGGTACACCTTATTTGGGGCAAGCACTTTGACACAGAACAATCTTGTCTGAAACCTCATGAACAATGATCATGATTGAGAGTGCTGTACTGGAAAAGCACAGGCGGTCAGGCAGCATCTGAGGAGTGGGAGAATTGACGTTTTAGGCATAAGCCCTTCATCAGGAATGAGGCTTGTGGGTCAGGCTGAGAGAAATAGGAGGGGGGTGTGGTGTTGGGGGTGAGGTAGCTGGGAAAGTGATAGGTGGATGAAGGCGAGGGAGAAGGTGATAGGTCAGAGGGGCAATGATGGATGGGTCCAGAGGGCAGTGCTGAGTTGGAGGCTTGGGACTGGGATAATGTAGGGGAGGGGAAATTAGGAAGCTGTTGAAATCCATATTTATCCCATGTGGTTGCAGGGTTCCAAAGTGGAATGTGAGGCATTCCACTTCCAGGCGTTGGGTGGTAACAGTTTGGCAGTGGAGGAGGCCCAGGACCTGCATGTCATTGACTGAGTGGGGTGGAGGGGCAGGTAGTTGAATTGTTCAGCCACTGGGCAGTGGGCAGTGGTGTCTCAGAGATGTTCTTGTGGATTGGTTCAGAGGCGCCTAGAGGAGGAACGCCTCATATTCCACCTTGGGACCCTGTAACCACCCAGGATAAATGTGGATTTCAACAGCTTCCTCATTTTTCTCACCCCATTATCCCAGTCCCAAGCCTCCAACTTGACACCGCCCTCTGGACCTGTCCATCACCGTCTCCCTGATTTCTGATAAAGGGCTTATGCCCGAAACATCGATTCCCCTGCTCCTCTGTTGCTTGATCGACTGTGCTTTTCCAGTACCACACTCACTATTCATGATGTCAGGCTTTGGTTTTTATGTACTAGAGATCTGTTCATATTTAGTTGAAGTATAGTTATTGCTGTAATGCTCAACCTACACAGACAATACTAAATATGAAAAACTAAAAAGATTCAGTTTTAAAGAGTGCCCCGATTTTCAGTAACCTTCATAGCAAAATTGATATTTCCATAAAACTTAGTCAAATCAGCTTGTTGATGCTTAGCTTTGGTTCTACCAGCACCAAAGTCAAAAAGTGTGGTGCTGGAAAGGCCCAGCAGGTGAGGCAGCATCCGAGGAGCAGGAGAATAGATGTTTCAGGCATAAGCACTTCTTCAGGAACGTTTTACTAGTGCCCTACCAGAACCAGTTGACTCCACAATAATTGTGGATTTGGGTATGGGCTGAATGTCATCAGTACTGCATTCAACTAAGCAAGGCATCATGGAAGAAAAATAGAAAATGCTGAGTGAGAAAGAGAATTACTGAGTGGTAACCACAAGGTCCAGCTGGAGCTTTAGAAGGGTAGGGTGGTACAACTTTACTAGGTGGAAGGCAAAAACTGAGTTTCTCTGTAGTTAGGTTTGCTGCTGGGTTCACTTTCGGATGGATCAGCTTGGTCGAGAATCTGTCGTACATGTTCATACACAGCTCAGCCCATTGGAATTATATTCACCAAAAATGGTAAACGCATGTTTATACACCTGGCCATATGAGATGTGTACCTTGCTCAAAGCCATCCTCCTATGAGTGCACATTTTTAAATAACTTGGCTCCTTCATAACTGAAGTGTTTCTTTGGATGCATCTCATATTAGGAGAGAAGCATGTCCAGGTTGATAAGCTTAGAGAAGGTTCAGTCATGCAATCTGGTTTATTGTTGCTAAATGCTAATCGTGTTGGGCATAAAATCTGACTGGACATAAGAGATTGCCCAAATGAGTTAACCATGCTGGTTGATGTCAGCAAATCTGACTGCATACAAGCAGAGGCTGAGCTTAAAGGGGCTCAACTCAAAAGAACGTCCTGTGTTGTGTTCTTGTCCAATGCAAGCCTTTGGTGGAAAGTTATCAGATGTGTACATTGTCCTAGATGTGATGAAAGGTCAGAGATGGAGAAGGTGAATGTACTACTGAGTGTCGAAGGTTCTCCTATGTTTTAATTATAAATCCTGGCAGATATGTGAGCGGCTGTAACATTTTGATGCCAGTCATGTTATGTTGGAAGCTGCAGTGAAGTGACAGATATTGATTGCTTATGAAGTCTCTGATGGAGATGTCTGGTACTCAAATCAGCAAAGGTTCTCTCCAGTCACAATTTTATAATTTTACCTTTCACTCTTGAGGAGCATGAAGCATTGAGTAGACAGTTACACAGAGATCAGCAGCAGATTGAAACCAGATTCTCTTCAACTGCCCCCAGATGCTGACCGGTGGAGCCAACTCTTAGGGCTGTGGTCATCAGTCAGGCTGATCTCGTCTTTCCATGTCAAGGGAAGAGAACATCCTTTTCTGAACAGTCTTCTGGAAAATGTCGAAGGAAACCTTGTAAGTGTAGTGCCACTTTTTGCCTGGTCTCTACATTTCTAAGGTGTGTGGGAGTGCTGATCAGAGGTTGTGATTAAGTTGCAGAATGTGAAGTGCTGTATGGGTGCCTTTTCAATTAAGGTGCCTGGAAATTGGAATCTGGAAGGTAGTGGTAGGAGGCAGAACTTTCATAGAATTTGCATGTTACCTGTGCATAAAAGTGTAATGAGCGAGAAGAACATAATTGTGCAGGTAAACCTGACTTGCTCATGAGCTTAAGTCACCCTTGCTTCTATACCCATCTCTATTCGTTGTCTTAAGAGAAAATTGTCCCCCGTTTCAGGTCAGTGGTTGATCACCTTTAAATGTTTACTGTCTTTCTGTCTGCACAGATTCAGTCTGACAGTTCATGTATTTCCAGCATTTAATGTTTTTAACCTCCATTTTCTAACATTAACTGCATTTGGCTTTTTGACTTAATGGCATCACGGTGCCTGAAAATCAGAGGTTTGTGAGGTTCAAGTGAAATTCTCTAGTGGCTAAAGTCTGAAATAAAGGTGGAATTTCACGGCTGTTGAGAGACAAATCATTGCAGCTCCAGGATGGTTTTACAGATTTTTGACCATCAGAAAGTCAGTACTGAAACTATTTATTGCTGCTTCCACAGTCTTCAGCTCCATTTACAACTCCTTGCAATTGTGAAATAGTGCCTAATGGCCTCTGGGTAACATCCAACCTTGCAGTTAATACATGAGTGGCAATAATCATTTGCAGAAAAGACAAAGTGAATTCCACCTGACCTTCAATGCCACCATTCTTGCTCAAACTGCCACTATCCACATCTTTGAGGTCACCATTGACTAGAAACTTAACTGAACTATTATCAGCAATATGTATACTAGAGTTGAAGAGAAGCTAGGTAGTTTCTAATTTATTATCTTGTCTCCTGACTCCACTGAGTGCCTCCACCATCAACATATCAGAAATACGCTACAATTTTCATCAGTTGAGTGAACAAATGCACTCTTTACAAAAAGATGCTTGTAAATTATGGAAGGAGTTCAAAGATGACAAGTTTGCTTGGATTATGACCTTAGCGTTTAACTTGATACCCAAACCAGCTACCACTGGTGGATTAAGATGTGTTATGTCATACTTAGATGGTATTCCTAGTTTGGCACAAACTTAACCCACCATTAAGGAGAAAACAGCAAGAAGACTGTAGGAAGGCAGTTTTCTCTCGTTAATCACCATCCATTCTGACATGTAAATACAGTCAGCATTTCATTATTGGGCCAAATAAGCTGCATTTTTTGTAAACACCATTGAGACAAGATCAGCAGCAGTTCTCCATTTGTTTCAGTTTGTTTTTGCTTGCTTCAGCTTGCTGTCATTTGTTCTTCTCTCTCTTACACCTACATTGTCACCATTTCAACCTTGAACATTCAAGATCTTTTTTGCAAGGTTTGTGAAGGTTTGTAGCTTAGGTTGAGGTTTAGGGTGTAGGTTTGCTCACTGAGCTGTAGGTTTGATATCCAGACGTTTCATTACCTGGCGAGGTAACATCATCAGTGGTGACCTCCAAGTGAAGCAAAACTGTTGTCTCCTTTCTATTTATGTTTGTCCTGGATGGGGTTCCTGGGGTTTGTGGTGATGTCATTTCCTGTTCGTTTTCTGAGGGGTTGATAGATGGTATCTAGATCTATGTGCTTGTTTATGGCATTGTGGTTGGAGTGCCAGGCCTCTAGGAATTCTCTGGCATGTCTTTGCTTAGCCTGTCCCAGAATAGATGTGTTATCCCAGTCGAAATGGTGGTTTTATTCATCCGTGTATAGGGCTACGAGGGAGAGAGGGTTGTGTCTTTTTGTGGCTGGCTGGTGTTCGTGTATCCTGGTGGCTAACTTTCTTCCTGTTTGTCCTACGTAGTGTTTGTGGTGGTTCTCCTCTGTTTTCCGAAGTTCGTCTGTGCTGCAGTGTGTGGTGACTTGTTGGAATAGTATTCCAACTGAGCCTAAAGAGGGATGGAAACAAACTGAACACACAAGAAAAGAAAGCCCTAGAAAACCTCCAAAAAAGACAAAAACATCATCCGATTACCTGCAGACAAGGGTCGGCTCACAGTCATCCTGAACAGAAGGGACTACATAGAGAAAGCCATTGCACTGCTCGCAGACACCAACACCTACCAACAGGTGGTGCTAGACCCGGCCCCACAACTAGGAAACAAAATGACATATCTCCTAAGAAAATTACACAGTTCCGGACAATTAAACAGGACGGAATTCCAGGAAATGCAACCAGACGGGACCAACACCTCACGATTCTATGGACTACCAAAAATCCATAAACCAGGAGCCCCCCTCAGACCCATAGTCTCACTACCCGGAACACCACTTACAGACTGGCCAAAGAATTACACGCAAGACTGAAATTCCTAGTAGAAGTGTCACAGCACTCCATCCACTCCACCCAGGAATTCCTAAAAATCATCAAAAACACCAAAATAGAGGAAGACGAAACAATGATCTCATTCAACGTAACAGCACTGTTCACCTCCATCAACATTGACATGGCAAAGGAAACACTTACCACACTTTTAGAAGAGACCATCACACTCACCCTAACCACCATCAATCACATTACCAACGAAAACATCATGAAACTAGTGGACCTGTGGCTCACCACCCACTTGACCTTCAACAACATTATCTATAAACAAACCAACGGCACCAACCTGGGATCTCCGCTATCAGGATTCATAGCAGAAGCAGTAATGCAAAGACTAGAACAAACAACCCTACCAACCATCAAACCAAAAATCTGGGTCCGCTATGTAGATGACACCTTCGTCATCACAAAACGAAACAAGATAAAAGAGACATTTAACATCAACAACAACACCCTCACAGGCATAAAGTTCACCAAGGCGGAAGGAACCGACAACAAACTCTCATTCCTGGACGTCACAGTCGAAAGAAAGGACAACGGAGAACTACAAACCTGCGTATACAGAAAACCGACAAACACTGACCAAAAACTTAACTACACCAGCAACCATCCCAACACGCAAACTAAGCTGTATCAGAACACTGTTCCAACGAGCCATCACACACTGCAGCACAGATGAACTTCGGAAAACAGAGGAGAATCACCTATACAAGAAGAACGGATACTCAAAAAATACAGTCCGCAGATTCCTCAGGAACAAATCGTGACAAGCAGACCTAACATAGCCAGAAACCCTAACCACCTTACCATATATCAAAGAAGTCTCCGAAATGACAGCTAGAGTACTAAGACCCCCTCGGAATCCTAGTAGCACACAAACCCACCAACACTCTCAAACAAAAACTAACAAACTTAAAAGACCCAGTACAACCCATGGACAAAACCAACGTCATCTACAAAATTCCATGCAAGGACTGCCACAAACACTACGTAGGACAAACAGGAAGAAAATTAGCCACCAGGATACATGAACATCAGCTAGCCACAAAAAGACACGACCCTTTCTCCCTTGTAGTCCTACACACGGATGAAAAAAAAACACAGTTTTGACTGGGACAACACATCTATCCTGGGACAGGCTAAGCAAGACATGCCAGAGAATTCCTAGAGGCCTGGCACTCCAACCACAACGCCATAAGCAAACACACAGATCTAGATACCATCTATCAACCCCTCGGAAAATGAACAGGAAATGACATCACCACAAACCCCAGGAACCCCATGCAGGACAAGTATATAAATAGAAAGCAACAGACAACAGCTTTGCTTCACTTGGAGGTCACCACTGATGTTACCTAGCCAGGTAATTCAAGATCTTGGAACACTCTCCTTGCCAGCACTATAGGTCAACCTTTACTATGCGGATTGCACCAGTTCAAAGAAGTACCTGAGCAGCACCAAATTTTGACTTTTGTAAGCAACTCCTGTATCCTGGTTCTGAGCAAGGATCACTCAAACTGATACGTTAACTGAGATTTCTCTCTACAGATGCTGCCAGACCTACTGAGCTTTTCCAGCAATTACTGAGTTTTGAGATGATTTGTAGCTCAGGTTGAGGTTCAGGATGCAAGGTTCGTTTTCAGACATTTCATCACCATACCAGGTAACATATTCAGTGAGCCTCTGAATGAAGCACTAGTGGTGTAACCCGCTTTCTATTTATATGTTTGAGTTTCCTCAACCTAGTCACCAGGGTATCACCTAGTATGGTGATGAAATGTCTGAAAACAAATTTTCCAGCAATTTCTGTTTTTGTCTCTGATTTACAGTCTCTGCAGCTTTTTCAGTTTTTACCCATATCCCCAAGAATGACTATGAATTGAAAACTTCAAGAATGTCCAACATCACCTTTTTTAGGTTGACTAGGGCTAGGAAACAAGTGCAGCCTTGTTGGGAGTGAAAACTAAGTGTTTTACTTTGTGAATGTGTATATTCACGCAAAGACTACTTGACCTTAGTCTATAGATCTGAGTGTCTCAAAGTATTTGTATGTACATGTACGAAGTATTGAAGTGCAATATCTTTATGAAAAAGGTGCATTTTTAAAAAGCTGGATGATATGTATAATTATAGTTTTTTCCTGATTTCAATCAATACAGGGATATATCTTCATGGATTCACTGAAGTGATGTTCCACAACGAATAGCACAACGCTAGTTTCAGTTGCGTGACTTTGGTTGGAATACAAGTAAGCAGTCAATCTAATTAGTTTTCCTACTTCCAGGCAATAGGTATAAAGATCTCTGACATTATCTTCACCAGGGAAGCTTGAAGAATGACAGTACCAAGCTTCATGAGCCTGTTTGTAACCAAAGATCTTTTTAATATTAGTCCAGATGTTGATGTTTGTGACGATGATACATGTGTATACCAGGAGCTATAATAAATATCTATTGAATCTTTCAGCACTGTTACCCATGCCTACTTGTGTTATGGGAGCTAATATAAGTTTTGGTACAAATTATAGTTTAAGTTTCAGGTACAAACAGTAGACTGAAGTTAAAAACCCATGCCACTGTGGAAGATTAGGTAACAAATCAAATTTAGAGTACTGGCTCCTGTTTTTTTTTATTATTGCGTGTTTACAAACTGGTCAAATTTGGCTTCTGCCACACCTGATTGAGTGGCCCGGGCACACAGTGCCCTAGTTTATACAAAATGTTGCTACCCGTGGAAATATTAGTCAGTGCTTTAGATGAGTTGATGGCGAGGGGGACCATGACACCAAATGAAAAGAGAAATAAGTGTCATTGGTATAACTAGTTCACAATGTTTTTTCATTATTAATCCAATGTTACTGCTCTTTTTGTTGTGAATTGCTCAGCACACAAATGTAATTGTTTTGTCAAGGTACTGTGCTTTACTATGGCAACAGTGTCTCTGTAACTCAGAATGCCACTCTGTTAGTGAAGTAAATAGATTTGAAGGAAAAGAGATGCAGGATTTGTAGTTTGAATGTTCTATTTGTAGAATAATTTGATTTATTCATTTTATTTTGTTTAGCAGCTGAGGCTGATCTCGATGTGTTGATGCTACGTTAAGTCTTCATCTTTCACTTCTTCATTGCTGTAATGAAATGAAATTCAACTCCGCTGAACTGTCCTCCTTCGCCCAGAAGCCTTCAGTCTATTTTGAAAAGGAAGGCCTATTGAAAATACATAGGAAATCCAGAACTCGGCAGAGAAAACATCAAGGTTAACTCAGAATTATTTTGTTTGTCTAAGTTTCTAAAAATGGGCCAAAACTTAATGGCAGTGGATTACACAGAAAACCTGAAATTATCTCACAGAAGACAAAGTTTGATTTTCCTTTACTTTAATATTTTTTAACAACAACAAAATTGTAAAGGTTTTTTCATTCTATTTTATTCATAATTGTTTCATGTTACAATAATATGCTTTATGTAAAATAAGGATTTGGGTTTATCATTTTGTTAAAGGTTTTAAGAGCTATATATTTTGGTCTGTGGTGTAATATATTATACACTCTGAAATATTTGCTCTTTTAAATATATTTTACATTTAACATATTACACATCTGCTTTCCCTTTTTTAATAGTTGCTGATGTATAGCTTGCTGTGCTGAGTTTGTAGGCATAGTTGTCTTCCACTTTTGATTCATAATACAAAGCAATAGTATTGTTTTGAGCTATTTGATGTGATTTACAATTTTTCACTATTTCGGGATCCTCAAAGTGTGACTGCATCCTGAAGCTTCAGGGAAGCTTTTAATATTGGTAATATATATAATCAGGTGCTAACACAATATTCAGCACTCGTCAGATTGACTTGATCATTTTGATATAATCTGCAGTCCTTCCTATTGAAGGATATTCAAGAGTTGGAGAATGTGTTCATTTGAAAGGCTGTAGATTGAACCTAGAACTTTTAGCTCTGTGTTGAACAGAAATCTCAGAAATGAACTTGTTCTCATTTTGTTTGTGGGAGTACTAAGAAGGATGACAACAGGTTGCCCAAGATGCTATCATAATATCAAGAGTCCAGAAACTGAGATTACAATTTTCATTCGTTCATGAGATCGAGGCATGGCTGGTCAGGTCAAAGATTATCACCCATTCCTAATTGCCCTTGAGAAGATGGTGATGAGCTGCCTTCTTGAACTGCTGCAATAGTTAGCATGTAGGGACATTGTAGTGCTGTGAGAAGGGAGCTTCAGGATTTTGGTGCTGCTACAGAAATAGGATATCTATATACTTTCAGGTTTGGCAGGCAAGTTTCAGATGGTGTGGTTCTCATGTCTCTGCTCCCCTTGTCCACCTAGGTGGCAGAGGCTGTGGGGTTTGAAGGCGCTGTTGAAGGAGTCTTGTTGAGTTACTGCAATGCAACCTTTATAAATGATGTTATTGTAGCATGTGGTGATGGAGAGAATGCTGAAAGTGGTAGATGCTAGTGAAGCAAGCAGCTTTGTCCTGAATGGTGTCGAGCTTGAGTGGAGCTTCTTCCATCCAGGCAAATGGTGAGTAATCAATCACATGGCTGATTCATAGCTTGAAGATGGCAGACAGACACTGGGGAGACCAGATAAATTACTCACTGCAGAATTCCTAGCCTTTGACTTGCTCTTGTAGCCACAGTGTTTATATGGATAGTCTCTGGTTTTGATCAAAAGCAATCCTGAGGAGGATGATGGTGGAGTGGGTGAGGGGAAGGAGTTTCAACTGTGGTAATGCCATTTAATGATGAGGTAACCATTCTTTCATTAGAGATGGTCATTGTCTGACACTGTGGCATGAATTACTTGCCGCTTATCATCCCAAGCTTAGATGTTGTCCAGGTCTTGCTGGGTATAGACACAGATACCTTCGGCCTCTGAGGTCTTATGAATGGCCTTGGTAAACATAGCAAACGTCCCTGCTTTCCTGATGATGGCAGGGAGGTCATTATTGAAAAAGCTGAAGATGGTTTGGCCAAGGATGCTACCCTGTGGAATTCCTGCAGTGATGTCCTAGGGTTGAGATGATGACCTCCAACAATCACGACAATTTTTGTTTGGTGCTGAGTATGACTCCAAGTAATGGAGAGTTTTCCCTGATTATCATCAACTCCAGATTTGCATGTTTCTTTGACATACTCAGTCAAATGCTGAGTTAATGTTAGGGGCAATCACGCTCACCTTATCCCTTAAGTTCAGCTATGTTGTTCCTGTTTGAATCAAGGCTGCAATGAAGTCAGGGGCTGAGTAGTCCTGGCCAAAGCCAAACTGAGTATCAGTGAGAAAGTTATTGTTGAGTAAATGCTGTTTGATAACACTGTCAAAAGCCTTTCTTTGAGACTTTGCTGATGAAGGGAGTAGACTAATAGAATAATAATTGCCGAGATTGTATTTCTCCTGGTTTTGTAGATTGAATAAAACTGGGCAATTTTCCATATGCCCCAAAAGATGCTAGAGTTGTTACTGCATTGGAACAGCTTGGCTAGGGGCCCAGCAAGTTCTGGAGCACCAGTCATTGCCAGAATGTTGTCATTCCCGTACATATCATCTTGCACTCTCTTCTTTGAACTAGGCTTGATTGATAATAGAATGGGAAATATGTCGGGTCATGCATTAATGATTGATTTCAATTATATTATTTCTGATGGTTCACAGTACCTAATGGTTGCCTAATCTTGAATTGTTAGATCTGTTTGAATTTATCCTGTTCAGCAAGGTGGTTGTGTGACACAACACGGCGAGCATCCTCTGTGTGAAGGAGAGCCCTCGTCTCCACAAGACGTGTGGTGGATGCTCCGAACTATATTGTCAGGGACAGATGCATATGTGACAAGTTGATTGTTGAGAGGTGTCCAGTAGCTTGTTCTGTCTTGGTTCCCTCATTTCCTGTCACAGTTCCAGTGTATCTACTATGATGTTTTGAGGGCATGGCTGGTTCAGTCGGTCATGTGATACCAAATTGTGATGAAATACTAGACCCAGAGTACATTACATCCTTGCCACCCTCTGTGCATCCTTCAGGTCATAGTCATAGAGATGTACAGCATGGAAACAACCTGTCCATGCTGACCAGATATCCCAACCCAATCGAGTCCCACCTGCCAGCACCCGGCCCATATCCCTCCTATTCATTTACCCTTCCAAATGCCTCTTAAATGTTGCAATTGTACCAGCCTCCACTTCATCCTTTGGCAGCTCATTCCATACATGTACCACCCTCTGCGTGAAAAAGTTGGCCCTTAGGTCTCTCTTATATCTTTCCCCTTTCACCCTAAACCTATGCCCTCCAGTTCTGACCCCAGGGAAAAGACTTTGTCTATTTATCCTATCCATGCCCCTCATAATTTTGTAAACTTCTAGAAGATCACCCCTCAGCTTTCGGTGCTCCAGGGAAAACAGCCCCAGCCTATTCAACCTCTCCCTGCAGCTCAGATCCTCCAACCCTGGCAACATCCTTGTAAATCTTTTCTGAACCCTTTCAAGTTTCACAACATCTTTCCCTAGGACCTTACCATTAAGTATATAAGTCCTGCTAAGATTTGCTTTCCCAAAATGCAGCACCTCGCATTTATCTGAATTAAACTCCATCTGCCACTTTTCAGCCCTTGGGTGGTGGATACATTCATCAGTTCTGGGAGTCATAGTTATGGTATGGGGTAATGATCAGGAGATTTCCTTGCCCACATCTGACCTGGTGCCATGAGATTTCATGGGGTCTGAAGTCAATATTGAGGACTCAAGGTCAGTTTCCACATGACTGCATACAACTGTGCTGCCACCTCTGTACTTGTCCTGATTCGGACACGATATTTGTAGGTATGATGGTGATGGAGTCTGGAACATTGTAAAGTCTAATTTCCTTGAGTGTGACTATTTCAAGCTGTTAAGTAATCTGTGGTACAGCTCTCTTAATTTTTGCTCAAACCTCAGATATTAGTAAGGAAAATGCTTTTTTTAAAAAAAAAAGTCAACAAGGCCCAGTTTCCTGGTGTGGTTTCAAGTGTCTAGGAGTCCCTCTCCCACTGCAATTCTCAGGTCATTTCCTCTGCCCTGAGGCTCTTCAACCATGTCTTGAAACAAACTCGACTCTATGCTACTTTCTCCCCACCCCCACCCTCCTCTAACTTATCTCTCCACCCTTCATCAGGAATACAGGCAGAGAGCCTGAAGGGCTTTTGCCCGAAACGTCGAATTTACTGCTCCTCGGATGCTGCCTGAACTGCTGTGCTCTTCCAGTACCACTAATCCAGAAGGTGGCCTGTCAAGTTTCAGTCCTTTTATGAGACACTGCAGTGCATGATATGCAAATGAGGCAGGAGTTTCCTGGGCCATTTCTGAGGGCAGTTAAGAGTCAACTACATTGCAGTGAATCAGGAATTGGCAGAACTTCCTTTTCCAAATTCTTCAAGTGAACATTCCAGAGGTTGAGCTTTCCTTTGCAAAAGGTGGTGTAAAGGTTGTCTTCTTCAGATGTTGTATTAATTAAATGAGCTAGATAAATGTTGTTTGAGGAAATGTATTCAGTCTGAGAATAGACCAAGATCTTCAGTCATGAAGAGTAATAGTTTTTGGGCTGTGAGGAAGATATATTTTGTGGTATAACAGAGTTAGAATGGTAAATTATGAAGTGTGAGGATAGGTAGATATTCTTGAAGTTTGCTTGAAGGTCATGGACTTTCCCTTCCGATTAGCTGGTTGATTGAATTCATGATAGGGTGGAATGAGGAGTGAATAAGGGTGATTTATTTAGCCTTTACTCAAAGTTATGCTTTCTTATTATAATTTCTCTGGTTTTGTCAAAAATTTTATTTCTGTAATTAATTCAGTACAGGACATTCTGCTATTACACGCATTTCGTTAATGCAAATTTGCTGTAACATGATTGATGAATTAGGGGCACTGTTTCTAAAGCGCAGACTTTTAAAATGTGTTGGCTGTAATGTGATTACATTGCCAACACTTTTTAAAGTGCTGTTTCTAAAGTGTAATTTTTCTGTAACACAATTGCACAAGAGTATGACATTTCAAGTACTTCATCAGATTGTTTTATGCCTTGATGAACTGGCATTTTTGTTTGACTTTAGCATTAGAAACATGAGGAGTTGTAGTGAGAAAGTAATACAGACAAAATGTTTGAATTGGGGTGACGTAAAATGACCAACAGTGGAATGAACTAGAATTTGCAGTTCTCTTGTGAGGGCAGACTGTCTATCTAAACATTTTATTTGGAGAAATTAGGATATATTATGTGGAGGATTTGGATTTCTATTGAGTTCAAAAGCAGAGGCTGTAGGTAAAAAAAAAAAAGTGAACAAACCAGAAGTTGTACTGACTGCAAGCCTGATTTTTCTCTCACTCTGTAGTCTGTTGTTTACAATGAACAGCTGACCCACAATTTATCAAGTAGCATTATTGTTGGACCTGGGACCCAGGTTTGAATCTCACCATGGCAAGTAGTGGAATTTGAATTCACTAGAAATCTGGTATTAAAGGTCTAATGATGACAATGTGTAACTATTGTTAGTCGTCAGGGGGTGGAGTGGGGGGAACCCATCTGGGTCACTAATGTCCTTTTTAGGGAAGGATACTGCCATCTTACCTGGTCTGGCCTACATGTGACTCCAGACCCAGATCAATATGGCTGACTCTTAACTTCCCACTGTGCATTTAGGGATCGCAATAAATGTTGGCTTAGCTAGCAAAGTGCTCATCCCATGAATTAATTTTTAAAAACACTTAAATTTTCAAGTAAATTTCCAGATTTTTGTCATTCCAGAACTTAGTATTTCATATTTGTTAGTGGAAATTTCATCAGACATCTTGTCTATAGTAATTTCAAAACTTTGGCAAGTGAACTGATTGTCATGAGAAATGAAAACCACCAATGCCGAGGCTAAGCAGAGTTAAACTACCTAGTTTAATACTTGAACAAAGCCTGGCAGTTAACTGTGAATCATTAACTGAGACATTCTCCACAGCAGAGATTTGTCCTGACAAGCACAAATTTAAAGAGAAAAATACTTTCCTTCAATTATTAATAAAAATATACAAAATATGTGGATAAACATCAATGATGTAAGTCCCCTACAGTTCAATTTATAATTAGTTTTAATTGTAGTGGGGTTTATTGAACTAATTAAGATCTCTATTCTGTATTCTTTTCCAATTTATAATGAATAAATGTCAGTTTTTGTACAGGAAGATTACACAGGTGATTTTTTTTCTAATGAAAGCATAAATAACTGTAGGAAGTTAGTTATATTTTAGTGAGTGCTCCATCACAACCATTCAGTACCTTGGCTGTGTACTCTTTAGTTAATTATATTTAATGAGCCTGTTTGTTGTTCTGGTGTCAGTTTCATCAATGTAATGGGATCAGTTCCAAGATTCAACTTTCCTTAAACTTTCCAGCATTATGTTATATCATGTTAATTCTTTCCTCATTTTTGTAAATCACCTTTTTAGTTTCGAAGTATTGTGACCATGCTCACCTTGCATTTTAGCATTTTTGTTCGAAACTGATTAGTAAATAGAATTAGGTTATAAAGGACATTGTTGAAGCTTTAAATTTGTGCTTGTCAGGACAATTCTCTACTGTGGAGAATGTCTCAGTTAATGGTTCACATTTAACTGTCAGGCTTTGTTCAAATATTAAACCAAGTTTTTTTAATTTCAAAAATATACTTTATTCATAAAATTATTTGGATCTCTATACAATTGGTCATGCCTTTCTTGTGCACACGTTACATTTATTTACATACAAACATTGAAATTTATTTTTCCTATGTGCAAGTCTGTACATTTACTATCCAGCTCTTCTGCTGAGGCGTCAGCGGAGCCCAACTGATTTGGTGGGCCCCCTGTTCTTCTTAGGCAGGCAGATGTTACACGGTGGTCTTTCCCCACCGCGCCTTGGCGGCACCTGCCCCAAGCTTCAGCGCATCCCTCAACACGTTATCCTGGACCTTGGAATACTCTGCTTAGCCTAGGCAATGAACACCACCAATCAGTTCACTTGCCAGCCAATCTGTTATCTCCTTTCACGTAATGTAAATGTTGGTTTCGCCTTAAATTGACATTATTGCAAATTATCTTGAAGTGTACAAGATGAAAAGCTTCGTAAAAATGTCTTTTTTTCAGTGGTGCTCCAGTTCAATACTTCAAAATGACTAATTCTTCATAATTCTGTTAATTGTGTAGAAACTGTCCATTTTGCCCGACCAGTTCAGGACAGCATTTATACAACACTGAAACTTCTTTCCATCCTTAGTCTTCTAATGCTATTGGTTCAAATGTCCAACCCATTGTTGCCCATATGTTTCCCTTTAAATAGTTCTCATTTTTCCATGTTCCTGCCACTCTGATATAAAAACTGTTTCTTCTAGATTTCTGATGATTTATTTGCAACGATCTTGTATTTGTGGCCTTTCATTCCTCACAATTGGCATGGTTCCTCGAAGCTATAAAACCCTTTCATCATTTTTAGAAGATGGACTTGTACTTGTATACCCCGTTTTCAAAGAAAAGTAATTTTATATGTTTATGCTGATTGTAGTGACCTCCGTTCTGGTAATATCCATGCAGATCTTTTGGCATCCTCTTCAGGATCTCTGTATCCATTTTCATATATAGCCATCGTATCATCTAAGTAGGCCAATTGGTCCATTGAGTCTGTTTCACCATTCAGTAAGATTGTGGCTCATCTTTAAACCTCAACTCCACTTTCCTGCCTTATCCCCATAATATTTGATTTTCTTACTGATTGAAAATATATCCATCTATCTCTGCTTTGCATAACCTTAACAACCTAGCCTTGACAGCTTTCTGCAATAAAGAGTTGCCTACCCTCGGAAAATAACTCTCATTTCACCTTACTCTGAGATTATACCCTGAGGTTCTAGACTCTTCCATGAAGGAAGCAACCTCTCTGTATCTACACTGTCAAGCCCTGTATTTCAGTCGGATCACCTATAATTTTCTAAATGAGTACAGGCACAACTTATTCAACCTCTCCTCTTAACGAAATCCCTTACTCAGAATCAACCTAGTGAATCTTCTCTAGACTGCATCCAATGTTAGTATATCTCCCCTTGTATAAGGGGATGAAAACCGATTGCAACTGGAATACTATAAGTAGGCCAATGTCTTGTTCTTGTATAATTTTAGCAAGACCCTCCCTAATTTTTTTATACTCCATTCCATTTAAAACTAAGGCCAACATTCCATTTGTCTTCCCTGTTACACACTGAAATTCGACGCTAATGTTTTGTGATTCATGCACGAGGACCTGTAAATCCCTCTGTGCTGTAGCCTTCTGACCAGAAGTGTGCACAATACTTCAAGTGTGGTCTAACCAAGGTTTCATGCAAGTTTAGCAGAAAGCCTTTTCAAGTCTCTCTCTCTCTCTCTCTCTCTCTCTCTCTCTCTCTCTCAGCAAATCCAACACTGGTTTGTTTTGTAGCTGTTTTATTGTATCATATCACCACATTTAAGCATTTGTGTGTTTTGTACTCCTGGAAGTATTACTTTCTCCTGTTCTCCATTTAGATTCTTATTTTCAAATATTCCTTTACCTCCACTTTCCTTTTGTTTTATAGTGAGTCAGCTATCTGTTGTGGTATTTGTTCGCTGATTCCATATGCTATGACTTCCTTAATTAATCTGTTGATAAAAATCTAGGTCTATTATTTTGGTATGTTGTCTTTTGTCTCTGAGTTCTTTGGCGAGGGAACATTGAGGTGGACCAAGCAAGACTTGGTTGTGAAATTCATGTTGACTCTTCATTGGTATTTTAAATTTTCTACTTTTTTTTTCTCCTTCAGCAGGAATGCTATTACTGCTGTTAGGCTGACTAATCTACAGTTGCTGGACATGTTTTGCTTATCTTGTCAAACACACGTGTAACATTAATTATTTGCTAGTCACCAGGCAGTGTACTCTACTTTGTTTTCAGTGAATTATATGCATAATGTACTGCCTTTTTTTTTACTTCTTCGCTAGAACCTTTTAAAGATGTAGTCTCTCAGGGCTGGGGATTGTATCCTGCGTTTGATTTAGATTTAATCTTTCCATGTTCATAGCATCATTAAGACTGCTTATTTCCACCTCTACAATAATCCAACTTTGCCCTGTCACAGTTCTTCTACTAAAAAACCTTCGCTTGTGTGGTCTCTCACATACTACTCTTTGTAAGCTGGAGGGCATGTAAAATTCTGGCCCGAGTCTTAATTTGCAGCAAGTCCCATTATCCCGATATCCTGTGTGCCTCATTAACCTACTTTTGGCTCCCAGTCAACCAATATGTTGATATTTAAAATTTTCATCCTTGTTTTCAAATCCCTCTGTGGCTTTGACCCTCTTAATCTCTATAAACTCCTCTAGGATATCTGCACTCATCCAATATTGGCTAATTCAGCAATTTTAATTGCTCCACTATTGATGGCTGTATCTTCAGTTGCCCAAGCTCTGGCACACCTTCCCTACTTAGCTTTGCTCCTCTGCTGTGTTTTCCTCCTATAAATTGAGTAAACATAACCTTGTTGAGTCAATCTTTTAGTCTTTAGTTTTCCACACTTTTTATGTGGTTCAGTGTGATATTGTGCTTTATAAAGCGCCTGTAAAGCATCTTGGAATGTTGCATTTCTTTAAAGATGTTGAAAAAACAAGTTGTTACATTATAAATAAGCTGGTTGTTATTTTTAATCTCATTTTATGTCATGTCTACCTAATAATCCTCGCCAGTAACCAGTGAAGCAAAATTATTAATATTTGTCCTACCCTGATCATTCTTTCATGAATTAGCTCCCATACTGACTTAATGTTTTTTATGCCCATGAAATATTTCTTACATTTTTGTTTTACATTCCTTGATTAATTTAATGTCATTATGTATATTTGAGTCTCTAATTATTGTTTTTGGCTTCCAGACTTTATCCTTGTCGTGTCTCTTGTTCTTTCCTCTGTCCTTACTTGCATACCTTATTTCTTGCCCTGATTTTCCCTTGTATTTTTAATTATGGTGTTTCATTCATGTTTAATTTTGATTGAAATAATTTCATAACTCTTTTATAACATGCAGTTATACTCCACCCAATGGAATATCATGGCAAGCAAGCAGATTCTCTTCTGTGTAAAGAACTGAAGAGTGTAAACATCTTTCAAGTGATACGGTCACTATGTGGTTCAGGAATCCTCACCAATATAAAATTAAAGCTTGTCATATCTGTCTCAAGAAACTCAATTTCTTTATGGGATTTTTCTACTCCCAAAAGGTGGCAGGAGGGCAAACCATTGAGCACTAGCCACCACCTCAAAATCAACTTTTGGGAGTTGGTCTAGTGGTAACATTTCTAATCTGTCTCCAGCTAAGGCTCTTAACTGGGCAATATTTTGATCATTTGAGGACCTCCACTTGCTATTAGTCTAATTACTTGCAACACAGTAGATGAGAAAAGTGGCTGTTATCCTAAGAGGGAGTCTCAGGCATTCTATCTACGGGGTTTGGGATGTGCCTTCGTCTGGGTGAATTGATGACATGGATGGGGGCCAGCAGTTAGCCATTGAAGGCTGTTTGCCGCTGACCTTCTCACTGTAAACCCCCATCCCACAATACATCACCCGCTCAAAAAAAACTCTCATCATTATGTTGTTGGTGCGACTTATCATGGCTACACAACGTGGAACTCTGTTGCTTTCCAGCCATGCTTTCCAGCACTGTGGCTGTTGATCTCTGGCCAGCGGCTTCTTGTGGGCCAGGACTTGTGACAGGGTTCTTAATATGCTGAAAAGCCCGCCAAACAGCAGGAGAGTTTTCTTGTTGCATTAGGGCAAGGGGCCACCTCTGAAGTTGAAAGTGACTTTTATTTTGTTTCTATATGTATATATTATGCAAATATTAGATCATTGTGGTAAAGTCCACCTGCATTTTCATATTTTTGTGAAATACAATGCTGAATTCATTTTTAATTATACTGCTGCAGTGCCATGATTGAGCTTAGTGACTGCTTCAGGAAGACCCAATTAGCTCTGGCTTCAAATGCATGTTGACAGGGCATGTTCAGGCTGAATTCCCAAATTATGCACTTGTATTTGAATACCCTGATTGCTTTTTCTGTGGAGTCTTGCAAGTAAACATTTGTGTTTGGGAGATCCAGAAGATCCCTCCTGTGTGTGGAAATCAAATTTGATGCTTTTGAGAAAGGAAGGGGAAAATGTTGTTTGGGGAAAAAAAAGTGCATACACACCAGGGTGATTAAATTGAATGTGTCAAATCAAATTTTAATAGAAGATCTCTGATATGTTTAAGTCAGATATTCTTTGATTTTAGAAGACAAATTTAATGTTTTGAAGGTGCAGCATTTATATTAAGATATGTATTTTCTTATATACAAATGTTGTCCTCAATGAGATATTTATTTTGATGTCTGTTGCTCAAAATTAATGTTGCCACAGCAAATTATGCTTGGATTGGTTGCCTAGCAATGTACATGCTATGAGCATAACAATCATAGGGAAGAGCAACAAGACATCAAAGTCTTTAGTGTAAGTGGAGAAAGGATATGACAGAGCAAAAAACAGTTTGGGAGGTGATGTACCTTTTTACTTTAGTGTATTTCAGTTGCAGATGAGTTTGAAGTCTCAGCAATATATACAATTGCATTTATATTTATGATACTAAAATGTGAATTTGTGTACATGCAAAATGTCTATCTTTATACTTGAAAGTAGGTATTTACTTTTCACACATTTGCTCAGAAGATAACTAGAGGAAATGCTGTCCTTATTGGACAGTATTCAGAGGATGTTGCCAGATGCAGCTAATCCTTCGTTTATTTCATAGAAGCACTTTTTTACAAAATATCATGTACAGTCATTGCAGAGAACCATTAACTGCAATAACTATGAAAGAAGTGTTGCAGTAAAATTTCTCAACACTTAAGAGGGTATAATGGATTATCTATGTGTAAATGCATGGTGCTAAAATAATTAACTCCTTTTTGGGTTGCTTGTTCTGCTGCTAAAAGGACCACTGGTGAACAACGTAAAGTACTAATGAGTTGTTTTGTAGCAAATAGAGAACTGGGAATTGGTGATACTTGTTTTCTGATTTTTGTTGTATAAAATGTGAATTTGTATAATTCCTGAATGAGCTCCATTTATAATCGATGCTTAGCTTTTATATTGGAGTGATCATTTGACAGTGCTGATTCCTCTGTAATGTTAGTGGCTTTGATACTTAGAAAATTATTAACAAAATTCCTAACCTTGCATATTTGCTTTTCTGTTTATCACACTTTAAACATTTTTGTTCTTGTTTGCTGTATTGAATAAACATTAACAGTACTACTTGGCCAACTATTACAATTATGTATAAGTTTTTCAAAAATACAAATTTGATTTTTTTAATAAAAGTAATACCTGCCACGAGAAAATGTGTTATATTTGGAGGCTCAAGCTAATTTTATCCAACAAAGGGTCACTAACTGAGCTCTGAAGTTATATTCTCTTTTGTCTATCAGTGGCTTGAATTAGTTCATCATTGTAGCTTGCAATCCCAAAACCAGTTTAACTCTTACTTCACAAGTTCTTGTCTTGCAGACTGGGTCAAATATGTTTGCACTTTGGTGGAAACCTTTGCAAATTAAATTCAGAAGATAAAATCAATGGATTGTAATATTTATTAATAGCATCAGGGGGGAGTAGTTGATGGCCTCGTTTCTACACTTAGGATGGAATCATATGGAGTTGACCGGAATCTTGGCTGTCAGCTTTTCATTGGGGTCATTGGTGGGGAAATTAAGAGGGAAAACTCCCATAATCCTTAGCAAATGCAGGTGTTCTAATTAATAGATTTTGAAAGACCAACATGTTCAAAACACAAAGTTACCAAGGCAATATTTGCAGTGATCTCAAGAAAAACCTGCAAGCTAATGCTGTCAAGTCCAAGATTCTGCACCTTCTATCATTAGTGATCGACCTCTGGAATCTAAGTCTGGTTTTCTTGCACCATTCTGTCAAATCAGAGGATGATAGTCATGGTATTGATTGACAGTAATTGGCCACTTCATTCTGATAAACTCCAGCATCCCATCCTTGCTCTGATTATGTTATTTAACAGATACCAACATTTAGTGTCAGTTCCCTATGTTGCTAAGATCCTGATATATGATTTATCTCCCTACGTCTTGTTTTTTTTACATCCTTGGCTATAAAAATGCAAAAACATGAAAAATTCCTGAATGATGCTGAAGAAATATTATAAATTAGAGGCCACTTATATGGGTTCTCACAATAATGGACAGGATGACTGAATTCAATCCTCAGTGGACCAATAGGATTCTGAGCATGCCATGTTATAAAAATGGAATTTAAATTGTTCAGTTGCCAGATGTAAATCCTGAAGTAGCATAAAATGTCATTCCTAGCATGAATCATTCTCAAGTAATATTTTAAAAGCTTCCTCTGCTACACTTTGCTGAAGACAGTTTTAGTCTTACTTTTTAAAATGATATACCTACACAGCAGGAGGTCATTATATGCATTGGAGCTAACAACATGAGAGAAAAGGATGAGATTCTGAGGAGAGAACATAGGATATGAGGTAGGAATTTTAAAAATGTAGGTCCTCTAGGGTAGGCATATCTGGATTATGCCCAGTGCCATGAGTCAGAAGATAGAAATATGAAGACAGAACAAATGAATGCGTGGTTGAGGAAATGATGCTGGGGAGAAGGATTCTCATTTTTGAATGCTTGGAATCTCTTGGGTAGAGGTGACCTGTAGAAGAACAATGGCTCCTGAATTGGAAGATGACTAATATACAGGTGTGGAGATTTGTCAGAGCTGATCAGAAGGATTTTAAACAAGTAAAGGGTCAAGCATGGGGGTGGGGAGCGCAGGATGGGCATGGAGGTGGGGGTAGAGTTGGGATCCTGGGGGACTGTGAGAAAAGATCAATCTACAACTGCTGCAGTTGGGAAATGGAGCAAGTCTAACAGTCAGCAGGCAGGAACAACGAGGCGAACAATGTAGGACTGATAAATGAAACTGCATTTATTTCAATGCAAGAGGCCAAACAGGAAAGGCAGATGAACTCGGCATGGTTTGGAACATGGGTTTGAGGCATCATAGCTATTGCAGAAATGTGGCTCAAGACTGGCCAGCTTAGTGTTCTAGGGTATAAATGTTATACGAAGGATAGGAAGGGCAGAGGTGGGGAAAGAGGAGGGGGCATGGTAATTTTGATTAGGAACAACATTGCAGCTGTACCTAGGGTGGATATTCCTTGGAATACATGAAGGGAAGTTATTTGGTTGGAATTGAGAAATAAGAAAGGGATGATTGTACTATGAACCCCCAATACTCAATGGGAAATTGAGAAACAAATTTGTAAGGAGATCTCAGTTATCTGTAAGAATAATAGGGTGGTTATGGTGGGGATTTTAACTTGCCAAACACAGACTGGAACTGCCATAGTGTTTGGGTTTAGATGGAGAGAAATTTAAGTGTGTACAGGAACAAAATTTCTGACTCAATGTATATATACAAAGTGAAGGTACAAAACTTGATCTACTATTGGTTGAACTGAGGTGTCAGTAGGGGAGCCCTTTGGGGACAGTGACCAAAATTCTATTAGTTTCAAAATAGTGATGGAAAAGGATAGACTGGATCTAAAAGTTGAAGTTCTAAATTGGAGGAAGGTTGATTTTGATGGTATTAGGCAAGATCTTTCAAAAGTTGATTTAGGATGGATATTCGCAGATGAAGAGATGGATGAAAAATGGGAAGCCTTCAAAAATGAGTTAAGGAGAGTCTAGAGGCAGTGTGTTCCTGTTTGGGTGAAGGCCAAGGCTGATAGGTGTTGGGAATGCTGGATAACTGGTGTGAAGATGCTGCTACTTTTAGAAAGGTAATTTTGTCTTGGGTTTTGTTTTTGAAGAGAAGTTGTAAAGGCAGAGATGTTAAAGTAGCTATGGAAGATGGCCTAATTCAACAAATAGAGGAGGCCTTTAGTTTGTTTTTGAAACAGTTGTAACAATGGAAGGGGAGAGGCCAGTCCTCACAGGTCAAGCTTTCTAGTTTTTTTTAGCTGTAGCAGTCAGAAGCTGTTTGGGTCCCAGAAGAGTTCAGTAAAATGATTCTTAGCTGCTACATTCTCTGAAATCTCTATTGATGTTATTTCCTCCTGGATTGAAGGACTGCCTATAAGAATCTATGTCTGAATTTACTTTTTTGCCGAGGGGTGCGTTTATAGGTTGTTACTACATACAAACAGTTAATTAGTATTGGGTAGTGTATCTATTATTTGGTTAAGTTCTACAATAGTTGTTCTACATTCCTTTTTTGCTTAATGTTTGACCAGTTGCAGCACATCTGGAGCACATACTTCACATATATCTTTTAAAATAGAAAAGCTATGGTCTAGGCTACCTTAAAATATTTTGAGCTGGTCTGGTCCAGAACAGTAGAGAAACTGAGGTTTTTCAAGAATAAGACAGAAGCATATGTAGGTATAGACAGCAGTGACCGTATGAATCCTTAGAAGGGTATAAAGGCAGTAGGAGTATATTTAAGAGGGAAATCAGGAGGGCAAAAAGGGGAGGTGAGATAGCTTTGGCAAATTGGGAGAAGGAGAATCCAAAGGGATACTACAAATACCTTTTAAGGATGAAAGAGTAACAAGGGACAGAATACGGCCCGTTAAAGATCAGCAAGCCTGCCTACATGTGGAACCACAGGATATGGGAGAGATACTAAAAGAGGATTTTTCTTTAGTGTTTACTGTGCAGAAGCATATGGAAGATAATGTGGAAAAATAAGTAGCGACATCTTGAAAAATGTCCATATCAGAGGAAATTGTGCTGAACATCTTAAAACACATAAAGTTGGATAAATCCCCAGGACCTGATCAGATGTACCCTAGAACTCTGTGGAAAGGTAAGGAAGTGATTGCTGGGCCTTTTGTTGAGATATTTGAATTATCGATAGCCACATGTGGGGTGTTGGAAGACTGGAGGTTGGCTAATGTGGTGCCACTATTTAAGAAAGGTGGTAAGGAACTATAGACATATGAGTCTGACATTGGTGGTGGGCAAGTGCAGGAGAAATCATGTCTCACGAACTTCATTGGGTTTTTTGATGAAGTAATGAAGATAATTGATGAGGGCAGAGTGTTAATGTGATCGGTAAGGTGTTCAACAACATTTCTCATGGTAGATTACTTAGTAAGGTTAGATCACATGGAATACAGGGAGAACTAACCACTTGGATACAGAACTGGAGATAGAGGGTGGTGGTGGAGGGTTGCTTTTCAGACTGTAGGCCTGTGACTAGTGGTGTGCCGCAAGGATCAATGCTAAGTCAACTGCTTTTCTACATTTATATAAATGATTTGGATGTGAATGTAGGAGGAATGGTTAGTGAGTTTACAGATGACACCAAAATTGGAGGTTAGTGGACAGCAAAGAAGGTTACCTCAGATTACAACGGGATCTTTATCAGATGGACCGAGGAGTGGTAGATGGAGTTTGATTTCGATAAATGCGAGGTGCTGCATTTTGGAAAGGCAGATCAGGGCAGGACTTGTACACTTAATGGTAAGGTCCTGGGGAGTAATGCTGAACAAAGAGACCTTGGAGTACAGGTTAATATTTCCTTAAAAGTGAAGTTGCAAATAGACAGGATAGTGATTAATGTGAGAAACAGAACTCACTCATAAATCAGCCTGAGACAAAGTCTTGGAAACAAGAACAATTTATCACAGCCTTGCAAATACTGGACGCTTCTGCAATCGAGCAGAAATGCGCGCGAAAACAGAGCATGTTAGCTTTCTTATTCAGTTTACAAGTTGTGGAATCACGCTTTCCTTTTCCCATCCTATCATAAGCCGATTACCTCACTTGTTTTTTTCTCTCTAGTTATTTTCTTATCTGGTCATCCTGCTGTCCTTGTCTGCATTCTTTGTTCCTTGTTTGTTACAGCTTGTTCTTTTATCCAGTTTCTCTTGTCATACTGTAAGCTTTATTGTGAAATGCCCCTGCTGCTGCTTTTTGTGGTCAACTAGAATACTTTAAAGTTATTTCCTAGCTTAAAACTATTTTCTTTAAAAGCCCCTCTATATTCATTAAAGTATTAGCCTTAAGTATGCTACATGCTACAAGAATTCTGTGACCCTTTGTATAATGTCCCACCCCTGCAACACCCCCCCCCCACCTGCAGAAACTACATTTCTAACCTCCCACAATTAAGGCGTCTGGTATGCTTGCCTTTTATTGGTCAGTGCATTGAGTATAGGAGTTGGGAGGTCATGTTGTGGCTGTATAGGACATTGCTTAGGCCACTTTTGGAATATTGTGTGAAATTCTGGTCTCCTTCCTATTGGAAGGATGTTGTGAAACTTGAAAGCTTTCAGAAAAGATTTATAAGGATGTTGCTAGGATTGGAGGATTTGAGCTATAGGGAGAGGTTGAATAGGCTGGGGCTGTTTTCCCTGGAGCATCTAAGGCTGAGGGGTGACATTTTTAAGGTTTATAAAACCTTGAAGGGTATGGATAGGGTGAATAGTGAACATCTTTTTCCCCAGGGTAGGGGAAATACAGGGTTAAGGTGAGAGGGAAAAGATTTTAAAGGGACCTAAGAGACCACTTTTTTATGCAGAGGGTGGTGCAGTTATGGAATGAGCTGCTAGAGGAAGTGGTGAAGGCTAGTATAATTAGAACATTTAAAATCCATTTAGATGGATACATGAATAGGAAAGGTTTAGAGAGATATGGTCCAAATGTTGGCAAATGGGGCTAGATTAATTTAGGATATCTGGTCAACGTGGACAAATTGGACTGAGAAATTTGTTTGCTGTACAGCTCCATGATTCTATGACTCTATATCCTTTGACTTAGTGTAAGTAAAACCACTGGAAATTTACCAGATATTAAAAATAATGAAATCAACCTCCTGTGACACCCAGATATGTGGAAGACATCTTCTGAATCTGGCTCAATGTAATTCAAAATAATAGTTCCTAAATTTGAACAAATTTAGTGGCCTAGGAATATATTTTCATAGGAAAACAACCTTAAATGTTTGAAAAACCTTATTTGCAGCCAGCTTTAATTAACCACATTACAACAGTTCATCTATAGTCACTTACCATGAAAAACTGGCCCTCCAGATTATGCTTTCAGTATAAATGATAGTTTGGATACCAAGGTTTCTGCAAAGATTCTGGTAAATGACTGAATTGCCACTATTTTGTGGAATCTTTTAAATCACCATGCTGCCTAAGTCTGGAAAGTCATTTTGCTTTCTTTGTCACTGTGTTTGCAGCATTTTGTTTTCCATTTACTTCAAACTTGTATTTTCACATTGGATGTTGTAAGATTAGAAAAGGACTGAACGAGCTCCATTGTTGTT
This sequence comes from Chiloscyllium plagiosum, assembly GCF_004010195.1. Lineage (NCBI taxonomy): Eukaryota > Metazoa > Chordata > Chondrichthyes > Orectolobiformes > Hemiscylliidae > Chiloscyllium > Chiloscyllium plagiosum. The sequence continues at coordinate 19,656,957 of NC_057741.1, read as the reverse complement.
TCTTCAGGTTTGCTGCCAGGCACTACCTATCCAGTGGTTTCCTGTTGAAATTGCAAGTCAATTTACTTTCTATTTGGTTTTGGTTGACCTTGTTGGCCTTTTCTACCTTTTACACTGGTTCTGCTGTTTGTGTAACAATACAAACCCAAAAATATCAGGATTGGTCTGGGGGTAGCCTGACTGTCTCCTGCTTTGCTATGCTGAAGAATTGATACAGCTGGGATGTTGAAGCAGTTTGAAAGGCCACATTGATTTATTCTGTAACCAATAAATTGACTTGAGGCACACTGGTTGTGTCTCTACCTCCAGAGTCAAAAGATTCAAGTCCTGTGCCATGGGGGGGGGTGTCATGTTATGTCTGGAAGTATAGTTTTATTTATAAAACAAACAGCCTGTTATTTGCAGTCCATTTCTTAGGGTGTATGTGTATTGACATAAAGTTAAATTGATGTATTGCACTCCTGCAACGGTTTACTGAGCATCAATCAACCAATCATAAATTAACTTAAATAAACTGAATTATGAGGCACCAATCAAATGCATAAAATTAGGAGTTGAAATATATACATTAAAACCTTTTAAACAATGTATATCAATATCCATATTTCAAATTTTAAATTACTAACTTCTGTATTGTTAGATCAATGGTCTCATCGACATCTTTTGAGTCTAAGTACCTATGGGGCTGAAATTTAATGTAATGCAAATTATTGTGGTTAATGATAATTTGACTGTGACTTCACCATTCATATTGTAGTTTGCATGTTTGAATGGCACTATGGTGATAGCTCAGCGATGAGGCCTTGTCAACGTGCTACCCAACAGCCTTTCTTCCTCAACAATTACATCTAAGTAAAAAGTCTTGTCATAATTCAGTCAAATGCAGCACTGAGGTGAGCAACCTACCAACTGAATAATTTTAATCAACTTTTAAATTAAACAAAAGCTTCTTCTACATTTTAGTAAACGTACTCATCAATACAGTAAAAAAAGTAATTAACGGTTTTCTGCAAATGCACTTTTCAGACAAATGCCCCAGGAGGTTAGAAAGTATTTGTAGAATTTCAAAGGAGGGATGTTATATGGAGTGTACTGCTTGAAGTGAAAGTTTGAGCAGCTGTCAGGAGCTTCCAAGATGATAGCTCATTAGACGTTAAGTTTGGTGCACTCAGGAGGTGACAGAGGTCCTCACAACATCCTCCACAGCCAACAGAAATGTGATGAACAAGATTACAAATGACCTGACCAAGGCAAAAACACTAAGCATTCAATTCAAAATTCCCTAGCTAAAGTGTTATCTTGGTTGCTTTGGTGAAATAAGGGTATTTTTGTTTATCAATTGTTTGCTCTAAGTAGAACTAAAGGCAAATAAGTTATTCCAAATGTGGTGGGGTCAGCTTTTCCATTAAGATGAATGCCACAGCTTTATCGATGCTGGAGAGAAAAATTGAATGCATGAAAAGAGGTTTCTTACAGTAAGCAATTTAAGTAACTGTCTTATTTTTATTTGACCCAGAGCAAAATGCAGAAAATTTAAGCAAGAGCACATACAGATGCTCTCTTCCTGAAAGAATTTTCTCACCCATGAAGCCAAGGCTCACATGGTTTCCATAGGGTGATTTATTGTGGTCCTGATGGAGGTTTGAACTGTATTGGTGATACACTTTTCAGTGTTAAGTACCCTGATTTATTCAGAGATAAGTAGATACTTAAGGATAACAAAATGGGAAGTGATATTTGAGATATGTGAAGTGCATGTGCTTTGATGGCTGCATGATTAAAATGTTTCTTAGCTGCAAAATGGATGTTCATGCAGAAGGCGGACACCTTTTTTTTTCATTACCTTTTTCTATATACATTGAACATGAAGATCAAAAATATGACAAATTAATATGCTGCACATTTATAACAGTTTGTTGATTCCACTCACTAGTCCAAAACCCCTTGAGAATTGAAGCTGTATTAAACACTGAGTTGGTGACTAACCAGGAGGATGAGGAGGCTATGTTCCTTCTGGAGTAACGGAGATTGGGACAAGCAATGTTGAGTCAGAATTCTGGTCTTTTTTTGGTATCACCATGGAGTTGGAAGGTGCAAGATCAAAGCCAGCATTTTTCCAACTACCTGGGGAGCCCAATTTACTCATGAAACATGGCCACCTTCCATCTTACAGGTAACTGTTGTTTGGGCAGTTGAAAAGTTGTTCGCAATAGTGTTCTTACATGATAGCCAGATTTAGACATTGCAACTTCCTCACCAACCACCCTGGACATACTCATGCAGGATGCGTTGCCACGTTTTGTGTTACATGAAGAGGCCTTGCAGAACCCAGTTGCAGGTGATGATCCTCCAAGGATGCTGTCAGCACCTGATGTTCCACTGGAGGCAGTTGCCAACAATTGCAGCCAAGCTGCTTTCCACATCATCTTGGTGAAAGATCATTAGCCTGTGCCCGTGAACCCAACTGACAGGCCGTGCGTAGAGATTGGACTCTTATCAAATGGATTTGTGCTTTATGTGAGGTGAGGTGCCGATGGGAATAGTGTTGTTCATTGCCGCAGAGTTTGTCCTGCGTGTTATTTAAACTGATGCTCTCCGGCTCATGACGTTAGTTTTGTTTTTCGATTGATTCTACTCATGGCATCCTGTTGTTGCTCTTTTACTCAATGTTACTTGATACTTTTTCTGATGTTAAATAATTCTTTAATTTGTATAATTTTTAGATTATGAAAATGTGTTTTAATGCTATCATAAAGATATGCAGTACTTGGTTAAATTTTCTTGATGAAATAAATACAGATTTTTCTTCCTATTGTTGTGGTAGAACAGGGAATTATTCCACTGATTCATACCAGACTTTCTGGCCTCTTCAACTTTGCTGGAAGAGAACATTCAACATAAGCAATAGGTATAGAAGTAGGCCATTCAGCCATTTGTGCTGGTTTTGCCGTTCAGAGAGGTCATTCTATTTCAGCAGCATTTTCCTACATTATTCCCCACATCTCTCAATGTTTTTAATATGTTCGAAAAGATTAAGCTTTTATGGCAATTTGGACAGAAATTGATTTGGATGTGAACATAGGAGGTATGATTAGTAAGTTTGTAGATGACACCAAAATAGGTGATGTCATGGACAGTGAAGAAGATTATTTCAGAGTACAACAGAACTGTGATCAGATGGGCCAAAGGATGGCAGATGTAGTTTAATTTATATAAATGTTAAGTGTTGCATTTTAAGTAAGACAAATCAGAGCAGAACTTGTACAGTTAATGGTAGAGAGTGTTGCTGAACAAAGTGATTTAGGGGTGCAGGTGCATAGTTCCTTGAAAGTAGAGTTGTAGGTAGACAGGGTGGTGAACAAGGTGTTTCGAATGCTTATCTTCATGGGTCAGTGCATTGAGTGTAGGAGTTGGGAGGTCATGTTGTGGCTGTACAGGACACCAGTGAGGCCATTTTTGGAATACTCACTCAATTCTGGTTGCCCTCCTAAATTTGAGAAAGTGTAAAAAGGATTTACAAGGGTGTTGCCAGAACTGGAGGGTTTGAGCTATAGGAAGAGGCTGGGACTTTTTTCCCTGGAATGTCAGAGGCTGAGATGTGACCTTTTAGAAGTTTATAAATCATGAGGGCCATGAATAGGGGGAATAGTTGATTTTTTTTTTCCCCTAGGGTGGGCGAGTCCAAAACTAGAGGGCATATGTTTAAGGTGAGAGGAGAAAGATTTTAAAAATGACCTGAGGTGGAACTTTTCATCCAGAAGGTGGTACATGCATAGAATGAGCTGCAAGAGGAAGTGGTGGAGGCTAGTACAATTACCTCCATCAATTCCTCTGTCAACCTCCATTGCTCCAAAGAAAACAACCCAAGCTTATCAAATAATAGCTTCATATCGAAAGTGCTCCATCCCAGACAACCTCTTGATGAACCTCCTCTTCACCTCCTTAAGTGCAAAAGTATCCTTTCTATAGTGCAGTGACCAGAACTGCACACAGTACTTTAGCTGTGGCCGAACCAACATTTTGTACAGCACCACCATGATCTCCCTGATTTTATAATTTATGCCTCGACTGATAAAGTCCTATATGCCTCCTTAACTATCTAGTAATCTGCCCTGCCACCTTCAGGGATTTATGGACAAGCATCCAAAGACCCTTCTGCAACTCTGAGCTACCTAGTGGCCCACCAATTGTAGAGTACTTCCTTGTATTGTTACTACTACCAAAGTGCATCGCCTCATATGCACACTTTTATATTTCACTTGCCATTGACCTGTTACTTAGGACATACTTAATCCTCACTGTCAAACACCCAAACAATTATCATTTCATCTGAAAACATATCATCACCCTGCACCCCACCCCATCCCCAAACCCTCCATCCCCCCACCACTACAACCAACAATTTTCTCATTGTTTATGCATAGCATGAACAATAAGGGACCCAGGACGAATCCCCAAGCCTCCAACTCGGCGCCACCCTCCGGACCCATCCATCACTGCCCCCTCTGAGCTATCACCTTCTCCCTCACCTTCTTCCATCTATCGCTTTCCCAACTCCACCCCATCCCATTTATCTCTCAGCCCTGACCCACAAGCCTCATTCTGATGAAGAAACCTGAAACGTTGATTCTCCTGCTCCTCGGATGCTGCCTGACCTGCTGTGCTTTTCCAGCACCACACAATCATACATCACGGGACACAGGCCTCCAGTCTCACAATCTTCTACTATCAAATTCTCTTCTCTCCTCTCCTACCAAAATGCCAATTTTGAATTCACTTGCCAAGTTCCCCTAATCTGATGTGCTTTTAACCTTCCGTGTTAGTCTTCCATGTGGGATATTGTCAAATGTTTTGCTGAAATCCTTATATATTAACTGCCCTACCCTCATGTGCAAGGTTGGTCATCTCCTCCCGAGATACAACCAGATTTGTTAAGCATGACCTCTCTCTGATAAAGCCATGCTGACTATCCCTGATTAAACCTTACCTCTCTAGAGATTAATTTGCTCTTGCAGAATTTTCTGTAATAGTTTCTCTACAACTGTTGAGAAACTCATTGGTTTGTAATTCCTTGGCTTTATTTATATCACCATTCTTGAAAAGTGGAACCACTTTAGCTATCGTGTAGTTCTTTGGTAAATCCCCTCTGGCCAGAGAGGAGCTAAAAATTTGGGTAAGGGCACCAGTGATTTCCTCCATCTCCCACCTTAGCCTGGAATTCTATTCAACTGGACCTGGGGATTTGTTCACTTTTTTTTTAAAGCCTTTGAAAGCCTTCAATACCTCCTCAACTGCTATGTTAAATTGCTCAAGAACCTCCCAGTCCAGCTTCCCGAATTCTGTATTGACATCCTTCTCCAAAGTGAAAACAAATGTGAAGTGCTTGTTTAACATCAGTACTCTTCGATGCATAGTTTTCCCACTTGATTGCTAATGGGCCCTAGTCTTTAGTCTGGTTACTCTCTTTCCCTTGCTATAAATGGTAGAATATTTGGGGATTCTCCCTAATGTTGCCCACCAATGTTTCTCATGCACCCTCTTTTCTTTCCTAATTGCTTTCATAATCCCCCTGCACATTCTATATTCCACTTGGGCCTTTATTTATTTGCTCTTGCTGTACCTGTTATATGCATCTCGTTTTCTTTTTATCCAATTCCACTACATCCAAGGTTCTCTGGGCTTGTTGTTCCTACATTTCACTCTAAAGGAACCATGTTGGGCCTGGACTCTCTCTAATTCCTTTTGAATACCTTCCACTATCCTGCTTTGGATTTACCCAAAAGTAGTTCCGAGTCTACCTTGAACAGATTCTATTTTATTTTTTAAAAATTTGCCTTCATCCAATCCAAAGCCCTTTGTTTGTAGGCCATCTTTTTTTCTTTTTCCATATCAAACTTAAAACTTACAATGCTGTGGTTGCTATCTCTAAAATTTTCCCTCAATGCCACCTCGAACACCTGTCCAGCTTAGTTTTCCAGAATTTGGTTGAGCAGTCTTCTGTGCATTTCAGGACCATCTTCATGTTGATATTAAACACTTCTGAATAGAAATTCCTGCCATTAGTTCCCCTAATTACTGAATTTGATGAGGTATCATATGGTAGGTTGTTGAGCAAGGTTAAATCTCATAGGATCCAGGGAGAGCTGGCCAATTGGATTCAAAATTGGCTTAACTATAGGAAACAGAGGGTGGTGGTAGAGGGTGGTTTTCCAGACTGGAGGTCTGTGATCAGCAGCGTGTCATAGGGTCCACTATTATTCATCATTTATATAAATGATTTGGATGAGAATTTAGAAGGTATGGTTGATATGTTTGAGGATGACGCCAAGATTGGTGTAGTAGACAGTGAATAATGTTATCTGGGAATGCAGATCTTGATAGACTGGGTCAGTGGGCTGAGGAATGGCAGATGGAGTTTGATTTAGATAAATGCAAGGTGTTGCATTTTAGTGGGTCAAACCAGAGCAAGACTTACACAGCCGATGGTAGGGTCCTGGGGAGTGTTATAGAATAAAGAGATCAATGGGTGTAGGTTCATACCTGCTTGAAAATGGAGTCATGAGTAGACAAGGCGATGAAGAAGGCTTTTGGCATACATGCGATCATTGGTCAGAACATTGAGTGTTGGAGTTGGGATGTCTTGTTTGAGCTGTACAGACAATGGTGAGCACTTCATGCATTCAGGTCATTCTACTAAAGGATATTATTAAAATTGAAAGAGTATAGAAAAGATTGACTCGGATGCTAGCTGGACAGAAGGTTTGTGTTATAAGAATAGGTTAGATATGCTGGGAGTTTTTTTCTTTGAGCATAGGAGACTGAGGAGTAACTTTAGAGGCTTATAAAATCATGAGAAGCATAGATAGCCAACAGCTTTTCCCCATGGTAGAGGAGTCTAAAACTAGAGGGTATAGGTTTAAGCTGAGAGGGGAGAGATACAAAAGGTCCAGAGGGGCAATTCTTTCACAGGGTGGCGCATGTCTAGAATGAGCTGCCAGAAGTAGTGGTTGAAATGCGCACAATTTCATTTAGCAAACATTTATGTAGGTCCATGGATGGGATAGGTTTGGAGAGATATGGACTAAATGCAGGTGAATGGGATTAGTTTAATTATGAAAGTTAGGCAGCATGGGCCTGTTTCCATGCTGTAGACCTCTGACTCTAATCACCTATCGCTATCAGACCTCCTGTCTTCTTCCTCTCCTCCTGTACAGTCAGGCTGATTGTGGTGCCAAAAGCTTGCCTCTTTCTGCACTCCGTTGAGGAATCAAAGCCCTCACTTCAAGATACAAACCAATTTGCGAATGGGGCCCTAGGGGAGTCCTGCACTACCTGCCTGCTTCTCTTTGTCTGGTGATCGCATAGTCCACCCCCCTCTTTTATCTGTATTATCTAAATGTGTTATCCACATAACTCTGTCTCGTGGATGTCTGTATCTCTAGCCATTGCTCCAAAGCAAATTTCCCAAGTTGGGAGCGCTTCCTGCACACATCATCTCAGGGACGTGACTTCACAAGGTCCATGACTTCCCACATATGACAGGCCACATGTACCTCTCAGCATGCCTTTTCTTGCCTTGACTTAAACCTGAACTTAGTTACTTGCTAACTTTTCTAGATACTTGAAGATATCTTAAATGGGTGTAAGCTATATATTCTACAGACCATAGTCATCCAATCATCTGCTTCCTCTTGCACCACAACACCTGCTCAGACTGAGTTTGACAGGGGCCTTGCCCATCTTCCTTCTAATAGGATAATCTGATTCTGTTCACCCCCAGGGTTTGATTTGCTGTGTGTTTGAGATCACCTGTCATTTCTCTAAACTCCAGACAATATAGACCAAGTCTATTTATATTTTCCTCCTAGATAGTGCATTCATTCCAGGAATTAATTTCATGAATTATATTGTATTCTGTGTATGACAAGTCTGTTTTTTTCGGTACTGCGGACAAAGCTGTACTCAATACTCCAGATGGAGTCTCACCAAGGATCTCTATAATTGTATTGAGATATCTTTAATACTCAAATCCTTTTGTAACAAATTCCAATGTGCCATTTGTGGCCTTAATTGCCTGCTGTACTTGAATGTTAACTTTTTCAGTGACTAACGAGCAAGGACACACAAAAGTACTTTTTTTGGTTTCAAGTTCTTAAAATTTCATTCTTAAAATCAACCTACTCTGTAATTAGCAGCAACAGAAAAGTACTGTGTGAATAGACCGAGTTTATTTCTTTCTTATGACTTTGACAGGATAAATACACCCTGTTGATGGTGTTGAGCAATTAATTAGGTAACTGGTTGAATCTGATTTACTTCAAGTCTAGATTAGCTGGCTATAAATATAGTTCTTTAGTGCAGCCAAGATCACAAGTGCAGTAAAAGAAACTGAGTGCAACCTGCAAGTTTGAGTGTGGAGTTCAGGAAAGTGGGAAGGAGGGATTTGTTTCCTTATCTTTTAGGGACAGCCCGGGTGCTCATGGTTGGCACTGCTGCCTCACAGTCAGGTTCCTGGGTTCGATTCCATCCTCTGGTGACTGTGTGGAGTTTGCACCTTTTCCCCATGTTTGTGTAGGTTTCTTCTGGGTGCTCCAGTTTCCTCCCACAGTCCAAAGATATGCAGGTTAGGTGGATGGCCGTGCTAAATTGCCCATTGTGTCCAGGGATGTGTATATTGGTGCATTAGTCATGGGAAATGCAGGGTTACAGGAATAAGGTAGGAGGTGGATCTGGTGGTCCCCTAACAGTAGCCACAATGTGGTAAAAGTAATGAGCTCTTCTGATATAGACAACAATATTGTGTGATTTCAATCTACATGTAAACTGGAAAAATCAGTTACAAATGGTCGCCTGGATGAACAGTTTATAGAATATGTTTGAGAGAGTTTAGTAGCACATTCTGAAACCAACTAGAGAGGAGCTACATTAGACTTAGTATTGTGTAATTTGACAAGATGAACTAATAATCTGATTAAAGACATCCACAGGTAACCATGACAGAACATGATTGAATTTTACATTTGAAAACAAGATTGCGTCTAAGACTAGTATTATGAACTAAAGCTAGTATGAGAGCGACTAGTGGGCATGAACGTTGAGCTTGAAGTGAACTGGCATACTAGTCTAGGGAATAATTAGTAGAGGTAGTGCAAAATCAGAAACAAAAACAGAAATTGCTGTAAAAACCCAGCAGGTCCTGTGGCATCTGTGGAGACAAAGTGTAGTTCATGTTGCTGGACCAGTAACCATTCAGACCTTTCTTTCTTTAGTGCAAAATCAATGACTTGCAACTGTTCAGGGAGATACACACCCCCCCCCTCCCCCAAAGTGGGAGGAAAAGCAGGACCTCCCTTTAGTATGTGAAAATAAACCCTGGAAAAGCTTCCGAATGTGTCTCTGCTTTTTATGGGCCGAGGTAATGTTAAGATACCTGATCGGCATGGATGAGTTAGACTGAAGGGTCTGTTTCCGTGCTGTATGATTCTATGACTCCTCTTTGCTAGAGACAAACATAAAATGATATCAAGAGTTGGTAAAGTTATTTAAAAGAAGTGTAAAGTAAGCCTTGGTCCCCTGGGCAGTTAGATAATATGGAAAAGGTAGATTAAACAAAACGCATCTTGCTTCTGTCATTACTGTAAAGGATACAGCAAACATTCTTGTAATAGTTATAAATCAGATGACTGGAAGAAGGGAAATTAGTGAAATTGCATTCACCAACGAAGGTGTACTAAGTAAATGGATGGCTGACAAATGGATTCAATGCAACTTTTTCTTTCAAAGAGAGCAGAATCGAGAGTCATAGAGTCATAGAGATGTACAGCATGGAAACAGATCCTTCGGTCCAAACCGTCCATGTCGATCAGACATTCCAACCCAATCTAGTCCCACCTGCCAGCACCCAGCCCATATCCTGTACAGCCACAACATGATCTCCCAACTCCTGGACTCAATACTCTGACCAATAAAGGAAAGCGTACCAAACGCCTTCACTATCCTATCTACCTGCGACTCCACTTTCAAGGAGCTATGAACCTGCACTCCAAGGTTTCTTTGTTCAACAACACTCCCTAGGACCTTACCATTAAGTGTATAAGTCCTGCTAAGATTTGCTTTCCCAAAATGCAGCACCTCGCATTTATCTGAATTAAACTCCATCTGCCACTTCTCAGCCCATTGGCCCATCTGGTCAAGATCCTGTTGTAATGAGAGGTAACTCTCTTCACCTGCACTACACCTCCAATTTTGGTGTCATCTGGAAACTTACTAACTGTACCTCTTTTGCTCGCATCCAAATCATTTATATAAATGACAAAAAGTAGAGAACCCAGCACCGATCCTTGTGGCACTCCACTGGTCACAGGCCTCCAGTCTGATAAACAACCCTCCACCACCACCCTCTGTCTTCCACCTTTGAGCCAGTTCTGTATCCAAATGGCTAGAGAGTGTGGCGCTAGAAAAGCGCAGCAGGTCAGGCAACGTCCGAGGAGCAGGGGAAATCGATGTTTTGGGCATAAGCCCTTCATCAGCTCTGATGAAGGGCTTATGCCTGAAATGTAGATTCTCCTGCTCCTCGGACACTGCCTAATCTGCTGTGCTTTTCCAGCACTGCACTTTCAACTCTGATCTCCAGCATCAGCAGTCCTCACTTTCTCCTCCTTGCAAAAAGAGCAGTTTGCTACCTTCTGCATGAAGCATCCACAGCTTTACTGTTTCCCTTTCTGGGCCTCCAAGGTTGAGTGTCATGTCAGGACCATAAATTAGATTATTAACAGAGCCTCCAGTGATGTTAGTTATCAGCCCAATGTGCTATGGTTGAAATAATTAGTATTGACTTTGTAAACCCAGCAATTGTCATTATTGTCATTAACGTCAATAGGAAGGTTGATAGGGGGATGGGACTTCCATCAGCTTCAGCGAGGCCAGCAGAGTAACACAAAATTATCAAGCAATTTGCAGAGAATCAAAATTTGTGGTCTATCTCCTGTACTCTGCAAATTGCTGTTTTTTTTGTGCATTGATAATGAGGCTCTGTTCATGCTTCTTCATAATTCCAGCAACTTTGGGTCCATTCTGATAAATTAACTCAAAATGTTTTGCATTCTTTGTCAACGTGGGCCATTTATACGCATCTTCTAGTGTATTGGTGATCTGTGCTCACACGTCAGGTTTATAAACTGATCCTGCCACTGTTTTGTATGTAGAGGATATAGGTTTGCAACCAGTAATAAATGAAGCATCATTAATCATTCCTGAATAGTCAGATGTTCATTCAGTTCTGCCAAAAATAAATACATAATTCAAGTAAATTTACAATAACTACAAGATGACTGCACTGCTTGTGCCTGAATGTGCACTGACAGGGATTGCGCATTACTTTTCTAGTTATTTAATGGTTATTTTTATTTATAAAAATATTCATTCCAAACCTTTCTCTTGCCTTAAATTAACCTTGCCAGTTTCACAGGCTTTTCAGCTGTAAACCTTAGAGTACACAGTGTATGTTGATCACAATGTACTGTAGCATTTCACCAAGGATCATGTACCTGTTTCAAATTAGCAATAATCTTACTTTGAACGACAAGGGAAGACATGTTTGAACAACATGGGTATCTTCAATTTTTAAAAATAAATCTATATTTGTTTATAGATTTTGCACCTTGCAAAATGATGGGAATTGAATGCACATCCCCATAATATTAGCCTGAGGTTGTAGGATTACTAATTTACTGCTCCACCACTGCCCTGGATAATAAAATAAACACCTCCGTCTCTTTTTAAACCCGTGACACACTAATTCAGAGATCCAAGAGCATGTGTTCCAAAATTTTTTTGCGCTTCTATGCTTCTTAGTATCTTACTATTTATTATGTTTTCCCTTTTCCTTGTGGGGTCAGTTAGCTCAGTTGGTTAGATAATTAGAATGTGGTACAGAACAAAGCCAACAACACTGATTCAATCTCTCAACCAGCTGTGGCAGTTCACGGGGACAAAAGCAAAAAGTACAGGAGAAACTCTGCAGATCTGGCAACCTCTGTGGAGACATAAACAGAATTAATATTTTGAGTCCAGTATGACTCTTCTTTAGAATAATTGATTGAGGTCCATCCATGACCATTTGCTCATCTGACCGTTGATATTATTAATCAATCTACAACTTTTTGCCCTCATGATCAGACACACAGCCAAATGTCTTGTAGTTTATGCAGGTTCATATGCCCCCTATTTAGGCCAAAGTCTTTGATATATACAAATTCTCTAATCCCACAACTTTGAGACCAAGCCTGGTTTCGGGCTAGACTGCTAAATTGTGGGCTGTTTGGGCTAAGCTTGATTGGGTGGAGTCAAGTGTTGCTTGAAGCAGAGGATACAGTAAATTGTGAAGCAAATATTTAGTCAGGCAGCACATTGTTCAGTGCAATTCCCAGCTGACTCATCGTGTAAAATTTTAAAAATGTGACTCAGCTAAAATTGATACAAAAAGGTGTTCAACTTTCAGAGAATTCCAGCTTATGGATAGCTGGATTTGAGACACTACTTGACATTAAATCAAGGGACCTAGTACAAGTCTGTGTAACCCCACTGGTAACAGCGATCAGTCATGAAAAAAATCAGTCGATTGTAGCTTTTTGCTATCTGCTACTAATTTGAATTGAATTTGTCACTTTCCCCTTAATCTTATAGGCTGTTACTTTGCGGTTTCGTCAGCTTTGTGGTTTAGTCAGAGGCCTTGTTTGAAATCAATGTAAACTGCATCAGCTGTGCTGTCCACACAACCCTCCTTGTTATCTCAAAAATTCAATCTTGTCAATGATGGTGTCTCTTATCAAGTCTATGCTGACTATCCTTGATTAATCCATGACTTTCTAAATTGTAGTTCATAGAGTCTCAACAGTTCATTTCAGTTTCCAAAATTTTACTCCTTTTATTGAGATTAGGCTGACTAATATTTAATTACTTAGTTTATCCCTTTTTAAAGAATGGCTGGCTACATGTGTAAATGATTTAGCTTACCCAGATGGCTGGTACACCAAGAGTCTAAAAATAGAAGTTTAATTGCACCAACTTCTGGGTAATTACATAAGCTACAGTTTGCCTAGTGCATGCTAACATGTAAAATTTGCTTTTGGATTGTAGAAAGGGCCTAATGAACCCAATTAAGTTTGAAGGTTTTGGAGCAACCATTAATTCTGTATGTGTCTGCTCTAGTGGTTTTGAAACCTGTCACATAACTATGAACAGTTTACTGACTAGGACTAAAGCTTATCAGAGCTTTGCATTTTTATTTTGACACTTGAGGCATACATTAATTGCATGGCTGTGAAGTTCTCTCTTAATAGTGATTTGTTTTCTCGCAAATATTACCAAAATTGGATTTTTATGCTTAACATGTTGTCATTATTTGAAGTTTGTCCTTTTTAAGAATCGGATTTATTTCCCTTTTTTGCAGCTTTGCAAAATTGACATTCTGAATCAATGATTACCATAAGATGTATGAGCAGAATTAGACTATTCAGCCTATCAAGTTTGCTCTTGATTCAATCATGGCTGATATGTTTCTTAACCCCATTCTCCTGCCTTCTCCTTATAACTTTTGAGCCCCTTACTAATCAAGAAGCTGTCTATCTCTGTCTTAAATATACTCAATGACATGGCCTCCACAGCCCTCTACGTCAGTGTACATTCATGGCAAGTGGTTATTATGAGGGCAGAGAAAACATTTCGAGGATATTGTTAAGACTTCCCCGTCAAAGTATAGCATCTTCACTTCCTCATAGGAATTGAGAGTATAGTGCTGGAAAAGCACAGCAGGTCAGGCAGCATCCGAGGAGCAGGAGAATCTGCGATTCGGGCATAAGCCCTTCATCAGGAATCAGGACTTATGTCTGAAATGTTGATTCTCCTGCTCCTCGGATGCTGCCTGACCTGCTGTGCTTTTCCAGCACTACACTCAATTCTGATCTCTAGCATCTGCAGTCCTCACTTTCACATTATTCATAAGAATCTCTTGCCAGGAATACCCAAATTGGAGTAAAAGCATCTGTGAAGATACCAACCATCTTGAGCAACTTTGACAAACCCAGGAGAATGCCAAGTGCAAACTGTGAAATAAGTGTGAGGAAAACCTGAGAATCCCACTCACCTGCCTCTTCAAATGCCATCTGCCCCACAAGTGGCAAGTGTGTAGATCAGCATTGGACTGTTTAGTCCCCTCTGCAGCTATGTCTCCTGAGCAAAAGAAATAATCTTTTGATCTCATGAGGCTGCCTAAAAGTGAGTCCTCTAGCTTACTATAATCTGTTTTATAAATACCATTAGTGGTTGGTTATATCTCTAACATGTTGTAGAACCACAGCATTCAAACCAACATTTGATACATTAGTGTATATGTTGAAGTGTGGGATATAATTGGAGTGCTAAGAGATATTCAGTGTCTGTTTGCACTTTAAGTGCAATTCAAGTGGTACAAGGCCAGTCAATTAGATTCTCGGGTTGGGCCACCTTAATTCGAAATAAAAAGAGAAAATGATGGAAAACCTCAGTCGGTCTAGCAGCATCTGTGAAGATGGAAACAAAATTATTCCCCTTTTATCACACTCTCACTCTTCCTTTCATTCGTTCTCCAGACTCACCTGGTACTATTTTCTAACACTCATTGTCTCTGAGATATATTAGTGGCTTTGGGGTTTGTAAATGTTGGTATCCGAGATAAAAATGTTGGGAGATTCTAAATTTTTAGTTGCTCTTCTAGACCAACAATGATGGTTCTTGGCTCTTTTCCATTTCGGGTTTACCTTGTGCAAATTCCTGACGTGTTGAAACGGTAAGCAAAGTAAGAGAATTATGTTTGTCCAGTTGGGAGGAGTGTGTAGCAAGTTAGCATTATTATGGAGTGGACCAGGAGAACAGACCTAACGTCAGAGAGCCCCTTCAACCAGGTTCCACCTGTCAGAGTTACAATGTGACATTCCACAGAAAAACAAGTAAAATTTTCACATTTGGGAGAGAGATTTGCAAAATTACCCTTAGACTTATTGGAATTTTGTCACAGCTAATGGCTTATGCTAAAACCATTGCATCTTTTGAAGGAAAATTCTGATCGTTATTTGAAATGAACAAAGAATTAGCTACCCTCTGTCTCCTAGGATTATGCCAGTTCTGTATCAATCTTGCCAGCTCACCGCTGATACCATGTGACTGCCTTTTATAACCATCTGTCATGAACGACCTTGTCAAAGGCTTTACTGAAGTCCATGTAGACAACATCAACCAGTTTTCCCTCATCAGCCATCTTTGTCGCCTCTTCAAAAAACTCAATCATGTTCGTGAGGCATGACCTCCCACGCACAATACCATGCTATCTATCACTAATAAGTCCATTTGCTTCTAAATGCATATATATATCTTGTCCCTGAAAATCTTTTCTAATAAGTATGAGCAATAAACATTATGAGCAATAAAAGCATGATCTTGAGGGGCTGGAACACTACAGCAGGTCCGTGGCCAATGTCTTGTTGCATGCATGCTTGTTCCAGTCGGCTAATAATTAATGTTTTTGGGTAATTTTCCCTTCTGCAGCATTTTTATGGGATGCTATCTACTTGTTTCTGTGATTGTGTGTGCCTGCTCTGTGTTTTACTGTCACATGCTGTGAACAGAGTGGTTGCAGTACTGGAAGGAGGCTAGTCTGCCTATTGCACTGGACCTTTGAAGGGACTACTCATTTAATACCAGTCTCTGCCTTTTCCCTGAAAACCTGAAAAGTTTTATATTCAGATAATGATCCACTTCTCTTTTTTTTAATCTTCAGTTGAACGCTCAAAATCCAGGAATCCCCTTCCTAACAGCTGTGTGGGTATATCAATCCCATGTGGCCTGCAGTGGTTCAAAAACCTTAAGGAAAATTATAATTGAGAAATGGCACCCACATCCAAAGAATGAAAAAAAACTTGTAGCAAAGCTGAAATATTTGTGACATTTGTCTAAGCTTGACTTAATTGCCAGATCTCTGCATTTGGGCATGAAGGATAGACTTCAAGAAAAGATGATCTGGAAATTAATTTCAACTTTGTGGCATTTTCTGTATTGGCAAGATTAGGTTAGGACAATCTAAAGATAAGGGTTAAACCATTCAGGACTGAAAGGAGAAATTCCTTCACCAGAGAGTGATGAGCATGTGGAATTTGCTATTGTGGAAAGCAGTGAAGGCAAACATCTCCAGAAGGAGTTGTATATAAAACTTGGGCTAAAGGAATCAAAGGATATGGAGGAAAGTTGAATCAGCTAATTGAGTTGGATGATAGCCATAATCATAATGAATGGCGAAGCAGTCTCAAAAGACTAAATGGCCTACTCCTGTTCCCATTTTATTGCTTCTTTGAAACACTGAAAGGGTTTGGCTTGAAGAAAGTCGATGTGTACTATCTCTGGTTTAGCAAGAAGTAGTGGCTTGCTTTTATCCAGAAGTTCTAAGTACCTACCCAAACAATTGCTCAAATGAGGTAATGAAGAAGAAAAGTCCTGAGGGTGCTGAGCTAATAACTATTGACTGAATTGTTTTCAATTGTGAAAGAGTCACCAAGGCTGCTTGTGTAAATTCTGATTGGCACTAATAATGATGCAGCTCACCCTTGAACAAATGATGTGGACTAAAACTACAACTTGGAAAAGTGGGGGGATCCTGCTTCTGCTACAAAATAGTTTCTTTCGACTGACAACAGATCTAGAAAAAATGACTACCTATCTGGTATGTGAAATAGACATGTTTAAGTAATAAATTTGCTGAATATGTTCTGACTATTGTACAATGAAAATATATTGATATTGCAGTGTTACCATTAAGTTTAGATCTCAAGGATTGTAAGAAGATTTGTGGCTCGGGTGCTCATTGTTGTGGTTCTGTTCGCCAAGCTGGGAATTTGTGTTGCAGACATTTCGTCCCCTGTCTAGGTGACATCCTCAGTGCTTGGGAGTCTCCTGTGAAGCGCTTCTGTGATGTTTCCTCCGGCATTTATAGTGGTTTGTCTCTACCGCTTCCGGTTGTCAGTTCCAGCTGTCCGTTGCAGTGGTCGTTATATTGGGTCCAGGTCGATGTGCTTATTGATTGAATCTGTGGATGAGTGCTATGCCTCTAGGAATTCCCTGGCTGTTCTCTGTTTGGCTTGTCCTATAATAGTAGTGTTGTCCCAGTCCAACTCATGTTGCTTGTCATCAACGTGTGTGGCTACTAAGGATAGCTGGTTGTGTCGTTTCGTGGCTAATTGGTGTTCACGGTTGCGGATCGTTAGCTGTCTTCCTGTTTGTCCTATGTAGTGATTTGTGCAGTCCTTGCATGGGATTTTGTACACTAGGTTGGTTTTGCTCATGCTGGATATCGGGTCCTTCGTTCTGGTGAGTTGTTGTCTGAGAGTGGCTGTTGGTTTGTGTGCTGTTATGAGTCCTAGTGGTCGCAGTAGTCTGGCTGTCAGTTCTGAAATGCTCCTGATGTATGGTAGTGTGGCTAGTCCTTTGGGTTGCGGCATGTCCTCGTTCCGTTGTCTTTCCCTTAGGCATCTGTTGATGAAATTGCGCGGGTATCCGTTTTTGGCGAATACATTGTATAGGTGTTCTTCTTCCTCTTTTTGCAGTTCTGGTGTGCTGCAGTGTGTTGTGGCCCTTTTGAATAGTGTCTTTATGCAACTTCTTTTGTGTGTGTTGGGGTGGTTGCTTTTATTGTTTAGGACTTGGTCTGTGTGTGTGGCTTTCCTGTGTACCTTTGTGGTGAATTCTCCGTTCGGTGTTCTCTGTACCATCACGTCTAGGAATGGGAGTTGGTTGTCCTTTTCTTCCTCTCTAGTGAATCGGATTCCTGTGAGTGTGGCCTTGATGATCCGGTGTGTGTTCTCTATTTCTGTGTTTTTAATTATTACAAAGGTGTCATCCACATATCTGACCCAGAGTTTGGGTTGAATTTGCGGTAAGACTGTTTGTTCTAATCTTTGCATTACCTCTTCTGCAATGAGTCCAGAGATGGGTGAGCCCATAGGTGTGCCGTTGATTTGTTCATATATTTGGTTGTTAAATGTGAAATGTGTTGTGAGGCACTGGTCCAGTAGTTTGAGTATGCCGTCTTTGTTGATAGGTTCACCGACCTGTTGTCTGTTCTGTATGTCCAGCAGGTTGGCTATTGTTTCTCTGGCTAGGGTTTTGTTGATAGAGGTGAACAGTGCCGTTACATCGAATGAGACTATAGTTTCTTCCTTGTCTATGTGTATATTTCTGATTATGTCCAAGAATTCCTGTGTTGACTGTATAGAGTGTCTGCATCCGCTAATCAGGTGTTTCAGTTTCTGTTGTAGTTCTTTAGCCAGTTTGTGTGATGATGTCCCTGGTACCATTGGTCTGAGTGGGATATCTGGTTTGTGCACTTTAGGTAGTCCCTAGAAAATGGAGGTGCTGTTGCTTTCAGGTTTCATTTCAAACAGGAAGACAGCTAACGATCCGCATCCGTGAACACTAACGAGCCACGAAACGACACGACCAGCTATCCTTAGTAGCCACACACGTGGATGACAAGCAACATGAGTTCGACTGGGACAACACTACTATTATAGGACAAGCCAAACAGAACAGCCAGGGAATTCCTAGAGGCATGGCACTCATCCACAGATTCAATCAATAAGCACATCGACCTGGACCCAATATAACGACCACTGCAACGGACAGCTGGAACTGACAACCGGAAGCGGTAGAGACAAACCACTATAAACGCCGGTGGAAACATCACAGAAGCACTTCACAGGAGGCTCCCAAGCACTGAGGATGTCACCTAGACAGGGGACGAAACATCTGCAACACAAATTCTCAGCTTGGCGAACAGAACCACAACAGATCTCAAAGAATTAAAAGGCCCTATAAACAAAGAAAAAAAAGAAATGGAAGAAAAGAGGTTGAGTGGAGCTAAATGCATAGACTCATAGTCATACAGCATGGAAACAAACTTGTCCATGCTGACCAGGCATCCCAATCTGACCTAGTTGCATTTCCAGGATTTGGCCCATATCCCTTCCTATTCATATACATATCCAGATGCGTTTTTAAATGTTGTAATTGTGTCAGCCTCCACCACTTCCTCTGGCAGCTCATTCCATACATGCACCATCCTCTGCCTGAAAAACATACCCCTCAAGTTCTTTTTAAATTTTACACCTCCTTACCTTAAACCTATGCCTTTCAGTTTTGAACTCCCCAAAAGACCTTGGCTATTCCCCCGATCCATTTTCCTCAAGGTTTTATAAACCTCTACAAGGTCACCCCTCAGCCTATTTAGCCTCTCTCTGTAACTCAAACCCTCCAATCCCAACAATATCCTTGTAATTCTTTTCTCCACACTCCCAAGTTTAACAATATCCTTCTTACAGCAGGGCAACCAGAATTGTACGTAGTATTACAAACATTGCCTCACCCTAAGGTCCTGCACAACCACAACATGACATCCCAACTCCTATACTCAGTGCACTGACCAATGAAGGCAAGAGTGTCAAATGCCACCTTCACCACTCTGGCTACCTGCCACTCCACTTTCAAGGAACAATGCACCTGCACCCTTGGTCTCTTTGTTTGGCAGCACTCCCCATGGCCCTATCAGTCTTGCTCTGGTTTGTCTTACCAAAATGCAATAGCTCATCTTTATCTAAATTAAAGTCCATCTGCCACTCCTCAGTTCATTGACCCTCCTGATCAAGGTTTCATTGTACTCTGAAGAAATCTTCTAATAGTTTGTCTCATTGTGCTTCTCACATTCTTAGCTGTTCTGTGGTGAGAATCAAAACCTTTCTACATTATTAAGACTCTGCCAAGAAATTTGATAGAGTAGAATACCTACACCTGAATGGTGAGGTTCACAACATTCTAATTTTAGGTTTGGAAACCATTCCAATTGAACTGGAGACTATGGTGTGAGTCATGAAGTGACATTTCAGACTGAAGAAGTTTAAATGTTGCTGATGGGCTCTCCTTACATCTAATGTGCTGGGTGCATTTGAGATCTGTGTTTAACTTTCTCTGATTAAGTTAGAGTTCATGTTTCTACTAAAAATAATTTCTGTATTCACGAACGTGAACTTCTATATGAACCAGCAAAATTCAACAGTGTAATAGAAATGTAATTGGTTTCTTATGATTTTCATTAAAATGTTTTCCTTGTCAGATTTTGAGTGATAACCTCGTGAAGTTTATGAACACAGTTGAAAATGAGTTTATTTCTAATGACTTAGATTCAAGTCTTGATAGAAATGAAAGTATGGACATGGCAATATTAGATTATAAAAAAAGAGTATTTTTAGATAAGTGTTAAATTCTTCACCAGTGAGCAGCTTGATTTTCAAAATTACTGGAACTAATTTGAAACACAATACCACACTGAATCATTTGCCAACATTGGCATAAACTAAATATTTTTGATATGAAAAGAAGAGTGCTTACTAGTGTTTTAGCAGTGAGAAAATGTTTCCATTCTCTCCGTCACTCACCAAGTTTCCTAATGTGGTTGGTAAGCTTAATAGACCAGACCTGTCTCAAATCTGACCCCTTTGAGTTTACTGATTTTGGGCAAGGTGGAAGTGGTGTGGGTGGGGGAATGAGGAATGAATGAAAATCACTTCTCTTGTTTGCTATCCAGTAATAACAATTGGAAAATTCATGTATAGACTCTGGATGTGGACAAACCAGCTATCTTTCTGTCTATCTCTTGTGGTCAAATAACTGGCTGAACTTCCTAAATTCATATGCAGAGTGAAGGATGACCACTTAGGTTGGATACCAAAGGCACTGTGTGAAAGTCACACAGAGAAATATCCAGTAGGGTGGAGGGGGCTGTTTTCCTGACTATTATGGTCAACATATGTACAGAAAGAAAAACATGCATTATATAACACTTTTCATGATCATCAGATGTCTCAAAACACTAATATCCAGAGAAGCACTTTTGAAGTGTAGTTACTGTAGTAGGAAATGTCAGCCATAATTAAATTCAGTAAGCAGCATGAAGTTGGTGTACTTCCAGCATGGAATGAAGGACATGGGATAAACTCACTTTCTGATCAAATTCAATATGGCCTCCTATCCCTTAGACCAAGCTTTTGACCACCTGCTCAGTTGTGTCCTTTGTGGTAGCATCATATTCTGTTTGATACCTTTCTGTGATCTGCTTTGATATTTTCACCATGTTAAGTATGGTATATAGATGCAACTTGTAGTGTCATTATACAGATGACTGGTTTTTCATTTGACTGAGACTTCTGTGATTCATTACAGTGTATAAATATGATGTTATATATGTGAAATGATTAACTTGGCTGGTAGACTAATTGAAAGAAAAATCAGACATGAATGTATGCAGTGCTTTCCATGATCACCAGAGAAGTTTGTAGCCAATGAATAACCTGTGAAGTGTAGGCAATGTTGTAATGTAGGAAATGCTGCGTACATTTTGCACACATCAAGCTCCAAACAGCAATGCGATAATGAGCAGGTCATTTGTTTCCTTTGGTGATTTTGATTAAGAGATAAATATTAGCCAGGAGTCTGACATATATTTCCCATTCTTTAAATTAGTAAACTTGCTCAGATTTTTTGAATACTGGCCAAATAAAATTTCTGTACAGCTTTCATGTTCTGTTGGGCCAACACATCTTGAGCCTCAAACGCAGCTGAAGGATTGCTGTCTTCAATCGGCTGCTGCAGTAAGATGCAATCTCCAGTGGCCTGTGTTTTCCAGTAGTAATGATTGTGAAGCTGTCAGCATTTGTCTTCATTACTCCTCTGAAGTCTACACTAACTTCCAGACTCTGTACATATCTAATCAAATGCTGAAATTCAGAAGTAACTGCCAGTGATGATTTGCTTGTCCAGAGGATGCACTGTTGATGTCCGCCCAGATTATAATAAATTTAAAGTCAGTGAATTGATGAGAACTTCCACTCTTCCATTCTTAATCTCATGGTGTAAACCTTTTTAAAATGTTATGGCATACTGACTGAGGTGTAGCTTAATTTATGTACTAAGTTCATAATTATGATGGAGAAAGTGAGGACTGCAGATGCTGGAGATCAGAGCTGAAAATGTGTTGCTGGAAAAGCGCAGCAGGTCAGGCAGCATCCAGGGAACAGGAGAATCGACGTTTCGGGCATAAGCCTTCCTGTTCTGTTGGGCCAACACATCTTGAGCTTATGCCCGAAACTTTTCCAGCAACACATTTTCAGCTCATAATTATGATGAAATTGCTTCATTGGCTGTGAAAGTTACTTTATTTGTTGAATGTCAAATGGCTATGTAATAGATCTCACATTTAAAATGTTTGTTGTATTTTATCTTCTGTTCATTTGTATGGATAGTAGTGACCTGCCTAAGAGCATGTTCTCTGCTCATTTCTCCATTCTCTGTGACCTTGTCCTTTCCATTTCTGTTGCTCAGGAGCCTGCTACTTCACACACAATCATATGAACTCCAAACAGAAAGCCATTTAGTCCTTCAAGAACTCCACTGTTCAATAACATCATGACTGATCTGTTTGTCTTTCAAATGTTATATTTCCATCTATTGCTGATTCCCTTGCAAGATGAGAATCTATTTACCTTTCTGTTTAAAAATGTTCAATGACCCCACTTCCACTGCCTTCTGAGGCAGTGTTCCAAAGTGTCTGAACAATGAGTTAAAAAAAATTCCACTCATCTGTGTCTTAAAAAGGTGACCCTGAATTTTGAAACAATGTCTCCCATCTCATCCAAAATAGAAAAGATCCTTTCCACATTCACCTTGTCAAAACGTCTCAATCTTGGAAAAATCAAATCGCCCATAACTCTTTTACATTATAATAAAAGCAAGCCTGACTTGTCCAATTTTTTCCTTGGTGAAACCATTACACCCCTTCTAAGTATCAATTTAGCACATTTCCCCTGAACTGTCTCCAAAGCATTTATACCCTTTAAAGAGGAGACCATATCTGCAAGCAGTATTTGAGATGTGGTCTCGCTAATGTCCCATATTTATTTTATTCACTCATGGAATACTAGCATCACTGGCTGGCTTCCATTTATTGTCTGTCCCTATTGCCCTTGAGATGGTTGTGGTGAGCTACTTTCTTGATATGCTGCAGTCCACATGCTGTAGGTAGAGCCACAACACCCTTGGGTAGGGAATTCCAGGATTTTGACCCAGCAACAGTGAAGGAATGGTGATACATTTCCAAGTCAGTATGGTAAGTGGTTGAAAGAATTTACGGGTGGTGGTGTCTCCATGTATCTGCTGCCCTTGTCCTTCCAGATGGAAGTGGTCGTAGGTTTGGAAAGTACAGTCTAAGGATCTTTGGTGAATTTCTGCAGTGTATCTTGTAAATAGCATACACTGTTGCTACTGAGCATTGGTAGTGGAGAGAGTGGATGCTTGTGGATGTAGTGTCAGTCAAGTAGTTGCTTTGTCCTGGATGGTATTAAGCTTCTTGTGTTGTTGGAGTTCACCCATCCAGGCAAGTGGAGTGCATTCCATCACACTTTGGGCTTGTAGATGGTAGATAGGCTTTGGCGAGTCAGGAGTGGGGCACTCAATTATGAGGGGTCACGAGTTCAAGGTGAGAGGGGAAGGTTTAAGAGAAATATGCATGGAAAGTTCTTTACCATCTCCACTGACATGTTCCATGCACCAACCACCCTCTGCGTGGAGGTGGGCATGATAGCATCATTTAAGATGTATCTAGACAAATGCATGAATGGACAAGGAGCAGAGGAATACAGATCCTTAGGGAACTGGTTTAGACAGAGGATCTGGATCCGTGCAGGCTTGGAGGGTCCAAGAGCCTGTTCCTGTGCTGTAAAGTTCTTTGTTCTAACATTCCTAGCCTCAGGCCTGCTTTTGTAGCCACTGTTTTATGGTGAGTCCAGTTGAGTTTCTGGTCAATGATTAACCCTCCCAGAACAGGATAGCGGATGATTCCGTGGTGGTAAAATGTATATCAAAGGGTGGTGGTTAGATTGTTTCTTCTTGGAGGTGGTCATTGCCTGGTATTTATATGGTATGAAAGTTACTTGCCACTTGTCAGCCCAAGCTTTGTTATTGTACTGATCTTGTTGCATTTGACTATGGACTGCTTCACCTCCTGCTTGATAGCACTGTTGATAACACTTTCCATCACTTTATTTCTGATCAAAGTAAACTGTTGGCTGGTAATTGGTCAGATTAGATTTGTCCTGCTTTTGTGCATAGCACAATTTTCCACATTGTTGGTTAGATGCCTGTGTTGTAATTGTACTGGAAGATCATGACTAGGGGAGCACAAGTCTTCAGTATTATTGCTGGTATGTTGTCAGAGCCCATAGCCTGTTAAGTATGTACTGCATCCAACTGTCTCTTGCTATCATGTGGAGTAAATTGAATTAGCTGGAATATTATGTTGGGGACCATGAGAGGAGGCAGAGATGGATTATCCACTCTGCACTTCTGGCTGAAGATTACTGTGAATGCTTCAGCCTTATCTTTTGCACTATTGTGTTGGGCTCTTCCATTATTGAGGATGGGGATATTTGTGAAGCCACTGCTTCCAGTGAGCTATATAATTGTCCACCATCATTCATGACTGCAGAGTTGCAGAACTTAGATCTGATCTGTTGGTTTTGGAATTTCTTAGCTCTGTCCATCACATGCTGCTTATGCTACTTTGCATGCAACCTGTCCTGTATGGTAGTTTTGCCAGGTTTTATATTGTTAGGTATGCCTGGCAGTGCTCCTTGCATGACCTCCTGCACTCTCCACTGAACCCTTGACTTGATGGTAATGGTTGAACAGGGGATTTGCTGGGTTATGAGGTTGCAGATTGTGCTGGAGTACAGTTCTGCTGTTGATGGCCTACTGTGTGTCATGGATGCCCAGTCTTGAGCTGCTAGATCTGTTCAAGGTCTGTTTCTATTTAGCATAGTAAAAGTGCCAACAACACAATGGAGAGTATTCTCAATGTGAAAGTGAGACTTTGTCTCCACAAAAATTGTGCAATAGTCTTTCCAATACTGAAACAGATATATTTGTAGCTGGCAGATTAATAGGGATGAGGGCAAGTATGTAATTTCTCTTTTTGGATCCTTCACCACCAGCTGGTGACCAAATCTAACAGCTACGTTCTTTAGGAGCTGACTATCTGTATCAGTAATGTTGCTGCCAAGCCACTCGGCTTGAAATCCCCCATCCTCAGTACATCCTCCCTCCAAGTATTGATCAACATGGAGTACTGATTGATCAGCTGAAGGAGTATGGTACATGGTCATCAGCAGGATGTTTCCTTACCCGTGTTTAACCTGAAGCCAAGAGGCATCCTGAGGTCTGCAGTCAATGTTGAGGACTTCCAGGGCAATTCCTTCCCTACTTTTTACACCAGAATTATGATATTCTTTCTTCAATGTTTAATTCCTCTCATAAAAAAAAGTTAGCATTTCATTTATCTCCTTAATCACTTGCTATACTTACATCCAAACTTTTTGTGACTCATGAATGAGAGAACCTAAAGTCCTCTGCACATCAGAATTCTGCAGCCATTTACCTTTTAACTGATGTTCTGCTTTGTTATTCTTTCTACCTGAGTGAATAAATTCATATTGTATTCCAGCTGCTAGAATTTGCCTCCTCAGTTAACAAGAATATAGTCCAGAAGACAAAGTCTTTTTATTTTTATGCTTTCTAAAACTCTTGCTACACATGAGTTAGTGTCTGAGGCAAATAAGTGAAGGTTCCAGGATTTAAGTAATCAGCTTGTGTAAAACTATATTGAATTCAAAATGGTTAAACAGATAATTAAGAGCATTAAAAAATAATCAATGAAGTTCTTAGATTATTTTCTTAATTTAAAAACTCACGACTTTCTTTAATAAGAACTCATACTGAGTACCAAAAGATAGCAATTGCTAAATAGGCAGCAATAATGGCTGATGTTTGAATTAAATTAATAAAACTAAACCTTTATTCTATTGCACTCAAATTCAAAAGGGATGTAAAATGAGAGTGAAATGAAGGCAAGTAACCAAGCTAAAGAATTGATCCCTGGAACACCACCTCCCATCTCCTGGTGGGCCATGACTCCATCATCGGACAATCAGCTTTTGTTTTGACTATTGTTTTGACTAATCCTTATCTCATTAGGGGAGCTGTCTTCACTGTGACCCCAACCTCCAACTTCACAGCATATATCTCATAATCCCCAAACCTTGCACAGCCAGCTTTTGCCCTTCTCAAAATTCACAAATAGGACCGCCTGGGCAGACCCATTGTTTCAACCTGTTCTTGCCCCATGAACATATTTCTTCATACTTTGATTTTATTTTTCTCCCCTTCTCCAGTCTGTTGTCACTTGCAGCTGATTCTTCTGATGCTTTACATCAGTTTCAAAATTTCCAGTTTCCTAGCATCAACTATCTCCTCTTCACAATGGACTTGCAATCCCTTTACATGTCATTTCCCATTAGGATGGTCTTGGGACTCTTTGCTTCATCTTTGAAGGAAAGCCTGAACTCTTCCTGTCCACTATCACCCTTCTCCACCTGGCTGATGTCATCCTCACTTTGAACAATTTCTCTTTTAACTCCTCTCACTTTCTTCAAATCAAAGATGTGGCCATCGATATCCACATGGGCCACATTTAATCTGTCACTCTGTGGGATATTGGAACATTCTTTGCCCCACCCCATTTCTCTCTCTCTCTCTCTCTCTCTCTCTCTGCCTCTCTGCCTCTAAGCACACTTCACAATGTACCAAGGTACAGTGAACAATAATAAATCAATCAAAATTTCTATCCTTCTTTCACCTACTCCACCTCTGGCACCTCCCTTCTGTTCCTTGACATGTCTGTTTCCATTTCTGGGGATAAGCTAGCCACCAATATCCACTAAAAGTCCTTCAACTCCATGCTTTTTTTTAAACTATATATCCTCACACCCAACTTTCTGTAAGGACTCCGTTCATTCTGCCAGTTTCTCTGTCTCTGCATCTATTTTGATGATGCAATCTTCCACAGGGACCTTTATAAATGGCCACCTTTTTCCTTAACAGAGGATTTCCAACCATCACAGAGACATGACTGTCAGCAGTGTCTGACCCATTTCCCACTCTTTGGCCCTTTATCCTTTCTCTTCTCTCCCACAAAAATATCAGAAGTGACAGGACACTAGATTATAGTCCAACACAAGCTTTCGGAGCAAAGCTCCTTCATTAGATCAATCAAGAGAAGAGAGCATAGACACAATATATAGGCAGAGAGCTCAAAAGATCATACAACCTGGGATGAGTGGAGTGTCCAATAAGAAGTCTCTAAGTGACCAAGAGTATTAGACAGTGAATGAAGTGTCAGATTATGAGATATATGCTGTGAAGTTGGAGGTTGGGGTCACAGTGAAGACAGCTCCCCTAATGAGATAAGGATAGTGACAATAGCCAAAACAAAAGCTGATTGTCCAATGATGGAGTCATGGCCCACCAGGAGATGGGAGGTGGTGTTCCAGGGATCAATTCCTTAGTTTAGGGATGACCTATAATCTGATTGAATGAGGCAGAGAGATAATTAACAATCAGGTGGTACTGGAGGCCCCAATTTCCCTTCCCACGTGGTTAAAGATGCCCTTCAACGCATCTCGTCCACATCCCGCACCTCTGCCCTCAGACCCTACACCTCCAACCGTAACAAGGACAGAACGCCCCTGGTGCTCACCTTCCACCCTACCAACCTTCGCATAAACCAAATCATCCGCCGACATTTCCGCCACCTCCAAACAGACACCACCACCAGGGATACATTTCCCTCCCCACCCCTTTCCGCCTTCCGCAAAGACCGTTCCCTCCTTGACTACCCGGTCAGGTCCACGCCCCATACAACCTACCATCCCATCCTGGCACCTTCCCCTGCCACCGCAGGAATTGCAAAGCCTGCACCCACACCACCTCCCTCACCTCCATCCAAGGCCCTAAGGGAGCCTTCCACATCCATCAAAGTTTTACCTGCACATCCACCAATATCATTTATTATATCTGTTGCTCCCGATGCGGTCTCCTCTACATTGGGGAGACTGGATGCCTCCTAGCAGAGCGCTTTAGGGAACATCTCCGGGACACCCACACCAATCAACCACACCGCCCTGTGGCCCAACATTTCAATTCCCCCTCCCACTCTGCCGAGGACATGTATGTCCTGGACCTCCTGCACCGCCGCTCCCTCACCACCAGACGCCTGGAGGAAGAACGCCTCATCTTCCGCCTCGCGTTCTCCCCACCCCCACCCTCCTCTCACTTACCTCTCCACCCTTCAGGCTCTCTGCCTTTATTCCTGATGAAGGGCTTTTGCCTGAAACGGCGATTTTACTGCTCCTCGGATGATGCCTGACCTGCTGTGCTCTTCCACCACCACTAATCCAGAATCTGGTTTCCAGCATCTGCAGTCATTGTTTTTACCTAAAGAGACCTTGGAGTGCAGGTTCATAGCTCCTTGAAAATAGAGTTGCAGGTAAATAGGATAGTGAAGAAGTCATTTGGTATGCCTTTCTTTATTGGTCAGAGTATTGAGTACAGGAGTTGGGAGGTCATGTTGTGGCTGTACAGGATATTGGTGCAGCCAATGTTGGAATATTGCATGCAATTCTGGTCTCTTTCCTATCAGAAAGATGTTGTGAAACTTGAAAGGGTTCAGAAAAGATTTACAAGGATGTTGCCAGGATTGGAAGATTTGACCTACAGGGAGAAGCAAAATAGGCTGGGCCTGTTTTCCTGGAGTGTCAGAGGCTGAGGGGTGACCCTATAGAGGTTTATAAAACCATAAGGGGCATGGATAGGATAAATAGGCAAAGTCTTTTCCCTGGGGTGGGGGAATCTGGAACTAGAAGGCATAGGTTTTGGGTGAGAGGGGAAAGATATAAAAGAGACCTTAGGGGCAATATTTTCACAGAGTGTTTTGCGTGTTTGGAATGAGCTGCCAGAAGAAGTGGTGGAGGCTGATACAATTACAGCATTTAAAAGGTGTTTGGATAGGTAAATTAATAGGAAAGGTTTAGAGTGATATGGCCCAAGTGGTGGCAAATGGGACGAGATTAGTTTGGGACATCTGGTTGGCATGGATAAGTTGGGCCAAAGGGTCTGTTTCCGTGCTGTACATGTCTGATTGTAAATGACTGGATTAACATGATCGGTATAAGAGTTGCATGCTGAGGGTCGAACCAAAGTAATAAGTAATCCAAAATTGTACAAACTAATTAAGATAGAGAAATGATAACAATTTATCAAGGTGATGGTGTCAAAACAATAGTAGGCAAGATTTTACAGATGCAGAACAGCGTGTTGGGATTACATGTAGCGTGACATAATCTCAAGGTCATGGCTAAGGAATTTGGTGATTAGTTTCTGCTTAGTGATTGTGTATCTGGAAGTCCATCTTGGAGGACTTATCCAAAGATCGGAGGCTGAATGTCCTTGACTGCTGAAGCTTTCCCTGACTGGGATGGAACACTCCTGTCTGGCTATTGTTGTGTGATGCCCATTCATCTGCTGTCATAGCATCCGCATGCTTTTGCCAATGTACCATGCTTCGAGGCATCCTCGCCTACAGTGTATGAGATGGACAATGTTGGCTGACTCTCATGAGTATCTAAGGGTGTGCACAGTGGGTGGTGATCCCATGTATGATGGTAGTATTCATGTCAATGATCTGACATGTCTTGCAGAAGTTGTCATGGCAAGGTTGTGTGGCATTGTGGTCAATGTTGTCCTGAAGGCTGTGTTGTTTGCTGCAGGCAAGGATGCCCCAAAGTATGGAATATTTGTGAGACCATGCAGATGCTACGACAACAGATGAATGGACACCATGCAACAGTAGCCAGACAGGAGTGTTTCCTCCCAGCCGGGAAACGCTTCAGTGGTCAAGGACATTCAGCCTCCGATATTCAGGTAACCATCCTCAAAGGCAGACTTCGAGATACACAACAGAGAAGAATGACTGAGCAGAAACTGAGCCAAGTTCTGTACCCATGAAGATGGCCTCAATAGCAATCTTGGGTTCATGTTCTGTATCTGTAAAGTCTTCCTTACTGTCCTGTTTTGACACCATCACTTTGATAAATTATTATGATCTCTCTAAACTAGTTTGTACAGTTTTAGATTACTTTTGTTAGACCTTTGGCATGAGACTTTTATATCGATCATGTTAGTCTAGTCATTTATTTTATCTCCAGCACCATTCTCTTGTTAATATTTTGTAATCATCTGTCTGCCTCATTTAATTGGATTACAGGTCATCCCTTCACTTGTTATTCAGCTGTTGACACTTTAAGTGACCAAGAGTATGAGACAGTGTCAGTAGAGATTTATAACTGGTGAGTGGAGTGTCCAATAGTATGATCTTTTGATCTCTCTGCCTTTCAATTCTGTGTCTGTGTCCTCTCCTCTTCTCTTCACCTGACGAAGGGGCTGTATTCTGACAGCTTGTGATTTCAAATAAGCCTGTTGGACTATAACCTGGTGTCGCATGACTTCTGATTTTGTCCACCTGAGTCCAACACTGACACCTTCACATCCTGGCTACCTCCCACAACAATGATAGACTGCCCTTTGTCTTCACTTCCCACCCAGCAGTGGCCATAACTAGAGGATCATAAACTGCTATTTCAGCTAACTCCAGGTTGCCACCATCAGCTGCATGTTCCCTCCACTCCATTGTCAGCATTCTGCAAAGGACTGCTGCCTCTGGAACACCCTGATCCCACCCTCATTCTCTACTCACAACACTGACCCATACCCCATGTTACCTTACCATGCAATTGTAGAAGACACAATACTTGCCAATTTACCTCCTCTCTCCTCACTATCCAAGGTCCCAGACATACCTCCCAGATGAAGCAGTGATTTATGTGCACTTAATTCAATCTTGTCTGTTGCTGTCAATGCTGAATCCTCTACACTGGAGAGATGAAACAGGCTGGGTGACTGCTTTTAAGAACACCTCTACTCTATCTGTAAAAATGACCCCAAGTTTCCAGTTGCCTGCTCCTTCAACACACCATGTTCCAATTCCAACGTTTCTAACTTAGGTCTTCTGTAGTGCTGTAGCAAAGCTCAATGCAAGCTGGATGACTCCTCCTCTTCTGCTTAGTACCTTACACGCCTCAGGACTCCACATTGAGATTAATAATTTCAGAGCGCGAAGACCCTCATTCCCAAGCCCTGCAACCCCAGGTCCTGTACTGTATAGGTTAGTCTCTGCACAGGCATCCCATTATAATCATTCACACTTCCCAATATCAACTATTCAGCATTTACTTACTATCAGCAATCCTTTGTTTGGTTCTGTTTTATCCTCTTTGGGCACTGTCTTCCTCTATTAATCTCACTCCTCCTTCCCAGCCCCTATCATCAGCATGCATACCACCACTTCTCAGCTGCTTTCAGTTCTGAAGAAGGGTCATTGGACTTCAAATGAAGTCTGTTTTTTGCTCCACAGCTGTTGCCAGACCTGCTCAATTTCTCCAGCACTTTATTTTTGTTTCAGATGTCAGATACTGATGGAGGCTATATTGGGGAGAATCTGAATCATGCTTTGTGCTCCAATAGAGAATTGCTACAGTTTGCCCAGCCCTTCCAAAGTTTGGGGGCTCTTGGCCAGGATTAAATTGTCTGTGTTTCAAATTCAATTTGAATTTGGGTGTGGTATTAGTAAGTAACACAGGTTCTGTCCAGCTTTGAAGGCATATCACTGAAAATGCAAAAGATTTCCTCTGGGTGGCAGAGTTCTCTCTGGTAGTCTTAAGGGAAGTTTCAAAATCCAGGTTGACTGCCTTGCTGAGCAAACTGGAGGAGCATTGCCTGACAGAACTGGAAAGGCAGAAATAAGCAAGGCACTAGCATAGCACTTGGGTTTAGAGAAAATGCAGAGGAGGCCTTAGATAATGAAATATTGGAAGCAGCTGATATTCAGTTACAATTGAAAAGACTGGAAACACGAGAGGCTGAATTATGAAGAGAGAAATAAAAATGAAAGTGAAATTAGAAAACTAGGATGTTATCAAACAGCAAATGAAATATTGGGGTTGATATTACAAAGCAAGTCTCTGAAAGTGAAATTCAATGGGCTGTTTGTGCTTGTTATTAGGCTAGAAACATAGAAGAAATGAAGATAGGATCAGCCATTCAACCCCTTGAGCCTTTCCACCATTCAATTCTGATCATGGCTGATCGTCCAGCTCAGTAGCTGAATCTCATCCTCCTTCCCCATATCCCATGATCTCTTAACCCCAAGAACTAAAAATTCCTCCTTCTTGAAAGTCACAATGTTTGGCCTGAACCACTTTCAGTGATCATGAATTCCACAGGGTCACCACTGTTTGGGTGAAGAAATTTCTCCTCATCTCAGTCCTAAAAGGTTTACCTCTTATCCTTAAACTAGGACCCCTGGTTCTGCCCCCCCCCACCCACCACCAGGAGCATTCTTTGTGTGTCTAACCTGTCTAGTCCTGTTAGTAAAGTGATGTTTCTGATATGACCCTCATTATAGGAACAAGTGTGTCAGGTTAGAATTTACTGGAAGATGAGAAGTTAATAGTGAGGTTGAAGAATATGTAGACAGTTCTCAAAGAGAACTTGACTAACTAACACAGAAATATTGGGATAGTTAGGCACTATGTTCTTATATTTAAAGTAAGATAATTGGAAGATCTTAAGATTACTGTGGAAAAATGGAGAAATCTGTAGAGATACAACTGGATGTACAACATTAGCTGGATGTGAATGATGGAAAGCCATTACAACAACCTTATCGTTTGAGCCCAGAAAAACAAACTTAAGTGGAAACAGAATCAGTACATTCTGGAAAATCACTGAATTGAACCCTGTCAAAGCAGCTGGAGTTCACCTGTAGTGTTGATTCTTAAAGTAGATGAATCAACTACACTTTTTGTAAAGTTTATAGAAAGATGAATGTGGTCATGGGGACAGATTCATACCCAATTCCATGGTTCAAAGAATGCATTGATAGGGTTGGCAGTGCAACAATCCTTTCTAAGCATCCTCTATTGAAGTGATACTGGGAAGTTCCTTTAACATCAAAGGCTAAAAGAAAACCCAGCTTTGGTTCACCTCATTTGATGTAACATTCCATGTGAAGCCATTTTGGTTGAAGAATGCCCATGCTACATTCCATGAGGCTTATGAATCAACAAGTAGCTAGAGGTGTAATTGCGTGGTTTATTTACATGATGCTGTATTAAATAGTGACACATGTGGAGAGTATGTGAGATAAATTGAAGTCTTGTTTTATCAATCACAGTTGGGTTATTTTTTACAATTTTTAGAAGAGTAATTTAGCTGGACGATATTGTTGGACAACACCAAGCAAAACTGAAGGCTCTTTTAGAATTCTTTGTTCATAAAACTACAAGATAAATCATGAAATTTTTTGGGATTTGTGGAATTTATCAGAAAGGTATTTGTAATTTTGTTGCAATAGCTGTGCCTTCAACAAATGTGTTAGAAATGAACAAAAGTGATGTGGCCAGCAGAATGTCAAGCAACCTTTTGAGATACTGAAGGCGCCCCTGAATTTTCCAGACCACAAGATCTGCAACAGTCAAAACTTTTCTGATCTCTGCAGTAAGCAACTTTCAAACCTGAAGAAAGCTAAGTTATCTTTCACCAGAGGCTGCAAGTTGTGACTTTGAATTTGATAAGTCAACTTCTGTAAGTGAGCCTGCCACCTTGTTTCTCTTACACCCTTGGAAGCATTCAGAAAAAAGTATGTGTTTAGGGATAGTCAACATAGCTTTAAGCAAAGGGAATCATGTCTCACGAACTTGATTGAGTTTGTTGAAAAAGTGAAAAAGAGGATTGATGAGGGCAGAGCAGTGGATGTGATCTATATGGACTTCAGTAAGGCATTCGACAAGGTTCCTCATGGCTAGCAAGGCTACATAACACTGAATATAGGCAGGATTAGCAAAACTGGCTCAAAGGTAGAAGAAAGTGAGGACTGCAGATGCTGGAGGGTCAGAGTTGAGATTATGGGGCTGGGAAAAGCACAGCAGGTCAGGCAGCGTCCGAGGAGTAGGAGAGTTGACATTTTGGGCATAAGCCCTTCATCAAGAATGTGGAGGGAGAAGGAGCTTGAGAGTTGAATAATAGGTGGGGCTGGGGGAGGGGGGCAGATAGGTGGGATGGCAATAGGTGGATGCATGTATGAGGTGATTGATTGGGGAGGGTGGATTGGATGGGTGGGAAGAAAGATGGACAGGTTAGTCAGGTCAAGAGGGCAATACTGAGTTGGAGTGTTGGATCTAGGATGAGTTAGAGGGTGGGGAGATTTGGAAACTGGTGAAGTCAATGTTTATTTCCTGTGGTTGTAGATGAGGCGTGCATTCTTCAGTTTTCAGTTGGCTTTGATTTTGGCAGTGGAGGAGGCCCCGGATTTGCATGTCCTTCGGGGTGTGTGAGAGGGAGTCAAAGTGGTTGGTAAAGGGTGGTGGGGTTGTTTGTTAGAAGACACAGGGTGGTGGTAGAGGGTTGCTTTTCAGACTGGAGGCCTGTGACCAGCGGACACAAGGTTTGCTGTTGGGTTCATTGCTTTTTGCTGTTTCTAAAGTTATATGGATGTGCACATAGGTATGGTTGGTAAGTTTGCAGATGACACCAACATTGGAGGTGTAGAGGCCAGCAAAGAAGGTTACCGCAGAGTACAATGGGATCTTGGTCAGGTGGGCCAATGGGCTGAGGAATGGCAGATGGAGTTTAATTTAGATAAATGTGAGGTGCTATATTTTGGAAAGGCAAAACAGGGTAGGAATTATACACTCAATGGTAGGGTCCTGGGGAGTGTTGCTGAACAAAGAGACCTTGGAGTGCAGGTTCATAGCTCCTTGAAAGTGGAGTTGCAGGTAGATAGGATAGTGAAGAAGTCGTTTGGTATGCTTTCCTTTATTGGTAAGAGCATTGAGTACAGGAATTGGGAGGTCATGTTGCGGACTGTATAGGATATTGGTTAGGCCACTTTTGGAATGTTGTGTGCATATCTGATCTCCCTGCTATAGGAAAGATGTTGTGAAACTTGAAAGGGTTCAGAGAAGATTTGCAAGGATGTTGGAGGGTTTGAGCTGTAGTGAGAGGCTGAATAGGCTGGCGCTGTCTTCATTGGAGCATTGGAGGCTGAGGGGTGACCTTTTATAGAGGTTTATAAAATCATGAAGGGCTTGGATAGGGTGAATAGACATGGTCTTTTTCCCAGAGTCGGGGAGTCTGGAACTAAAGGGCATAGGTTTAAGGTGAATCATGGAATCCCTACAGTGGAAACAGGCCATTTATAGAGTCATAGAGATTTACAGCATGGAAACAGACCCTTCGGTCCAACCCGTCCAGACAAGTCTACACTGACTCTCCAAAGAGTAACCCATTCAGACCCATTTCCCCATACCCTTTTACTCCAAACTTAGCCCTGACTAATGCAGGTAATTTACACACCCTTGAACATTGGGCAATTTAGCATGGCCAATTCACCTAACCTGCACATCTTCAGCCTGTGGGAGGAAATCCGCACATACACTGGGAGAATGTGCAAACTCCACACAGACAGTCTCTCGAGGCTGGAATCGCACCTGGGTCCCGGGCGCTGTAAGGCAGCAGTGCTAACCACTGAGCCACCATGCTGCCCTGCCACCCTACATGTATATTTCCCAATTTTTCAAAAAAAATATAAAAATAATGAAAGCGTGTAGTGCTTTTTACTTGCTAGTTTGTTGCTGTTGTGAATATTTCAATGTGATTGGTGTTGACCTTGCTTGATCAATCACTATTGCTGGATACTTGGAGGCTTCCTTGTTTTACAGCCAAAAACTGGTCCATGTCAGAAAAGTCTTCTAGGAGAAAGTGAGGACTGCAGATGCTGGAGATCAGAGCTGAAAATGTGTTGCTGGAAAAGTGCAGCAAGTCAGGCAGCATCCAAGGAGCAGGAGAATGGACGTTTTGGGCACCTTGTCTCAGTCCCAACCCTCGAACTCAGCACCACCTTCCTAACCTGCAATCTTCTTCCTGACCTCTCTGCCCCCACCCTCACTCCGGCCTATCGCCCTCACCTTAACCTCCTTCCACCTATCGCATTTCCAACGCCCCTCCCCCAAGTCCCTCCTCCCTACCTTTTATCTTAGCCTGCTTGGCACACTCTCCTCATTCCTGAAGAAGGGCTCATGCCTGAAACATCGATTCTCTTGCTCTTTGGATGCTTCCTGACCTGCGCTTTTCCAGCAACACATTTTCAGCCATGTCAGAAAAAGGAAAGTCTTAGAGATTGATAGATCTTTGTGGACAGCTTTAGTTGAGATCACTAGTGGGAGTACTATTGCTTCAATGCAGAATCTGCTGAATCTAAAGTCCACCCATTTAAGGTTTTTGAACGTTAAAGAATTCAAAATGAAAGTAAAAGCATAAATTTCAGTTGTACACCACAATTCAAACTTTCCGAAAATAACTCTTTCCCAAGTAAAGTTGAGAACAAAAACCTCTTGGCAGTTGTACTGACCAGAACCTATATGTAGGAATGCCATTGTCCATATATCCAGATACGGACAGATTGACATTTAAGCCACCTGCCACATAGCTCATCACATAGTCATTCTAAGTAATTAGCTTTTTATTCAAAGAGAATTCAATTGAAAACAGTTTAAACCAGGAGCAAATTAAGTGACATGTAAATACAAAATATTATGGAGTTGCTTCCACTCCTAATACGATTTACCAACAGTGTTTTTCTTTATTATTCCTTTTAGTCAATTTCATTAGTTTAAAAAATATTGTCATATTTTCTTCCAATGTAAATTGTCAGTGTGTTAATTGAGTTTAAATGTATTTATGTTGCTTCATGCTGTGAAGTTCAGCACTTTTTTTCTGGAGGTGATGGTGTAAATTTATCACTCCTTTGAGAAGATCTTCAAGCTGGTGTTCGTTGTTTTCAAGGTAGAAGTGTCAAAGGTTCCTAAACTTATTGTTTGTATTAAATAACAGTTTTTTGAAAAAAAAGTTAGTGAAGTTTACATCGCACAATGTTTGTCTTAATTAGCATATCAACTGAAAACAAGTTGGGTGTCCCCTTCATTTCAAACTGGACAATTATCTTTATTACTAATTCAGGAGTTTATCACATAATTTAGTCATTCTTATTTATGAAATGAACTGTGTGTTTTGGCTTCCTGTGGATATAAATATTGCAAATGTTTTGTAAATCTATTACCTTGGAAGAAGGAATTAAAAAGTATGTGTGAAAGATAAGTGTGTGTAATAACAGGCTAAAACAATACTGAAATTTAATCTTTTGCTAAAAGACCATTTATCATTAAGTTTTTATCATGGAATTTGTCAATGTACAGTATCCCATGGCTCTTCCTTCAATCATGAATTTTTATTATACTAAGAAAAACCTACTTTGGATATAACTTTGCAATAGAATAAATTAGAGAACCAGAGGCATATCGGTCATGTGACTGGGCTAATTATCTGTAGGACTACTCTAATGTTCTGGGGACATCAGATAATAAAATCTGAAATTGAAAGCTGGTCTCAGTAATAGTGACTGTGATACTATCATAGAGTATTGTTAAAACCCATCTAGTTCACTAATCCCCTTTTCAGGGAACAATATCTGCTGTCCTTACCCAGTCTAACATACATATGACTCCAAGCACACATCAGTGTAGTTGTCACTTAGCTGCTCTCTGAATTAACCTATCAAGCCATTCAGTTAGGGATGGGCAATGAATGTTGACCCTGTCAGTGGTCCATAAAAGAAAATAAAGAAAGGAATTCAGAGCAGATTAGTGGAAAACACTAATCTTTCCACTCAGTAATAAAGTTTCACACTGCAGCATTATGAAACGGTGAGTTGACAGTTCACTGGAAAATTGTGCCTGTGAGAGAGACACACACACACCGCTCAAGGTGAGAGGGAGAAAAATTTAAAACGGACCTGACGGACAACATTTTCACACAGGGTGATGCATATCTGCCAGAGGACGTGGTAGAGGTAGATACAATTACAACATTTAAAGTTCTAAAAGATATGTGGACAGGTACATAGGAAAGGTTTACAGGGATAGAGCTAAATGCAGGCAGTGGGTTTCGTTACGTTTAGGAAACCTGTTTGCCATGGATGAGTTGGACTAAAGGGTCTCTTTCCATGCTGTATGACTCTATAATGGTTTCAGACATGATGGCCTTCATTGCTGAAAAGTCTCGCAACATTTAGCTTTAGTCTTACACATGAAAAATGGTTTCTTGAGTTATTTTTGTTATGGTGGGGCAATTAGTATACGTGAAATTGGACCTTAGCAGACATCAGTGGAAAAGGGGAGAAGAAAAATGAGTAAAGTGAAAGGAACAGTGAGCACACTACATGCTTTAAAAAAAATTCAAGAACATTTATATCCTTCAGCATCTTGAGGGAGTGACCACTTTCAATTTTGAGTGCCAGGTCAGCAAATAAATAAAATGATGAATAGGGTGCTATTTTAAATAATTTAGGTCAACTGGGAACACTACCTTTGACCAGCTGTGCATTCTGATGTGTGTCACAAATCATTTAAAGATCAACATTAACACATTTAAGCCATAAAGACCCTAATTATGTGGGAAATTATTAATTGCATAATTGAAATACAATGTAAAGCCCAGACAATCATTGTCCTCCGGGCCTGTAGAGGATAAGCACAAGTACTGAATCAATTGGGAATGTGTTTGAACAAATTGCTGTTTTATAGTAGGAATGAGATATCTACCTGGGAGTAACTTCTGGGCTAAATCAATCTGAGATGAAGGAGGATACATTTTCCAATCCTTGTGAATGATTTATTCCTGTGTTATTCATAGCATCAAAGTTTTAAAAACAAATCTCTCAACACCAGGTTATAGTCCAACAGGTTTACTTAGAAGTACAGGCTTTCAGAGCACTGCTCCTTCGTCAGGTACCTAATCGGGCAGAATCATAGGACACAGAATTTATAGTAAAAGATCAAAGTATCATACAACTGAAGCAATGTATTGAACAAACCTTGATTGCTGTTAAGTCTTCAATCACTTAAAATGGTGATGCAGGTTTTAACTGATTAATATTAAAGTGATTGAAGACTTAACAGCAACCTAGGCTTGTTCAATACATCACATCATTATGATATTTTGATCTTTTACGATAAAATCTGTGTCCTATGATTCTGCCCGACTAGGTGCCTGACGAAAGAGCAGTGTTCCGAAAGCTTGTATGCCCTAATACACCTGTTGGATTATAAACTGGTGTTGTTATTTTTAACTTTGTCCACCCCAGTCCAATATTGGCACCTCCACATCATTCGTAAGATCATGAGGCTCAGCCTGTCAGTATGAGAGGATACTCAACCAGCTGAATAGATACATGAATGGGCAATTCTTTAAGTTGACGTGACAAGAAAAGATTAAGAAATTGAATAGGAGAACATTTGTGATTCTGCTGCTGACCAGGCTGAAACTTATTTACAATGATCTCCCACCACCCTTGCTTGATCTGCTTATTGTTCAGCATTTGGGTGGCACAGTGACTGAGTGATTAGCACTGCTGCCTCATAGCAGCGTGGAACCTTCACTCGAGTCTAGCTTGGGCCACTGTGTAGAGTTTGATGTGGCGTTGCCAGTATTGGACTGGATTCAACAAGGTCAAAAATCTCTCAACGCCAGCTTATAGTCCAACAGGGTTTTTTGAAAACATTAGCTTTCAGAACGTTGCCCCTTCAGGTGTAGTGACAGAGGAGGCATCAGACACAGTTTATAAGTGAAAGATCAAAGTGTCATATACCTGATGCACATGTATTGAACAAATATAAAATTGCTGACTCCATCCTGTTAAATCTTTAATTAGTTAGAAAACAGATTCAGTTCTGATTGATTGATTAAAATGCAAATCCTGGAATTTCTTTCAGGCCACTGCCCCAAGATAACTAAAGGTTTTATCAGTGTATATAAGAGGTGACATCTCAAGTCAGACAATGCATTTAAGGTGTGAGGCCTTGTTTAGAATCTGTCTGTATTTTAACCTGGAGTCGGACTGCTTTTATTTCCAAAACAGGAATTTATAAAATCCACACTGGCTGATGGCGTCTATAAACTGTGTGCTTTTTGAACAAAATAGAATGTATCTGTAAATGCAAATTCACCCCATAGATTTTTACATATGTATGCATGTGTGTGTGAGAGAGAAGGAAAGAGTGCATATGAGGGAGGGAAAGAGAGAGAGTGTAATGTGTAACCTGTAGTGCAACATGAACCTACGATCACGGTTGGGAGGCTGTCCTCATGGGTGCAAAACTTGGCTACCAGCCTCGGCTTGACTACTCTGTGGTGTTGTGTATCCTGAAGACTACCATGGACTTTTACCGAAAATCCGAGGCTGAATATCCTTGACCGCTGAAATGTTCCCCCCGGAGGGAACACCCATGTCTGGCTATTTTTGTGCAGTGATCATTCATCCATTATCATTGGGTCTGCATGGTTTTGTTAATATACCATGCCTCAGGGCATCCTTGCTTGCAGCGCATGAGATTGATGATGTTAGCTAGGTCATATGAGTATCTGCCATGCACATTGTGAGTGTTTCCACATGTGATGGTAGTATCCATGTTGATGATTTGTCATGTTGTGCAGAGTTGCTATGGCAGGGTTGTGTGTATTGTGTGCTCGGTGTTGTCCTGGAGGCTGTATAGTTCTCGGCGAGCAATGGTCTGTTTAAGATTTGGCAGTTGAAGGCAAGAAGTAGAGGCATAGGGAAGATCTTGGCGAGGTGCTCATCCTCATCAATTATGTGTTGAAGATTGCGAAGAACATGGCATAGTTTCTCCACTCTGCGGAAGTACTGGACGCCGAAAGATAACCTATTGGTTGTATCCCGTGTCTGTCTCCCAAGGAGGTCATTTTGGCTTTTCACTATGGCACGTCAGAACTGGCAATCAATGAATTGAGCATCGTATCCCATTCTTATGAAGGTGACATTCGACCTTTAGGTGTCCATTGCATTCCTCCTTGTCTGAACAGACCCTGTGTATGTGTAGGGCTTGTCCGTAGAAGATGGCTATTTTAGTCTGTTTAGGGTGGAAACTAGAGAAGTGCAGCATCATGAGGTTATCTTGAGGCTTGCAGTAGAGTTAGGTATTTAGTTGTTCGCCCTTGATTCAGATGCATATGTCCAAGAATGAGACTGATTCCAAAGAGTAGTCTGCAGCAAGTCTGGTGGGATCAAACTTGTTGATATCACTACGTAGTTGTTTCAGTGATTCCTCACTGAGTCCAAAGGAAGAAAGTATTGTCAGTGTATTTTGTGAATAATGTTGGTTGGAGGTCCTGTGCAACAAAGAACTCTTGTTCAAACTTGTGTGTGAAAATGTTGGCATATTGGGGTGCAAATCTTGTTCCCGCGGCTTTTCATGTGTCTGGATGAAGAATTGATGTTCTAAGGTGAAAGCGTTATGGTCGAGGATGAAGTGATTGAGTTGTAGGATGGTGTCTGGAAATTGGCAGTTTTTGATATTGACTACTGAGGCTGTTGAAGTGATGCTGTTGTTGTGGGGGATGCTGGCGTAGATTGTCAAAATGTCCATTGTGATTAGGAATATTCCTGATTTGATGGGTCCGTGGGTGCTGAGTTTGTGGAAGAAATCTGTAGTATCGCCTCTGAAGCTGGGGGTTCCTTGTACAATGGGTTTCAAGATGCCCTCAACACAGCCAGAGAGGTTCTCACACACCGTCCCATTGCCTGATATGATGGGATGCCCAGGTGTGTTATCTCCTGTGTCTCCGGAAGATGTGTAGAGTTTGCATGTTCTCCTTAAGTTTGCATCGGTTTCTGCTAGGTGCTGTGGTTTCCTCCAACAATCCAAAGATGTGCAGGTTTGGTGGACCTGCCATGCTAAATTATCTGGAGTGTCTGAGGGTGTGCAGGCTAGGTGGATTTTCTTTAAACAAAAAATGTCCAGTGTACACCATGAACTTTTATTGAAATAAAAATGAAGTGCTGGAACAACTCAGGCCTGGCATCATCTGCAGAAAGAGAAACTGAGGTATTTAGAAGCAAATCATGTTGGACTCAAAACGTTAACTGTTTCTCTCTTTACAGATGCAGCCAAACTTGCTGAGTTGCTTCAGCATTTCATGCTTTTATTATAGATATCCAGCATTTGCAGTACTTTGTTCATATTTTTAGTGAACTTGACCTTTTAAAACAAATTGCGATTTTCCATAAAACTTAAAATAAATCAATTTTCCACAATTATTCAAGATATAAGTCCTCTAAGCAATATTAAATATAAACTATTTTCATAATATCTCTCTAAATTGACATTGAGCTACGAACGCAAATTATAGTATAGATTAGTATAGGTATC
This sequence comes from Chiloscyllium plagiosum, assembly GCF_004010195.1. NCBI lineage: Eukaryota > Metazoa > Chordata > Chondrichthyes > Orectolobiformes > Hemiscylliidae > Chiloscyllium > Chiloscyllium plagiosum. The sequence continues at coordinate 19,614,541 of NC_057741.1, read as the reverse complement.
TTTTGTAAATATCGGAAGAATGAGCGACTTTTTCAGAATAAGCATCTAAGTGCATGTCAACTCTGCCACTTGAGCCACTGCTGGAAGGGTCATATTTTACAATAATATAACAAAAGAACCAGGAATAGGATATTCAGTACCACAAGCCTGCTGCACTATTTGATTAGGTTAAGGCTGAAAGATTGTGATCTCTACTTTCTGGTTAACCCCATATTCTTCCACTCCCTTGTCAGTTAGGAAGCTTACTTAACCTGAAAAATATTAAATAATGCTGCCGCCACTGCTCTTCAAGGAAAGAGAATGCCACAGACTTGGAACAAAAACCGAAAACCCTGCTCTCTCCCATTAGGTGCTACGAGAGTTGCTGAGTTCTCTAGCAATTTCTGTTTTTGTTTCAGATTTCTGGCATCTGCAATTCTTGATTTTTTTTTTCTGTAGACTTGGAACTATTTGACAAAAAAAAACATATATGTTCATCTCCATTTTAAGTCGGAGACCCATTTTTAATTTGTATCCCGTAGTTCTAGCCCTGCTGCAAAGGAAGGTATTCGGCTGAATTTTAGCCGAGTTTCATTTGCTTTCCGAGCTCCAGCAAATTTATTGTATACAATTCCATGCTGATCACCTCATTAAGTATGGACCACACCTAAGGGAGCCATGTTTGCACCATACTCACTAGTAGTGCATGTACTGTTGCCAGGTCTCTCTGGGATTTATGCCAGTGGCACCATACTTCAAGCTCAGCTGTGGGCTGGATTAATCAGTGGGCGGCACGGTGGCACAGTGGTTAGCACTGCTGCCTCGCAGCGCCAGAGACCCGGGTTCAATTCCCGACTCAGGCGACTGACTGTGTGGAGTTTGCACGTTCTCCCCGTGTCTGTGTGGGTTTCCTCCGGGTGCTCCGGTTTCCTCCCACAGTCCAAAGATGTGCAGGTTAGGTGAATTGGCCATACTAAATTGCCCGTAGTGTTAGGTAAGGGGTAAATGTAGGGGTATGGGTGGGTTTCGCTTTGGCGGGTCGGTGTGGACTTGTTGGGCCGAAGGGCCTGTTTCCACACTGTAATCTAATCTAATCTAATCTAATCCCTGCAAACCCCAGGGACTGCTATTTTCCATGTGTTGCTATGCCGTTCCAAAGGACAAGGCACAAGAAAGGCAGTTGGCCCCATTTTACCAATGGGATCCAGAGGTTCTCGTGAATGATTTGGTGGTGTGGAGGCCATCTCTTATTTCTCAAGGACACGAGGGGAAACTATAACACCAGACTGTGCCACCGTGGTCCTAAGTTGTCACCAGGTCATTGTGGTATGCAACATTTGAGGGAAGACCTACAATACAGGAAGAAGGTTGATGACCCTCTGGGCATTGCAAAGGTAAGTACCACCATCTTACCTGTGCTACCTAAAGTCTTATTTCTATCAATGTACCACCTCCCACCAAGACTCAAGACTACTGCTTTCACCATTGCATGTGGCATCTTTCCTCAATTGTTTCACCTTCCCACATATGTGCTCCCAGACTACTAACCCTGCATGCCCACTGCGTCTCTTACTCACTCAGATTTCCTAACAGCTGTCACAGTACTAATGGCAGTCGCAGCCACTTACATTTCTCAATCTCTCCATTTGTTTTATTCTGTTCTTGTCACATGTACTTTGGTGTAGTGAAAAGTTTTGTTTTGCATGCAGTACAGGCATCTCGTACCATTCGAAGTGCACTCTGGTAATAGAACAGAGCAAAGAATACAATATCATGGCAGCAGAGGAGGTGTACGAAGAGCAAGGTCAACATGAAATTTAAACATTTGAGATGTCCATTCACAAGTTTAATAACAGCTGTTGGGATGTGTGTTTAAAGATTTTGTATCTTCTGGCCGATGATGAGATTATAACCGGAGCGGGGTCTTTGATTAAGTTAGTTGCCTTCCCAAGGCAGCATGAAGTATCGATGGAGTCAATGGATGGAATGTTGGCTTGTTTGATGGACTGGGCTGTATTCATAACTCTCTGCAGTTTCATACGGTCCTGGGCAGAGCAGTTACCATACAAATCCGTTATGCCTCTGGATAGAATGCTTTCTAGGGTGGATCTGTAAAAATTGATAAGAGTCTGCTCATGTGATGATGCCAAGACCTCCCAATTCCTGGTGATGAAATAATTAGTTTCCAAATGCTGCAGAGCCTCCCATGAGCACTTTTGTTTTAACATGTCCAAGGAGGTGGTGTTAGCAATTCTGGAAAGTGTGAAAATAGCTAAGTCCCCTGGGCCAGATGGGACAGTATCTGCAGTCTTCCCCTTGAAGTGTGTGTAACATAAGCTGTCTGATTTATACATATTTTTAATATTTAGTTTGGATTTTGAATTTTGAGTTAGTAACATATGTGTTTTCTGTGTCTGAAGTTAATAATTAATTAAGTATTTCTTTAGCCTTGGTGACTTATTTTAAGAGTTCTGAGAGCTACTTTTGGCAGCCTAAAGTATTTGTATTTCGGTTTTAGAAGGTTTCAGCCTTTTGTCATGTCAGGTCAGTTAGAATTTCTACACTTAAAAAGCTCTCCCTCTAAACTTAAACATTGTTTCAGTTTTACTTTGTTTTGGGCAGTTCTATGACATCCTTTTATGGAAATAATGCATAAGACAGTACTCTTGAGTGGGGGGAAATACAGCAAAAGAGGTATTTTTAAAGTAAGGAGTGAGTTACATACTAGGAGTGTTGGGATGAGAAGCCTGAAAAGCTGATTTAAAATTGAGTTAGTTTAAACTAGGTATATGATATCTTTGGTTAATCTATCAGAGGTTCCAGTCAAGGAGTTAAATTTGCAGTTACCTTGGTGTTAGAGAAAGGGATGAGTAGAACATAGAACATTACAGCGCACTACAGGCCCTTCGGCTCTCGATGTTGCGCCAACCTGTGAAACCAACCTGAAGACCATCTAACCGACACTATTCCATTTTCATCCACATATCTATCCAATGACCATTTAAATGCCCTTAAATTGGCGAGTCTACTACTGTGCTGAAAATGTGTTGCTGGAAAAGCGCAGCAGGTCAGGCAGCATCCAAGGAGCAGGAGAATCGACGTTTCAGGCATGAGCCCTTCTTCAGGAATCCCTTCATTCCTGAAGAAGGGCTCATGCCCGAACCGTCGATTCTCCTGCTCCTTGGATGCTGCCTGAACTGCTGCACTTTTCCAGCAACACATTTTCAGCTCTGATCTCCAGCATCTGCAGTCCTCACTTTCTCCTAGAGTCTACTACTGTCACAGGTAGTCCATTCCACGCCCCTACTACTGAGTAAAGAAACTGCCTCTGCCATCTGTCCTATATCTATCACCACCCAATTTAAAACTATATCCCCTCATGTTAGCCATCACCATCCAAGGAAAAAGGCTCTCACTGTCAATCCTATCTAACCCCCTGATTGTCTTATGTCTCAATTAAGTCACCTCTCAACCACCTTCACTCTAATGAAAACAGCCTTTTTCTCAGTCCCTCAGCCTTTCCTCGTACAACTTTCCCTGCATAACTAGGCATCATCCTAATAAATCTTCTTTGAACCCTTTCCAAAGCTTCCACATTTTTCCTATAATGCAGTGACCAGAGCTGTATGCAATACTCTAAGTGCGGCCGCGCCAGAGTTTTGTACAGCTGCAGCATGGCCTCGTGGCTCTGAAACTCAGTCCTTCTACCAATAAAAGCTAACAGACTGTCTGCCTTCTTAACAACCCTATTAGCCTGGGTGGCAACTTTCATGGATCGATCTACATGGACACTGAGATCTCTCTATTCATCTACACTACCAAGAGTCTTACCATTAGCCCAGTACTCTTTATTCCTGTTGCACCTTGCAAAGTGAATCACATCATACTTTTCTGCATTAAACTCCATTTGCCACCTTTTAGCTTGACTCTGCAGCTTATCTTTGTCCCTCTGCAACCCACAACATCCTTCAGCAATGTCCACAACTCTACTGACCTTAGTGTTATCCGCAAATTTACTAACCCATCCTTCTATGCCCTCATCCAGGTAATTTATAAAAAGGACAAACAGCAGTGGTCCAAAACAGATCCTTGCGGTGCACCACTAGTAAATGAACTCCAGGATGAACATTTCCCATCAACCACCACCCTCTGTCTCCTTTCAGCTCATCAATTTCTGATCCAAACTGCTAAATCATCCTCAATCCCATGCCTCTGTATTTTATGCAAAGGCCTACCATGGGGAACCTTATCAAATGCCTTACTGAAATTCCTATATACCACATCAACCACTTTATCTTCATCCACCTGTTTGGTCACCTTCTCAAAGAACTCAGTAAGGTTTGTGAAGCATGGCAAAAGTGAGGACTGCAGATGCTGGATATCAGAGTCAAGATTACAGTGGTGCTGGAAAAGCACAGCAGGGCAGGCACCATCCAAGGAGCAGAAAATCGACATTTCAGGCAAAAGCCCTTAATCAGGAATCGTGAGGCATGATCTCCTCTTCACAAAACCATGTTGACTAGCCCTAATCAACTTATTTCTTTTAAATGATTATAAATCCTACTTGTTATAACCTTTTCCAACACTTTACCCACAACTGAAGTAAGGCTCGCTGGACTATAATTACCAGGGTTGCCTCTACTCCCCTTCTTGAACAAGGGGACGACATTTGTTATCCTCAGGTCTTCTGGCAGTATTCCTGTAGATAATGGTGACATAAAGATCAAAGCCAAAGCTCTGCAATCTCCTTCCTGGCTTCTGAAGAATCCTAGGATAAATCTCATCTGGCCCGGGGACTTATCTATTTTCAATCTTGCCAGAATTTCTAACACCTCCTTGTGTACCTCAATCCCATCGCAGTATTCTGCTCAACAACATAGTCTTTTTCCAGGCGAATACTGGTGAAAAATATTCATTCAGCTCTTCTCATATCTACTCTGATACCACACACAATTTCCCACTACTATTCTTGATTGGCCCTAAACTTACTCGTGTAATTTTTTTGTTCCTGATAAACCTATAGAAAGCCTTAGGATTATCCTTGATCTTATCTGCCAACGACTTCACATAACCCCTCCTGGCTCTTAGCTCTCTCTCTTTAGGTCTTTCCTGGCTAACTTGTAACTCTAACTGAGCCTTCACGTCTCATCCTAACAAGCCACCTTCTTCCTCTTGACAAGAGCTTCAACTTCTTTAGTAAACCATGGATCTCTCAATCGGCAACTTCCTGCCTGCCTGACACGTACATACTCATCAAGGGCATGCGGTAGCTGTTCCTTGAATAAGCTCCTCATTTCAATTGTGCCCATCTCCTGCAGTTTCTTTCCCATTCTAAATCTTGCCTAATTACATCATAATTGCCTTTCCCCCAGCTATATATCTTGCCCAGCAGTATATACCTATCCCTTTCCATTGTTAAAGTAAACCCAACCGAATTGTGGTCACTATCACCAAAGTGCTCACCTACCTCCAAATCTGACACCTGGCTGGGTTCATTACCCAGTACCAAATCCAATGTGGCCTCCCCCCTTGCTGACCTCTCTACATACTGTCAGGAAACCCTTCTGCACACTGGACAACAACTGACCCATTTAAAGTACTCGAACTATAGTATTTCCAGTCATTATTTGAAAAGTTGTTTCCCCCATAACAACTACCCTGTTACACTCATAAGAATCATCTTTGCCATCCTTGCCTCCACATCTCTGGATCTATTCGGAGGCCCATAGAAAACTCCCAACAGGGTGACCTCTCCTTTCCTGTTTCTAACCTCAGCCCATACTACCTCAGTAGACAAGTCCTCAAATGTCCTTTTGTCCATCATAATACTATCCTTGATTAACAATGCGACATCTCCCCCTCTTTTACCATCTTCTCTGTTCTCACTGAAACATCTAAATCCTGGAACCTGCAACATCCATTCCTGTCCCTGTTCTATCCACGTCTCCGAAATGGCCACAACAGGTGCCAGGTGCCAATCCGTGCTGCAAATTCACCCACCTCATTCCGGATGTTACTGGCGTTGACGTAGACACCCCTCAAACCAACTTCTTGCTTGCTGGTGAACTCTTGTGACCCTGAAACCTTATTTCTGACCTCACTACTCTCAACCTCCTATATACTGGAACTACAATTTAGGATTCCATCCCCCTGTTGAATTAGCTTAAACCCTCCCGAAGAGCATTATCAAATTCCCCTCAGGATATTGGTACCCCTCTAGTTCAAGTGAAGACCATCCTGTTTGTCGAAGTCCCACCTACCCCAGAAAGAGTCCCAATTATCCAGGAACCCAGAACTCTGCCTCCTGTAGCATCCATGTAGCGACGTGTTCAACTCCTCTCTCTCCCTATTCCTCATCTCGCTAGCACGTGGCATGGGCAACAAATCAGAGATAGCAACTCTGTTTGTTCTAAAGCTTACACCCTAGCTCCCTGAATTTCTGCCTTAAATCCCCATCTCTCTTCCTACCTATTTGTTGGTGCCTATGTGGGCCACGGCTTGGGGCTGCTCTCCCTCCTACTCAAGGATCCCGAAAACATGATCAGAGACATCATGGACCCCGGCACCTGGGAGGTAACAAACCAACTGTTCCCACAGAATCTCCTATCTGTTTTGCTAATTATGGAGTCCCCAATGACTAATGCTCTTCTCCTCTTATCCCCCTCCCTTTCTGAGCAACTCTGTGCCAGAGATCTCATTGCTTACACCTGGTAAGTCTTTTCCCCCGCCCACCACAATATCCAAAACGGTATACTTATTGTTGAGAGGAACAGACACAGGGGATCCCTGCACTGTCTACTGGTTCCCTTTCCGTTCCCTGATGGTCACTCATCTACCTTCTCGTATCTGAGGTGTGACTATCTCCCTGTAACTCCTCTCAGTAACCACCTCCACCTTCTGAATGATCCAAAATTCATCCAGCTCTAGCTCCAGTTCCCTAAAGCGGTTTTTGAGGAGGTGGAGTTGGGTGCACTTCCCGCAGATCCAGTCAGCAGGGACACTAGTGGTCACCCTTACCTTCCATTTCTGTATGAGGAGCATTCAACTAACCTCCATTCCCACTATTCTGAATTCCCGAGACTACTGAAAACTTAAAAAAAAAAATGGTTTGGAGGTGCTGGTGTTGGACTGGGGTGTACAAAGTTTAAAAATTATACAACAACAGGTTATAGTCCAACAGGTTTATTTGGAAGCACTGGCTTTCGGAGCGCTACTCCTTCATTAGGTGGTTGTTTTAAAAAAAAACTAGTCCCCTTACCAATCTGGCACACAGAACCTTTTTATTTTGGTCAGAGGAGGAGAATGGGTGGGAGACACTACCTGAGTAATGTGTCGGATAAAGCAACCGCCCAAATGTACAAGAGATGTTCTTTTCGAAGCTTGTAAAGGAGTATTTTGGAATTAATTGGATTTTATTTTTACTGTGTGCTTTTGACTCTATTTTAATTTAGTTTCATTTCTTTTGATGAGAACAAAGTCTGCAACATTGTGTACTTAGTGAAAGACCATAGTGTTAAACCAACATCAGGCTATATTTCAGTCTTGGAGCTAATTTGTCCAGCAATAACAACTACTGGAATGAGAACAAGAGCAGCTCCTCTGGACAAAAACTCTGCCTCCATCTCTGAGGAAGGAGACAGACCTCTGAGTATACATTGGCAAGGCTGATTCCTTAACCCTCCCATTAGCTGATACACTAACACCTCAGAGGGTATTTCAAGTAGGTTAGAGTCTGTATCATAATCTAGTGAGCACATCTCTGGCACTCTGTGCAGCTCGCTGAGGAAGAAATCCAGTGGTTCACTAGCACTCAGGACTTCCAGAGACCATGTACTTGCCCCAGGCAAGAGAGGATCTTATAACTTCATTAAAATGTGTGCACAATCAGGAAACTGGATCAAAGTTTAGAGGAGTCCACCAACGCTACTTGTACCGTACTGGTTCTGTCATGTTTGCAACGGTCTGTCTCCATGGACAGGTTGGTGTCTCCCATAGAGGCCCCGGCCTGTCATAAAAAAATCTGTCAAATTTATGCAGACCTGCACTCTATCAGTGTATTGTTTGGTGCTCAGCACCAACAGCAACATGGCAGGTACAACAGACCTTGACCTCTTTCGAGATATCCCTTCCTCACCAGAAAACAACGTGGTGCTAGAGAGCTGCTGACTGGAGAAGGAATGACATAATGCCCCCTGAACATTTCAGATGTGTACAGTTTCTTTTCCTTTAACCCTTCACTCCAATCCTGTGGAAGCTCAAGTCAAGGAAGATGAACCCACATTTGACCTAGACCCTGTCAGCATGTCTGAGCCCTGTATGTGCAAGCACCACCACAGTCACCCATTGAAAACTCTGAGGCTTCACACTTCACTCTAAGGCAGGTTCCAACCACCCAGCTGCAGATCCCGGGATTGCACATAATTTTGGGGAAGAAAGGAAAAAGAAAAATTCCTGAGAACACATAAATGACATGGGTGGCAATTCATTAACTACATCATCATAATTTTAAATGTATACTTACTTTTCCTCATAGGTTCTACTGTCACTTTATCTGTTGTTAGAAGAATGAAGATTGAGAGATTAGCGATTCATATCGCCACTTGACATTATACCCTGTCTAAATGATGTATCTATCATTTTTGTCATGCTGATATTGGCAGTCTTTCACAGACAAGGATGACTCTCTTTCGCTCTCAGGGTGAGTCCATAAATGGCTGTACAGACCGATGCAGGTACTGCAAGTTCTGTTACACTTGGGGCAGACGGTGTCGGGGTGTTGGTGTGGCAGTGTGCTTCTATCACTGTTTTTGCCTGGCTTCCGTTGTTTCCTGGCAGCAAGTCTTGAGGTGCTGGAAGCCTTCCTGAATGCTGTTCCTGCAATTTGGATGCTTTGGGCCAGTGATTCCTAGGTGTCTGTGGGATTGCCACACTTCATCAGTGAGGCCTTGAGGGTATCACTGAAGCACTTCCTCTGTCCAGCTGAGACTTCCCTGTCCTGTTGAAGCTGGTAGTAAAGTACCTGCTTGAGGAGACTTCTGTCAGTTATTTGGATAATATTCCCAACCCATCATATTTGATGAAAGGTGATCAGTGCCTTGATGCAGGGGATTTTGTCTGTGTTGAGGATGCTGATGTTGAACTGCAGTACACTGATGATGCTTTCATATGTGCAATTTCAGAGGATGTACTGCAGACACTTGTCAGCACCTCTACAGAGGCATATGAGAGCATGGGTCTTGCGCTGAATATCTACAATACGAAGGTCCTTCACCAACCTGGCCTGGCATTGTGGAGCGAACCCCCCAATCATCAAGACCCATGGGGAGGACTTAGAGAATGTTGGCTACTTCCAATACTTCAGGAGAGTTCTGTTGGCCAAAGCAGCTATTGATGAAAAGATCCAGCACTGCCTCCAATGTGCTAGCACAGCCTTGGCCCGCCTGAGGAAAAGGGTGTTTGAGGGTGATGACATCAGACCTGACACCAAGATCATGGTTTACAGAGCTGTGGTCGTTCCCGTTCTCCTATATGGCTCTGAGATGGGGAATGTCTACAGTAGACACTCCAAGGCGCTGGAACAGTACCATGCATACTGCCTGTGCAAGATCCTGCAAATCTGCTGGGAAGAAAGATAGAGTCATAGAGTCATTGAGATGTACAGCATGGAAACAGACCCTTCAGTCCAACCCGTCCATGCCGACCAGATATCCCAACCCAATCTAGTCCCACCTGCCAGCACCCGACCCATATCCCTTCCTATTCATGTACCCATCCAAATGCCTCTTAAATGTTGCAGTTGTACCAGCCTCCACCACATCCTCTGGCAGCTCATTCTACTCTTTGCGTCTCTTTTATATCTTTCCCCTCTCACCCTAAAGCTATGCCCTCTAGTTCAGGGCTCCCCGACCCCAGGGAAAAGACTTTGTCTATTTACCCTATCCATGCCCCTCATAATTTTGTAAACCTCTATAAGGTCACCCCTCAGCTCCAGGGAAAACAGCCCCAGCCTGTTCAGCCTCTCCCTATAGCTCAAATCCTCCAACCCTGGCAACATCCTTGTAAATCTTTTCTGAACCCTTTCAGGTTTCACA
>NC_057741.1:19558902-19603442 GCF_004010195.1 Chiloscyllium plagiosum | reverse complement strand
CCCGTTTTGCCCTCCTGATTTCCCTCTCAAATGTACTCCTACTTCCTTTATGCTTGTCTCAGGATTCACTCGATCAATCTTGTCTATACCTTACATATATTTCCTCCTTTTTCTTAACCAAACCCTCAATTTCTTTAGTCATCCAGCATTCCCTATACCTACCAGCCTTCCCTTTCACCCTGACAGGAATATACTGTCTCAGCACTCTGGTTATCTAATTTCTGAAGGCTTCCCATTTTCAGCCGTCCCTTTACCTGCGAACATCTGCCCCCAATCAGCTTTTGAAAGGTCTTGCCTAATACCGTCAAAATTGGCCTTTCTCCACTTTAGAACTTCACCTTTTAGATCTGGTCTATACTTTTCCATCATTATTTTAAATCTATTAGAATTATGGTCGCTGGCCCCTAAGTGCTCCCCCACTGACACCTCAGTCACCTGCCCTTCCTTATTTCCCAAGACTAGGTCAAGTTTGCACCTTCTCTTGTAGGTACATCCACATACTGAATCAGAAAATTGTCTTGTACACACTTAAGAAATTCCTCTCCATCTAAACCTTTAACACTATGGCAGTCCCAGTCGATGTTTGGAAAATTAAAAACCCCTACCAGAGCCATACACCCTCTCTGTGACATCCTTGATCCTGGAACCAGAGAAGCAACAAACCATTCTGCTTTTTCACGGCTGGCCACAGAAATGTCTGTCTGTACCTCGAACTAGAGAATCCCCTAACACGATTGATCTCTTGGAACCTGACATTGCATTAGAGCCAGTCTCCATACCAGAAACTTGGCTGTTCCTGTTACGTTCCCCTGAGAGTCCATCACCCACTACATTTTCCAAAACAGCATGCCTGTTTGAAATGGATATATCCACAAAAGACTCCTGCACTAGCTGCCTACCTCTCTTACCTTTCCTGGAGTTAACCCATCTATGTGACTGTGTCTGAGTCCCCCCCCTTCCTATAACTGCCATCCATCACATACTGTTGCTGTTGCAAATTCCTCATTGCTTCTAACTGTCTCTCCAACTGATCCATTCGATCTGATAAGATTCGCAGCCAGTAGCATTTATGGTGGATATAGTCTGCAGTAACCCTTAAACTCTCTTTAAACTCCCACATCTGACAAGAAGTACATACAACTTTGTTAAATGCCATTTTTGCTCCTTCACAATCTACAGACCCAGAAAATAACACCGTTTTATTCCTCTACAAACACTGCCCCAGGTTCATTGAATAGTTATGGCTTATATTTTCAGTTTAATCAAGAGACATATCTCCAAAAATATATAATCAAGGAAGAACCTACTCGACTCACGACTGCAGATTCTCTGTAGACCACACTTAAAACAATGATTAACTTATCTGATTCTATGCTGTGAACTTTGCCCAACAGTTCCTCCAAGATCAGTTGTGAATTTCACTGTTTGATAATTTTCCCAGATGCACTCCGATGTCCAGCGATACATAAATTCAAACATCAAAGATGCACCAACACCAAGGAATCAGAGACATGCCATGATTGTGGTGAGGCTGGTATGTAGCTCTGTGGGTTAAAATTTGTTCTTTTTTTCTTAATGACCAGAATTTCACTTTTATGATCTCTCCATATTTTACGCAACTGACTCATGTCATTCATGGACTGAATCGAATAGCGTGGTGCTGGAAAAGCATAGCAAGTCAGCCAGCATCCGAGGAACAGGAGCATCGACATTTCTGGGACTGGAAAGATTTCAGTCTCCATTCTGTCAAGCTCCCTTCGGATGTTGCATGTTTCAATAAGATCACCTCTAATTCTCCAGTGGATTTCATAAAATATGGCATGATGGCTGTGGTGATCAAAACAACTTTAATTTTGACAGCTAAGCAAGTAAAAAGGTTTCACTTTGGAATTGCACTGTACTGATCAGTAAGAGATGAGATTCAACCTTGATAGAGAAAATAATTTAGCATTCTCACTTCCAGCTGCTATCCAGTATCTCTATGTAGAAAGTATGCAGGTAACACAAAAAGCTGTACACAATCATAACTTGGTTCACATATGAAAAGTTGCTAATTGAGTTGAATTATGAAACAGCATGAGTATTTTCAATATTTTGATCTTGTTTTACAAATTATGGAAATATTAATATTGACAATTTTATATGACTTCTCACATTCAATTTACTGGCCATGTTGATTGTGGGAAGCATAAAACCATTAAAAAAGAAAAATGTCTGGCAGTTTATTGGGAGCTTACGCTTGATTATCTTCCTTTCTGCTCCTGAGTCCCACGTGAAGATTCCAGAGTGAGAGGTGGAGGAGATATGTCATCCTTCCTCTTAATTGCTCGAAGATTGTTTGAGAGAGACAAGAGAACAGATTGCGTGTATGCTGTCTTGACTGCAGGTCCAATGAGACCTAGAGTGATTTCGGATTGAAAGGCTTCAGAATTGTAAGATACATGAAAATTGATGATGGTGACAAGCTGACTGAAAGGTTTTAATTCAAGTATTTTTCAGTGGCTGTGTTATACTTGATAACCCTTCAAATGAGTATTTCTCAATGAGCAATCCAATGATTATTTCTTGAAATATTTAATATTTCAAGTAATGCAGGTTATATAAATGTTTGACATATTCAAAATTAATGGAGATACTGTGGATAATGTTCAATTTATGGTCAGCTGGTATGTACTGGCAAAATGGGTGTATTCTCCAAATTTGCGAAGGGACATTCTCTCACTCTGTCTGCTGGAAGCAAACACAATGCCATTTTGATTTATGGGCTTTCCAGTTGATCTGCCAAGCATCCAAAACTGCATGGACATCTTCAACAAATATTGGGAAGTGATGGCACAGTTATAATGTCACTGCACTACTAGTCTAGAACATTGGCTGATGTTCTAGGGTATGTGTTTGAATCACATCCGGGCCAATGGTGAAATTCAAATGTGATAAAAATCTAGAATAAAAGTTTAGCTTCATGGAGACCATGTAACTGCTGCTGATTGTTGTAAAACCCGATTCAGTTTGCTCATGTCCTTTTAGGGGGGGAAATTTATCATCCTTACCTGGTCTGGCTGACATGTGATTGCAGATCCACAGAAATGTAGTTGACTCTTCATTATACCATGGGCAGAAAATTCTGACTTAGCCAGTAACACCAATGTCCCATCAACGACAAATGTTTTAAAACTGAAAGAATTCTTTCAGGATCCAATTTTTCACTGCTTGCTTTACGCGGAAGTCGTGTGGTTGCTGCAGGAGGTTGTTGATGATTGGAAGAATCTTAGCTGCATTTTGGTGAGTCATTTTGATATCCTTATATCCTGATGAGCATAAGATTATGGTTTCATTTTTCTTTGGGCTATTACTTCTTATCAGGTGAGGGAAGTTGTTGTGAAGGAGAGTCTTTTGTAGCAACCTCATGTGGTGCAGAAATGGAACTCCTGCTATTGGCATTACTGTGCATCACAAACCTAATTAGCTAATTGTTTTTTTTTACAACAATCTGATAGTTCATTGTGAACACCAAGTGCCCAGTATCACCACATTCTTCAGAATACCCACCATCTAATTGACCACCATTGGCCTTTCCAAGGGATTAAGTAATCCCACCCCTGACAGCGCTACCCAGTCAGAAGTTGACAGCTCTCCATTACAGGCAGCATCGCAATGGCAGTGATGACAGCTACTGGCAATGCACCCACCTAAGGCCCAGGATCAGCAAGGAACCTGACACCAAAAGTGAACAAGGATAAAATGGGGGATTAGAAATGGCATTTGGATGCAGGAGCTCTGAATGTCTGACTTCCCAATCACCTGAGTGAATATGAATGAAGGATTCGACCCTACTCTCCATGCCTGTAAGCCTACAGGTAGATCCATGAAGGGTTTGCTTTTTGAGCTTCTTGAGGCGCCACAGTTCAAGCAAGCAAAGAGTTTGTATGAGCATATGCAAGGGAACAATTGATGAGCAGTAATTCTCTGGAATGTCCCACCTTTCACCTGAAAGAAGGATTGAGTTAAGGTTGAGAGGTTTAATATGTGTGGCATGAATGATACTTGCCACTTGTCAGCCCAAGTCTGGATTTTGTCCAGATGCATTGGAAAATGAACTGCTTCGTTAGCTGAGGAGTTGTGAATGGTGATGAACATTGTATAATGATCAGCGAGCATCCCCATTTCTGATCTTGTGATGGAGGTAAAATTATTGATGAAACCACTTGTTATCTAAGAACAGTGTCTTATCTGAAGACATTCAATGGTGGTACATCCCTCTACCTTTAATCACACGTTAGGCCTGAAATGAGGCAAAGACAAATGACAGTTGGTGGCAGTTAACTATTTCAAACACCTCTTACTAAATGCCACACACTGGGGGTGACGAGTGCCACAGGGTACCTGGAATGTCACAAACTTGTTTCCGGCAACCTGGAATTTCCCAGTTCATAAAATCGTATCGAAAGGTTTCTGAAGTTGTAAGGAAATTCAGAATGACCAACTTTTGTATTAAATAACATAACTGGTCAATGTGCAATGTTCGTATGAGGACAATGATTCACTGGGAAAACATGCTCATATCAAATGTACTTCCTTGAAAATTGCATTTCCTCATTCACATTTGTACTTGAAGTTAGATCTGCTTTGACTGTGAAAGATTTGTTTTGGTCCTGATTTTTAATTAGCCCCCACCTGTTTGAAAAAGGTCTAGGGACAAGATATTTAAAATAATGAGTTTTGTAACCCTCACCCATCCTGTTACTTTTGTGCCATGTCTCTATCTTTTAAACAGATCAAAATATTATTAGGATTGAGCTGCAATTTCAAACTGTTATGACACTGGTAAACCCTCCTGTTACTTTAAAACCAGCAACACAGAAAAGTATGCAGTAATCTGTAAAGGTCTGAGTGGCCAAGAACTATTTAAAGTAAAAATTAACAACTTTATTTCTTAAAGTATAACAGAATAATTAAGTAACCACTATTTACAATTTCTTCCTCTAACCTATCTTTTACCTTCCCTTCTATTATACTAGTCCGATAAAACTCCCCGTTAAGATTTACAAAACAATACTTCTGATCTCAAAACCAGGCAGCTTTTGTGCTTCTATTTGGATCTTCTTAGGAATTTCTGCATCACATGTTACTGCTTGAAAAGATATCTTTTTGAAAGAGCTATTTTCAGGCTGTCTGTTTACATGCTGCGCTCGTCAGTTCTCCTCTCGACTGTTTAGTTTTCCCCAGTCTTATACCCCCAAAGCATCGGATTGTGTCATTGGCTTTTAAGATCGTCAGTATACTCAACTAAAACTGGATTGAAGTTTGATATTTTTGAGGGTATAATTTAAATTGATTGGTTGAATTCGAATTTGTTTTTGTCTCTAAGTCACGAGCTAATAGAGTTGTTCAACCAAATGTTAATTGTTGCCTTGTGGAGAGTACTTGGTGCTGTGTCCGGTAGTTCTGCTGTTTTTCACTCTCTTAAAGTACACTTGCATTTTCGTAACAAAAATGAAATTTGAATGAATGGCCAGTGCTAACTTCCCTGCCTGACAAAACCTTATAGGAGCTACATCATGGGCCAGAAGTGATCCAAAAGGTAAATTTTAAGCTTGTAGTTTTAGTGTTTTGAGGCCAGGAGTCATCCTCAGGGCCAAAGAAGAAAGTTTTGACCCTCACTTTTCCCAGGTTAGTCCTCCATTCTAATCTTTGACAGATCGTTTTCCTTTTACCTGATTCTGACCAGAGCATTTTACACCATATTCTACGTCACCCCCCCAATCCTATCATCCTGGGGTCTGGGTGGGATTCTATTGGGAGCGTCAGTTTGGACTTGTACCAAAAAGCCTACTTCCACACTGTAAGGATTTGATGATTCACTGACACCATGGCTCATTCACATAATTTCTGAGGTATGGTATTTTTCTGCTAGACAGACAGTTAACTGGTCTGTTGAGGTATGTTGTGTACATTTATTTAAGTGAGGACCTACCATGATGACTGGCAGGGTTAACGTGTCTCTGGTCTTGCAAAGTTTGTTTCCCCTCCTTGCCTCTTCTGCACTTGTCTTAAAACCTTGTGTTTGAAATGGGGCAATTTTTGTCTACTCTTACTTTGTGCTCTTTCTTAAAAAAAGTAGTCAACTGCCTGTCAGAGAAGATACTTCACTGATTTGCTCTTTAACCATTGAGTATTGCTGAATTAGCTTTGCAAATTATTTGATATTTTGCACACTGAAAATGATTTGCTTCATCTCAATGAACTGTATAGCATGGTGATACTTTTTGTGAGAAAGAAGATTGATAATTTTTTTTCCTGTCTGAACCGAAACTAGTTTATTTTTTCTTGCTGTAATACATTATCGTGAGCTGTATCTTTTTTAAAAATAAGATCATTTTTTACATAAAATCACACAAGTTCCTGATTTTCCTTCCCTCTGAGATGAGAAGCCAATGAAAAAACAGATGGTTTCTGCTGCAGTCACCAAATCTCTCAGCTGCAGGGTAAGAAGAGCCTTCTGGGGAGTTATCTGGCATTTAGCAGGCTGTCATATGTATGCAGCTGCTGGCTGAAGCAGGAATTTTCTAATGATTTTCTTCCCTGACCTTTATTACTGATGCATCTTCTTTCAGAACCATCTTTCCTTCACCAGCAAAATACCATTTTATTAATGTTTCATTTTCTCACGCAGAACTAACAGAAAGATGGTGCCGCTTGAAAGGAAACCTGCTCTTCTTAATGAAAAATAGAAGCAGTGTAAGTAATTACCATATCTCTCTCAACGTAGATTTTATTGTATTTTCCAATTAAGCTTTTCATTTTATGGTTGTAATATTTTTCTGATGCCTTCTGATGGTAATTTAACAAAATGTAGAGTTCTATGCTGAATTCAACTTTCTGATGAGATTTGTTTTGTAAACTGTGTCAGATGTTTCTTGAGATATTTTTGACCAGTAATGGCATGAGTAGCAAAGTGCTTTTTTTTAAGTATGGATGAGGCATATTAGAGCTAATTAACAATTGTCAGGCTGGCTGAGGAAGCAACTATGCATGTCAGATATCAATTCAACAGTGCAAACATTTGTAAAAGCTACATGTAAATTGAATTCAATCTGTGCACACGGAGAGTGTCCCCAAGGTGTGGTATAAACAGCTTTAAAATTTAATTAGGTGATAAGTGTGCTGACAGAGGTGCAGCAAAATAAATGTTATAAATACTCGAGCTGGTTCCAGCATATAGTTGCATCATGCAAAGAATCTTCAGGTTAAAAACAAGCACGATTACAGCTTCCAAAGGTTCTGCTTCCTCTTTCTTGATCAATTATGCATTAAAGTTTTTAAATTTAATGCTGTCATTTGGTCATTTTCAACATTGGTAGTAGCTGTATTTTGTACCTTTCTTCTGTTGTTGTAGGGTATGCAGGTTTGCTTCTGTTAAATTTGTTCTGCGAAATGGAATCTTTCTAGAAAGGTTGCTAGTTGTAATAATTGCACTCTAATATATGCATTTTATTCCTATTATTGATATAATGAAATATAATATTTTGATTAATTTTCATTGAAAATTAGTTGACATGAATAACAAGAAATTCATTAGCAATTGTATTCCTAGACGGACCATTAAAAGATGTTTGCCATATGCAATGGTTTCTGCATGTTTTGAGCTTTCCTAATTGTCACATTAAAAATATATGTTGTCACAGTCCTTGTATTAGAAACCACTTTGTCATGTGTCACTGCTTTCAATTTCACCTTTTAATCCTTGAAGATGGTATGTGATTTCAATTGTTCTCTGCTTTCAACCAAAATAATCTTATTATTGCACCTAGCAAAACTATTTTCTTTGAACAATCTATCTGCAGATACCCTCGCTCTTACTGCCTGACTAAAACAAGAGTTGCCTGAAAAGGTTATATTTTTAGAATGTACCATGCACCCTTTTTTTCAAAAAAAGTTACTTTCGTAAAATTAACTTACCTGGACAATTTGGTTAGAAACCCTTGAACCTATTTGACCCTTATTGGCCTGGACCACGCACTGCCCAAAACACCCAACCTGAAATCTGGCAAAATCCAAAATTCTGTGTGGCCTTGATATTGAGAGAGTGTACTGTACAAGTAAAAATATGTGCTGTTAGTTGATTGATCAGAATTTTTGTGTTGAAGCTAAATCATTGTCAGGACATTGAGTTCTAACATTCCTTGTCTGTTTATTATATTTGCTTTTGTAATGTAAGCAATGTTTTGGAAAACGCTTTCCATATTACTGGTGTATGTACTACCAATGATTCAGACTTATACTCTAAAATTAAATATAAAGTAGTTGCAGTTTTATTACTTGCTGGTACTTTGGATCTTTCAAACTATTTTAAGAATGGCGTGTACTCAAATGATTTCTTCCACAGTATTTTAATATTGTATAAAGCAGTGATAAAGTGTTGCTGGAAAAGCGCAACAGGTCAGGCAGCATCCAACGAGCAGGAGAACGACGTTTCGGGCATGAGCCCTTCTTCAGGAATCTGTAAAATTATTCCTGAAGATTCAGGATTCCTGAAGAAGGGCTCATGCCCGAATCGTCGATTCTCCTGCTCCTTGGATGCTGCCTGACCTGCTGCGCTTTTCCAGCAACACATTTTCAGCTCTGATCTCCAGCATCTACAGTCCTCACTTTCTCCTAAAGCAGTGATACCATATTAATATAAAATATAAATCAGATTTAAAGAAAAATCTATTGAATCTGTAAATATAATTGTTTTTAAACAATCTCTCAGTTCTGTTTACCGCAATTATTGGATTGCACATCATAAGTTTTTATTCTGGTCTGTGAACCATGCATAGAGTTGAGGGATGGAGGCAGGATTTTGATGGTGAGGCCAAGAAGCCATATTTTGAGGATTACTGACCAACAAGAATGCTATTTTTGCTGCTGTGTGCTGGTTTCTTAAAAAAAGGTTTTCTGCAGTGAAATGATTGTTTTCTTCTGGTCTATTTTGGAAGCAAGGACAGTGGATTCCTGACAGTATGGAATTACAGTCAAACTTCACTGTAATGAACCCTCTCTGGACTGGCAGAAAATCATTCCAGTAGAATTTGTTGCACTGTGAAAAATGAAGATAGAATTAATTTGAATTGAACATAATTTTGTTTTAACGTTTTTTAAAGCCATTGTTTAGTGTAGTTTGTTTTATATTACTCAATTCATGGTGCTTCTATTTTGCCAAACCAATCCAAACAAAAAGCCATTCCTGGTAATGACTAACAAATTTGGAACACAGAACCAAATTTATGTAATGTTTCTTTCATCAGCATTTTCAAATCAGCAATAAACTCATCAAGACATTCTTGATCACAGTTGAAATTTATTTTTTGGGATCTTCTGAATTTCCCGAACTTGTTTTCAGAGACAAAGTTGATCTTTTTCTTGCTGTCTTCATGCATATGGGTGCTTTTGCCCTTCATAAGTTTCCTCCTTGCAGCTGCTTCCTCATGCCCACTGTTTCTTTACAGTTTGTTTCCAGTCAGCAAGTTATCTTCTTAGTCAATGAATGCAAATTTGTCAGGTGAAATCCACACTTCTGTAGGATACCTTTCAATTAGTCTCAGCTTAAATCCCATCATTGCATCTGGGTAGAACCTAGTCAAGTGTTCATTGTAGTGGGGCTAATTTCCATTGGAAAAAAATTGGATTTTCCTATTGGGATATTTGAAACCAGTGAATCATAACTTGTTATCATAGATTATACTACACTTGCTATGTTCTGGTCGGTCTACTGATTTTTTTACAGTGGGTCATTAGAATGTACTGGTATTGTAGATGCTCCGTCACACAAAGTTGAATACTATTAGTTCTCTGCTTACACTTTCAAAGAGCTATTTCTGTATTCTCTCTCCTTTGTTCCTTCATAGCCCTGTCTTGCACTTTTGTTTCCTTTTTAAGTATACATCCAGATTATTTTTGAAAAAACCTACAGAATCTGCTTCCAGGTCATGCATTAGATACTACTATTAATTGGCTCATTGCTAAGCATCTTAAATCTCTTTCTTTTGGTGCCAAGCCCAGCGTCCTTACTCACTCCATAAAAACCTTTCATAATTTTGAATATACCTACTGAATATCCTCTGATCTAAGGAGAACAATCCCAGTTTCTCTGTTCACACTGAAGTTTCTCATTCCTAGTCAAGTAAATTCCCTTGACACCCTTTGAAATGCAGTGACTGTGTTTGCAGTTGTAGATTCTCCTGAAGTAGTGATACAGAAGGAAGAAGTAGTGATAAGTGAAATAATGTTGTTTTAATTGTGAAAATGGTGTTGGTTACAATGTATTATTGACACATCATAGAATGTTTTTAACAATGTAATGTTTCCAAAATTAATGATAGACATCATTTAATGTTATTGAATCTCTCTAGAATACTTCTTCCCTTGCCAGATATTTTCCTTAAAAAAGAGCACTTCACAATATTCACTTTGGCCTGGCAAACAGCCAACTACAAATAGTTTGATCTTTTAATGAAGTGAAATAAGTCATGATCCTAATCAATGTCTGATCAGGTTCAATAAACTGTGTGGTGTGTGGGCCGTTCTGTTATAATGCATACTTCGTCCACACGAATTTGCTGTAACGCAATTGACAAATTGGGGACACTGTGTCTACAGCACAACGTTTAAAACATGTTTTGTATGTAACACGATTCCAGCACCAAGAGTTTAAGTGCTCTTTCTAAAGTGCGATTTTTCTATAACGTGGAATTGCACAAGAACGTAAGCATCGCGTTATAGAAGAACTGACTGTACTCCTACTTGTAGTTCTTATATTTTGGTGCAAGTACCTTGGAAGGAAGTCCTAAGATTTTATGCAAGAACCAAGCTTATGTCTTTTTTTTGGTTTTCTGCAAAAGGAATAAATATGCAGCATAATTTATAATGTGATTCAGTTCTCACTTATAGCAGCATGAAGCTCGCTCTCCCTTAAATGCAACTTGCCATAATGAACATGCAGATAAGCATTGGTAGAACATTCATTGACTTTGCAGAATGATGTCTGAAGTAACACCCAGCTTTTACCTTCATTATACAATGCGCACACATTCCCACAGTTTCAACATCTTTCCAATCAAAAATCAGAGGTAATCAAATGACTTGGGAGATTTAAGTTGTGCGCCACTGAGATCAATATATCCAAGAAATGTTCATGAACTATATTTTCACTATTCCCAGTAGTCAGTGTGATTTCTGGTTCACCCTTCTTTCTATTCTTAAACCTGATTACTGTTAAGGGCAAATGTTGGCCCTATTAAATATATCATGATACTAAAATTTAATGTAAGAGCTATTCTGTATGTGTTTGTAAATTAACTTGCAGTGTATCATAAGGAATGACACATTGAAAACTAAAATAAATATCTGAAAAATATTTTTTGGAAAGGGGTTTCAGCCTCTTAAATTCAGTGCTGCAGTGTTAGAATTGATGTTGTATAGAGAACCATTAACACATGTGATGTGATGACTGCAGCAACGTTTCTACAGCAGGGTCATAAATTAGATTGCAGTTTTCTTTTAGTTTAGCCAAGAATACTGTAAGTTACAAAATGATATACTCATAATAGGAATGAATAATGATCTTTATGAAAATACTGAATGACTGAAACAATGCTTCATATGAGAAAAAGAATTTCCAGGCACTCATAGCACCACCTGTAATAACAATATTATAAAGAGTATGCTAATACAATTGGCAGTCACAGAAGACCTGTTACCTTTTCTCATTTTACCAGGTTTGACGTCAATGGAAAATGACTTCCTATAGCTAACACTAAGTAAATATCATAATAAAATTAGCAACGATCCAGTTTCATATTGTAGTTGTGGATTGTAGTTGGAGTCCCAGCAGCAGCTGTCACTCTGCCAGCTGAATACGTGATCAGAAACACTGATTTTTTTTTTTCACACTGTGAGGATGCAAACCTTGTAGAAATAAAGTGTGGATGTTTATGACATCTTTATCCTCTACTGTCTTGCAATTTTTATATAGCAGTTAAAGTCACCGTAAAGAAAATACATTTTCCATTTCCAATTTGACTTTAAAGATTGCGTATGTACAATACCTAAACCACACCTGAACAGCATAACTGTAAAATTACTTTTTAAAATCCCATTCTTTCCTCCTTTATTCATTTGTGTAAAGGATTACTTGCTCTTAGAGGGGAACATGATTGGATAGAAATCATGAATCACATTTGTATGTTGGCATCCTACTTCACTATACTTTAATAACGTTGCCTCCTAACAGCACAGGAAATGACACACTGGACTAATAATCTAGTGACTGTGTTGAAATCCCACCAGTTGGGGAAAATAGAATTTGGAATAATCTAATAACAGTGATGATAATCATGAAATTACTAGACTGTTGTGGAAAATTAAACTGGATCATTGATATGGTTTAGAGGGAAAAGAAACTTACTGTCTTGACTCATAACTACCCTCTGAAACGACAAGATACTCAGTCATAGGTAAAACAAAGGAAAATGGCTGCAGTTGTTTAAGCTAATCATCTCAGGTCCAAGATAATGCTGCAGGAGTTCCTGAGCTCAAATATTCAGCTACATGATGAAAGATTTTGCCTCTAACATGGGATGTGCACTGATGATTGCAGAGTATGTATCTCTGTACAAGATTGCAGTGTAAAAGAGTTCATGTTGAAGTTGCATTAGCTTCACCCATTCTGATGAGGTTACACACTGTCCTTTGTTGGATACGGGAGTGCTAGACTCTCTTTTGAGGGGAGCACATGTATTCTGGAGAGCTCCTGAGTGTCCTGAGTAATTATGTCTAATTAACATAAACTATACTTATTGCTGTCGTACAATAAACCACCTTATTAAGCAAGACAAATGACTCTTCTGTTTAGATTCACTAGTGGTCTATCCTCTACCACTTATAATTAGACCCTAAATACATATAGATAAAGGAAAATTGATAGCAGCAAACAATTTCAAATAACCTTTATCACCTGCCACATACTGGTAAAGATGCAGGTACTTTAAGATGCCAGCAGTGGTGATCAGGCAAACACCATAATTTCCATTAACAGCTCTTCAGGTAATCTGGAAGATCTGGACAATGTTTACACTTGGACTGATGGCTGTCAAACAAAATTAATTACAAAGAAGTGGTAAGCATTGGCAATCTGTAACAGAAGAGAGCCTAACAACATTCCTTTGATATTGGGGGTACAATAATGTAGTGATAACATCACTGGACTGGTAATCTAAAATCCCAGGCTAATTTTCTGGGGTTCAAATTGCATCACATTAGGTGAAGTTTAAAATCATTAAAACCTGACATTAAACAATAAACTAAACAAAAGCATCATATAACCCACCTGGTTTGTTGATCCTCCTTTAAGAAGGAAATTTGCCCCCTTGGTTTTTCAGATGTATGACTCCAGACTTACCACAATGTTTTTTAGATTAGATTAGATACAGTGTGGAAACAGGCCCTTCGGCCCAACAAGTCCACACCGACCCGCCGAAGCGCGACCCACCCAGACCCCATTCTCCTACATTTACCCCTTCACCTAACATTAAAACCTGACATTAAACAGTAATGTTGTTGATTTAACTGTCCTGTGAAATTGCTGTGGAAGCCACTCAGTTGTATCAAACTACTACTAATTGTAAAAAAAAAAAAGGATGAAACCTGGAAGATCACTTTTCGTTGTCCTAATACTGGAAATGACAAAGTACACACAAAAGAGCCTTTTGATATCAAGGTCACGTTTGATTCAGTATAGCATCAAGAAGTCCAAGCAAACTCAGAGTCAAGGGGGATTGGTGAACTATTTCCTGCTGGTTGTAGCTATAGCTAATACAAAGGAAATAGCTGTGGCTGTTGGAGATCAGTCATCTGAACTCTAGGACTAGGATCAGGTGTTCCTCAAGGTGGTATCTTAGGTCCCCTCCGTTTTCAGCTGCGTTAGCAATGACCTTCTCTCTGTCATAATGGCAGAAGACGGAAATGCTGTTGATTGTATAATGTTCAGCACTATTCACAACTTCTCAGGTATTGAAGCTAACCATTTCCAAATGCAGCAAAACCTGGATAATATTGTGATTTGTCCAAACGAGTGACAAATAACATTTGTGCCACAAAATGACAATGACCATCTCCAATAAGGGAGAGAATCACCCATGGTCCCTTGATGTTCAATGAATCATTGAATCTTGCACAACCAATGACCTGGAGTTACTGTTTATCATTGAACTGGACTGGCCAGGCAAATAATATGGCAACGAGCAGGTGAGAGATTAGGAATTTTGCCATAAGTAACTTATCTCCTGATTCCCCAAACCTTGTCCACTATCTACAAATTACAAGTTAGAAATGTGATGGAATATACTCCTCTTCCCTGGGTAAGTGTAGCTCCAACAGTACTTAGGCTTGGAATCATACAAGAAAATGCAGTCCACTTGATTGGCACTTTCAACTTTCACTTCTTTCACCGTGATGCTAAGTCGCAGCAGTGTATACCATCTACAAGATGCACTGCAGTAACTCACCAAGGCTCCTTTGACTGCACTTTCCAAAGACAAAACCTCCACCACCTAAAGGCAAGGGCAAAAAATACATAGGAATAACATCTCCTCCAAGCAAACCCTATTCTACCTTGAAGCTACAATGCCATTCGTCTGCTGTCGCTGGATCAAAATCTTGGGTCTCCCTTCCAAACGTACTGTAAGTGTCACTACATTTGTTATGATCTTGTGACCTCAGTTGTTATGGGGGAATGTTCAATTGATTTTAGTACCAGACAAGTCAAATTCTCAATAGGAACCTAACTGGATAAATCTTATTTTAAAATTATTGCAGTGATCATTCGCTAAAACATAAGTTTGCAATGTTGCAGACTTTGTGTTAACAAAAGAACAAAACAGAAGTTTATTGGCAGCAGAAGTAAAGATAAACAAGCAGAAAACAAAATCACTCTATTCCCTTAAAAAAAGGTTCAGAGGTTTCACATACAGTGGAAATAATCGAAGCATGGTACATCTTACAAACATTGCAATTTCAAATACATCCAGTACCACGTTTCTAGCAAGATCCAGTGCAGCCCATTTCCGAGGGAGTTTTTTAAAATTGTTTTCATTATTTAATGAGCTTGAAGTAATTAACATTTCAATTTAAATGCTGGAACTGCAGATAAATTTTTCTTAATTGTCATTATGTTCCTGACTTAGTTTCCTTCCAGTACTATACTATTTCTGTCACAGCTTCAATTACCTTTACTTCTTTTCTTTTAAACTTCAAAAACTGAACTTCTGTTATCTTCTACCAACTATATTCTGACATTCAGTTCTTAGATTAATAATAGTTTGTTCATCTAAGATAATTTTATTACAGTTAATGCTTTTACTCAGCAGTGGTGCTTAGCATATTACTTCATCGAAAGACTTCTCGACACTTTGGAGCTCGATACATGCTTTTCTGTTGAATGGCTTCTGGTCCAAACTCAATTAATGCGGAAATTTACCTCCCTAAGCCCTCTGGATATTTCCCTAGAAACTCTGGGTAACTTAATTCCACTACGAATAATACATATTTTACTTCAAAAGCTAATTTTCAACTTGAAAAGCATAGACCACCCTGCACAATCAACCCAGAACTCCAAAAACTCAAACTCTCAGTGAATAGTGTGAAAATACATATCTCTGTTTCAGTGCACACTCCATACACTGCAGTGCTTGAAGAAGGCCACCACCACCATCTCCACGCTACTCAGGGTGGGCAATAAAATTTCCCATATCCACTAGTCCTTAAGTCCCATGAACTTAATGAAACAACAAATTCAATGGTCTTACCAACTTTAAATTACCCATCACTAATATCTTGGGATCTAGAAACATGACTGAATCAGACACATAAAAACTCTGATGATGAATGCAAATCAGAATGGGTATTCTGTGCAGAATGACGCCTCTCCTGTTGCCCCAGAGCTTTCCACCAACTAAAAGATGTACGTCAGGAATACGTCAGAATAGTTCCCATCTGCTTGTTAACAAGTGTTCAAACAGACTTAAGCTCAAGACCATCCAAGAGAAATCAGTCTCCTGGATTGGGACCCTATCCACCACCATAAACATGTACTCTGTGCACCACCAGTGCAACATGACTATTGTATACCCAAGGTTGAAACTTTATTGCTGGAACAGCACAGCAGGTCAGGCAGCATCCAGGGAACAGGAGATTCGACGTTTCGGGCACAGGCCCTTCTTCAGGATTGTATACCCAACTCTAGTCGCACTGCAGCAATTTGTCATGGCTTCACTAAATAGCTTATCATCAATAAAATTCAATTCAATTCAATTCAGTCAATACAAATAACAAGGTCAACAGATGAATAGGAAAGCAGTCATTTTCAATTTTTCATTCAAGTCACACGCCACCTGATTTGAAAATATATCATTATTCCTTTATCGTCACTGTCCAAATCCTGGAAATTCCTCATGAACAGCACTGCAGAAATACTTTCAGCAGAAGCGTTGCAGTGGTTAAAGAATGCAATTCACCACCATCACTTTGTGCAATATGGTAGAAGCAATAAATGCTTCATTATTGATAACCAAGCCTCTTGAATAAAAAAAGTCACTGCATTCCCTTTTCTAATCAGATAGTGCTGAAGAAGACCAGTCATGTGTCTAGAAATTCATGCTTCTAAGAGTACTTTTGCTGGAATAAATTGAAGAATTTGATATAAGAATTGACTAGGATTCAGTTGTGCACTTAGCTCAGAGGCAGCACTTTTCCCCATGAATGAGAAGGATGTAGGTTAAGGTTGCACTACAGCGACACACAATCTGTTGACTCCAATTTAATGTCAAGGAGCACTGTGTTGTCAGAGACAACATTTTCTTTAAACTGTAGTTCCACCGATGTTCTCAGATGGCCTCCACTTTTGATCTTCCAGAATACCCAAGATTTCAGAACATTACTGGTCATTTGGCAAGTAGCAAATGTAATTCAGATCTTCAAAGAAGGAAGGAGAGAGAAACATGAACAATCAATCAATTAGGCAACACCAATGTCAGAGATGTACATCATGGAAACAGACTTTTCTGTTCAATTTGTCCATGCCTCCCAGATATCCTAATCTAATCTAGTCCCGTTTGCTAGCACTTGGGCCATACCCCTCTAAACCCTTCCTATTCATATATCCATCCAGATGCCTTTCAAATATTGTAACTGTACCTGCCTCCATTACTTCCTCTGGCAGCTCATGCCATACATGCACCACTCTCTGCATGAAAAGGTTGCCCCTTAGGACCCTTTTAAATCTTTCCCTTCTTACCCTAAACCTATGCCCTCTAGTTCTGGACTCCCCCACCTCAGGGAAAAGACCTTGTCTACTAATCTTATCCATGCTCCTCATGATTTTATAAACCTCTATATGGTTATCCCTCAGCCTGTGATGCTCCAGAGAAAACAGCCCCAGCTTATTCAGCGCCTTCCTATAGTTCAAACCCTCCAACCCTGGCAGCATTCTTGTAAATCTTTTCTGACCCCTTTTCAACTTTCACAACATCTTTCCAATAGGAAGGAAACCAGAATTGCACACAATATTCCAAAAGAGTAAATGCTTGAAACTATACTTAAGGACCTGGTAATAAGGCACTTGGAAAATCACCATTAAATTGGCCAGTCCCAACACTGTTTTACAAACGTAAAATTTCATTTGACAAATATATTGGGATATTTTTGAACGTGTAATCTATGGAATGGACAGTGGAGATTTCTTTCTGTTGCTTCATTTTACATTGTTTGAAACCCTGCTTCTTAACATTGACATGTAAGCTAATTTTTTTTTGCATTTCTGTAAAGGATCTGTAAGACTTCAAAGTTTAATTGTTTTTGCTGCAATTTGGTTTCAAGGTATTTTTTCCCCCAGGCTCCCTCTAACTGGGGTTTGAATAAGATCAAAGAAGAGATGTCTCTGTGGTTAGACAGCATCAGTTAATTGTTAGTATCAAGGATTATTGTATTAATGTTGGAAAATTGCATCCATAGGTTCAGGTTTCACCTGAATCTGTTATATATTCTAAAGAGCTTGTAGCCAATCCTTATGGTAAAATAGGGCAAAATCAGCATGGTTTCATCAAGCGGAGGTCATGTCTGACAAATCCGTTAGAATGCTTTGAGGAGGTTACGAGCAGATTAGACCAAGGACAGTCAATGGATATTATCTATCTGGACTTCCAGAAGGCCTTTGATAAGGTACCACACAGGAGGCTGCTGAGTAGGGTAAGGACCCACGGTGTTAGTGGCAAGGTACTAGCATGGATAGAAGATTTGTTTTCTGGCAGAGAGTGGGGATAAAAGGGTCCTTCTCAGGAGGGAAGCCAGTGGCTAGTGTTCCACAAGGGTCAGTGTTAGAACCACAACTTTTCACTTCATACATTTAATGTTCTGGATGAAGGAAGTAAAGATATTCTGGCTAAGTTTGCAGCTGATACAAAGATAGATGGAAGGACAGCTGATATTGGGGAGAAAGGGCGACTTCAGAAAGATTTAGACAGGTTACGAGAGTAGGCTAATAAGTGGCAGATGAAATACAATGTGGAAAAGTGTGAGGTTATGCACTTTGGTAGGAAGAATAGAGGTATGGACTGTCTTCTAAATGGGGAGAAAGTTCAGAAATCTGGAGTACAAAGGAATTTGGGAGTCCTAGTCCAGAATTCTTTCAAAGTAAACTTGCAAGTTGAATCAGTAATTAGGAAGGCAAATATGATGTCATTATCTCGAGAGGACTAGAATATAAAAGTATGGATTCCTTCTGAGGCATTATCAGGCTCTAGTGAGACTACATTTAGAGTATTGAGAGCAATTTTGGGCCCCACACCTCAGGAGGGATGTATTGTCCCTGGAGAGGGTCCGGAAGAGATTGTTGAGAATGATCCTAGGAATGAAAGGCTTAACATATGAGGAACATTTGAGGATTCTAGGACTATACTCATTGGGATTTAAAAGGATGAATGGGGATCTGATTGAAACTTACAGAATACTAAATGGCCTGGACAGAGTGGATGTTGGGAAAGTGTTTCCAATGGCAGGAGAGATGAGGACCCAAGCTCTCAGCCTTAGATTAAAGAGAAGACTCTTGAGAATAGAGATAAGGAGAAACCTCTTTAGCCAGATAGTGGTGAATCTGTGGAATTTGTTGCCACAGGGGATTTTGGAGGCTAGGTCATTGAGTATATTTAAGACTGGGATAGATAAGTCCTTGATTACCAAGGATATCAAAGATTATGGGGAGAAAGTAGGGAAATTGGGGTTGAAAAACCTATCAGTCACAATTGAATGGCAGAGCAGATTTGATGGGCCAAATGGCCTAATTTCTACTCTTGTGGTTTTATGGACTGATAACATTGCCAGTTGATGATCATCTTCAACTTCTATTACTCCAACTCCTTCCAGGTTAGTGCAAAAAAAGCCTGTCTAGAAATTGTATTGTTTATTGTCTATTTTTGGAAATATCTCAAAAGACCTTGTGTTTCATCAATACATTCTCCTGAATAGCAATTCCACCATTAGAGTGCTGCTGTTAGGATGTGAGGCCTCCTGAGTTTAAGGACTAGATTAATATAGACCTTTTTGAATATAAAGGAGCTCCTTGGAGATCCCTAAACTTGTCAGAAATGTTGTAGCAAGTGGGCAGGGGTTGGTTCAGTAGTTCATCTGCCCTTGGGTCTGTGGTGGAGAGGGTTGTCCACAACATTTAGGAAGCGTTAACCATGCAGGCTGCTGTCAGTAAAATTGGGGGTTAGTGGATCTTCTCTTCCCTTGGCTTCCCCAGGAGGCATCTTCCAAAGGTCTTTTTTTTTAATAAGCCCTTTCCATGACCTCTTGAACCTCTCACTTCAACTCATTCGCAAAGGGCATTATCAAACTTACTTTGCCTCCAATGAGGTGTGACCAATAGTCACTGGTCACTGCTCCTGGCTTGCTGTGCTAGGACGATAGAGCTGCTGCTCATCTGATTAGCTGGCATCACTCCAAGGTGGGGCTTCATCTCAAAAAAGTGGTGGAGGTCTCTCATTTAAGCAAGTGAAGTTTAATTCAGTGTTAAATTATTACAGGGCAGATGTTGTGAAATGTATTCAATTCTTGATGTTTTGCCAGTGGGAGGGAAGAGATGGGGACAGCATCAGTCGGTAAAATCCATCCCATGAAGTCTATTGATTAAAATGCTGCTCTAAAAACATGTTTGATTAAGTTCCTCAGCTGTCCTTGCTGCCTGCATGACACATTTCCAAGTGCCTTTGGAAATTTACTGAATTAAGATGAATTGCTGTTGTACTAATACTTTTTGAATGGTGAGAAATAAAACTTACTGGGTGAAATTTAGTACTAAGTTATTCACTGGTATTCTGTCACCTGCTAAATTGAATGCTTTTTTCCCCATAGTATTCCCTTAGAATTAACCTATCGTGTTCCATTTTCAAATCTTGACATAATAAGCTGTCTAATTCTAACCTGATATGACAAGATATTGTGGCAAGTTTCAAGTGAATCCTCTGAGCAATCTTTCTTGAAAGTCAATAAGGGGAATGGCCTAGTGGCATTAGATTAGATTCCCTATAGTGTGGAAACAGGCCCTTTGGCCCAACAAGTCCACACCGACCCTCCAAAGAGTAACCCACCCAGTCCCATTTCCCTCTGACTAATGCACCTAACACTGTTGGCAATTTAGCATGGCCAATTTACCTGACCTGCACATCTTTGGACTGAGGGAGGAAACTGGAGTAGCCGGAGGAAACTAGTGCAGACACTGGGAGAATGTGCAAATTCCACACACAGTCGCCCAAGGCTGGAATCGAAGCTGGCACCCTGGTGCTGTGACACAGCAGTGCTAACCACTGAGCCACCACGTATTATCGCTGGACTGTTAATTCAGAGACCCAGATAATGTTTGGGAACCTCTGTTCAAATCTTGCCACAGCGGTGGTGGAATTTGTATTCACACATATCTGGAATTAAGAACCTAATGATGACCATTATCAATTGTTGGAAAGAACCATCTGGTTCATAATGTCCGTTCAGGAAGGAAACTGCCATCCTTACCTGGTTTGGCCTTATTGGACATGCAAACCAAAGTCCCCCTGATCCTCACTGCTTCTCAGGATCATACTGATAATCATGTATTCCCTTGCCTTATTTTTCCTGCTTAAGTGCATTACCTTACACTTAGCTGGATTGAATTCCATTTGCCACTGAACAGCCCTCTGAACTGAGAGGGAGATGAGAGGTAGACCTGTATTAACTAAAAAAGAGAGGAAGGAAGAAAGAATTGGCATTGTTTGACCTATTGGTCTGGGAAATGATATTGTGAAAGAAATATGCTGACTCAAATGACAGATGGATAGTATCAACTTGAATCAAGAGGACAGAAAGGATATTGTAAAGTTTGGGAGGATCGAAATGCCCTTATACCCTAGTTTTAAAAAGAATAATTGTGCATGTATGAACTGGAATTTGGATTAAGAAGAGTGACAGAATAACCATTTAATGAAGTGTTGGCTATCTCTGTTAAAAATCCAAAGGTCACTCTCTTTCATCTTTGGTAGTCCATTGTCTTAGACTTCCTGTAGAATGTCAGTAATTTTAGATCCTCTGTTCTCCAGCTGCCAGCTTCATGATAGTTCTTATCAAGACTCCAGGTGAGATAGAGGTTCACCTGCCTCTCTTCCGCCCAGTTTTCTGTGTCAGATGCTCCTGATGTGGTCTTCTCTACATCGGGGAGACCAAATGTAAACTTAGGGAACGGTTCATTGAGCGTCTCAGCCAGGCCCACAGGGGTCGACTAGACTTCCCAGCTACTGCCCATTTTAATTCCCCTTCCCACTCCCTTTCCAATGAAACCATCCTTGGCCTCTTCCATTGCCACAACAAACCAAACTGCAAATTGGAGGAAAACCTCATCTTCTGCCAGGGCAGCCTACAGCCCAGAGGACTCAACATTGAGTTCTCCAATTTCAAATCACCTCCCTTCCCATCCCTCAACTCCCTTTCCAGCCCCTCCCCCTCCTTCCGTTCCTCTGATTGACCCTTCCTTCCAGCTACCAATCGGATTCATTCCTCTCATCGACCAACCAACCAGGTAGTACCCTCTACTTGTGTTCACCTATCCTTACCTCACCACCCTGCATCCTTCCACCTCTCCTCATCTACATCTCCCCTTACATCCACCCGTAGTCCTGAAGAAGGGTTACACCCGAAACATTGACTTCTCCAACTCCTGATGCTTCCTGGCTTGCAGTGTTCTTCCAGCCTCCTTGTCAAAATTAAAATGCAGACCAGGGCATTATCCATTTTGATTTCTTGGTTGCTCGGCATGTGCAGACAAAAAAAATCATCAATCTAGTTCTTTAGATAACAACAAATTATTGATTTATTGTTAAACAAAGAAAGATGTAAAGTTGATGAACACCATTTGAAATAGGAAAGTAGAAATATTTATTTTTATGAAAAATCCCACCTCATGTACATGCACTAATTAAAGCAAAAAAAAAATCTCTGCAGAAATTACTACTTGAAAAAAATACCAATAATTGTTAAATATCACCGAGGTCTTTGATGAACTAACAGTTTTTAGTCAATACCCTAGAACACTAAACCCATCAACTATCACTGAGTGTTGGCAATTTGAAGGCTGTTTTTTAAATTAGATGCATCAGTTTTTCTGTACTGTCCAAAAGGGTTTTCTCAAGAAAGTTGAGGATGAGCTGAGTAGTTTTTGTTTTTTTGCAGGCTGTATGCCAACTGAACTCCCTTCTGCTGTATAAGACAGTACCTGAAAATGTATAGACATCATGAGATAAGCTCTGCCAATCAATATAAAGAACAGTTCCTGTACTAGTTTATAATTGCTAAGTTCCACATAGCTAAACAATGTCTAGCTTGAGGTATCACAAGAGACTATTATATAACTCAGATATAATTTAAAAACTGAAAGAACTGGGAACGCTGTAAACCAGAAACAAAAATTGAAATTGCTGGAAAAGCTCAGCAGGTCTGGCTGCATCTGTGGAGAGAAAGCAGTGTTAACGTTTCGGGTTGAGTGACCCTTCCACAGAATTGCATTCCAAGCAGAAAGTAACACTGTTGCTTTGTAGATTATGAGCTTGGTATTGGCATTGAAATGTTTTATCATCGGCTGCGCTGGCAGTATTGAATTTCATCATTGATGTCTGTTATAATTGAGAATAAACTCCAAAGCTCTGAGAATTAATTCAAATTGTTGAGTGAGTCATTGTGAATTGTGATAGTCATGGCACAGGATGGCATGTTGAGATCAGGATGGTAGGAGACTTTTCATCATCTGGATTTTAGCCTAAGACCCATTGTTTATACACTGAATAAAGGCATCAATGATGGTTTGTAGCTTGGCTTCTGAGTGTGTACATTCAGTGTTGCTCGGTACATTGATGTGACATAGCAATTTTTTTTCCTGGCAATCTAGTGTCGCAATCAAATAATTTAATTTCTCAATCCTTTTTACTATCCTTTATGGACCACTGAATTGTGCTGTTCAGTGGTTTTCATAGATTTTCTTTTCGAATCCCTACAGTGTGGAAGCAGGTCATTCAGCCCATCAAGTCCACACCTCTGAACTGTATCCCATCCAGTCTCACCCCCAATCCCCTACCTTCTCCCTGTAACCCTGCATTTACCATTGCTAATCCACTTAGTATCTAGAGATGTGCAAACTATAGGCATTTCACCATGACCAATCCACCTAATCTGCCCATCTTTCGACTGTGGGAGGAAACCCATGCAGACATGGAGAAATATGTAAACTCCACACAGTCCGTCACTGAAGGCTGGAATTGAGCCCAGGTCCCTGGCCCTGTCAGGCAGCAGTGCTAACCACTGAGCCACTGTGCTGCCCTACAGGTTGACCCTATAAAGGCAGCATTGCCTAGCACATAATCACCTGGCATTAGCACACCTGTCAGCTGATTTCTTCATGATTATTTGTGAAGCTATAAGGTGTTCTTGAGCCATTTTTTAATCTCTCATGATCTGCTCCCGGAACATAACCAAACATGGAAGATTCATCCGTCTGTTGTAAGAACATTTCATTGATTAATTTCAGAAGACCTCTTACCTTGTATGGCTAAACTATTTCTAAACAATTAAAATCAGTGTGCCTATTTGATGAAAATTGAAAATGGCCATCATCTCATAGGACCAGAGGCTACTTTCTTAAGACAGATGACTGGTAGTGAGTTTTACCTGGGGTGAATTCCAGGTGACAAGCAAAAGGAGTTCCAGTCATTTGACAGTAATCCATGACTATTATTTTGAGGGATTGATGGTATTGTTCTAAACCCTCTCTTGTATTTGGGTGGTCGGCTGAGAACTTCAAATGTGTTACATCTGGTCTGCTCATAACTTCTGAAAAAGTTTAAACATAAAATTGGAATTTTGATTTGACTAGCTCTCAATTGGTATTCCATATTGAGTGAAGAACTAAGTTAACCTCTCAATCACAACCTTGGCGGAAATTGTACTCAAGGAAATAGCTTCTAGGAAGCCATAATGTAATAAGGATATACCGGTGTCCTGCCCTGGTTCCCCAAAATCTGGTAAGGGAATTGGAGGTTCCAGTTTGATTGGTTTTGATTTTTCCACAATCTTGTACTTAGTCATAGAGATGTGCAAGCATGGAAACAGACCCTTCGGTCCAACCCATCCATAAATGAAGTCCCAGCCTGTAAAAATTTCAATATCCTGTCGACACCATTCTCTGAAACCCGAGCATTCTATGTACCTTTTGGTGGCGATGTTAAGCTATTCCTCAATAGGGAGGTTTGGATGGCTCTTATATCCCTTAGCTTTCCTATCATCCTTCCACCTTCTATCCTTCTTGGGTTTTTGGGGAGGCTGATGGGAAAAAAATTGGTTTTAATTTGTGAACAAGCTCATAATCCTCAACCATCTGTCTGTCTGTATATTGAAAACATTTGATTTGCTATGAAGTTTCTTACTAATGGAGCAAATTAATCTTTAAATTCCTGTAAAGAATTATTTCATGTGACTTCTCCATTCAAAAGTTTCTGCCCGTAAGCCTCAGGGACCAACAATCACCATCAGATAACAAAAATAAAGGCTATTCTCAATCTGTGGATGCCTCCTTGAAAAGCATGGCATAAATTTCATAAGCATCTCCAGTCAAGCGCATGTGCATAAGGCCTGTCCAGATTTCTTTTTGCCACCTCACTGATTATTTCTCTTAAAAATTGGATTTTTTTTTTAGTAAAAAAGCTCAGAAGTGCCTTTCATAAAACTTTCGGAGACCTTACACAAATTTAAACAGTTCCATTTTGTGCCATGGGCTGGGGTCAGTTCTTTCATCATCAGAACTTCTCTCAGAGTCAGCGGCATCCTTTGATTTAATTTGCCGCTTTTAAAGCAATTCTTCTTGCTCTTTCTCTCCGTCCTTTTCATCTTTTTCTTCCTTTTCACATTTGCTTTGATAATCTAGTTTCAGCTTCTTAAAATGTTTTCTATTATCCTTTCACACATTATGAAATGACTTTCTAAGCCTCCTGAAGATCTTTCTTTCTGATCATGCCTTTGCCTCCTCTGCAATCTCATTCCATTGCCTCTGAATTACTTGGTTGTGGGTTCAAGTTCCAGTTCAGAGACGTGAGCACAACAATCTAGGCTGACACTTCAGTCTTGTACCAAAAGAATGTTGCACTGTCTGAGGTACCATTGTTCAGATTAGAAGTCAAATTGAGGCCCTGCTTTTTCTCTCCCTTGGTCTGTAAAAGATCCCATATTGGAAGAAGAGCAGGGCAGCTTTTCCTGGTGTGCGACAAATCTTGATCCCTCAGTTCACATCACTGAAACAAGTTATCTGGTAATTATCGCAATTGCTTTTTTAGGGGTTTATTGTATATATATCTGGGCTGCAGTGTTTTCTGCACTACAACAGGTGACTATTAAAATACTGCTTCATTTGCTGTAAAGCACTTTGGGACATCCTGCAACTGTGAAAGGCAAAGTATAAATACGAAGTCTTTTTCTTTCTCAACTGTGTGAATTTGTCTCCGATATCTTTTGTGTATAAATGAGAACTATAGAAATTTAAGTTGTTTCATGGGGAAAATTTTAAGATGTATTGAATGAAACTGGAAATAGCAAGAATGGAAGGAAGCATATTTGTAATGCTACATCAGAAAGGAAAATCTATTCAATGAGAAATTAGGCAAAATTAGTTAGTGTATACAGAAGTACTGCATAAGGAGGTCAAAATTAGACTTGAGTATTATCTTAAAAGATACATCATACCAAAAAATCTTGAAGGCCAAGGGTTAGTGAGAAATAAATTCTAGATAATTAAAATTATCCTATTAGAAAAGTTATAGAAAATACAAAACATGAATTTTGAAATCTTTGAAAGATCAAAATACTTCTTTAAAAATCCAACTATAATGTGAATGAAGCATTAAAGACCAGAGAGGTTCTTAAAGAGATAAGTTGGACAGAAATACCATTGGGAGGAATCAGGCACAATATTTGTTAACTAAATTCTTCACATCTATCTTGACAAGCAAAGAGAGTTGACATGTTGTAGTTTTAATTAAATTAACTAATGAATATATTAATTATAAAAAGAAAGAAAGAAAGCATGTACTGTGAATAAATTTGAAATATTATATGTCTGGAGGCACCTGATCCGGATGTCACATACTTTTGAATCCTTGAGGAAAAAGTAATTTGTCTTGCTTGAGTTGTGCTATAAAGATTGCAGTTGTGTATAAGAACTACTGACGTAATTCAACATTCAAAAGCTGACAGGGGCATGATTTCGAAACTTTGATATTAATAATGGATAACTACTTCAGAACTCAAAGTGTGCTGTCAGTATTGAACCATAAGGCAAGTAGATCAAAAGAGATAGGTAGTATATGTATTCAGAAGCAATGGGACTGGTTTTCTTGTTTCCCACTTATAAGTAGTTTTGGGCCTGGTACAAATCTTGCCATCCCACATACAATAATCATGACGTTTGTGTGTCAGCTATTTGCATAATTGTTTGCAGCTCCAGGAACAAATACACATTAGCAAAGATGGCACATTAAGAGGAAAAATAAAAGTTGTGCATTTATGAAATTTAAAAGGAGGGCCTGGGCTTTTAAAGAGGTGTAACAGTATATGGAAACAAAAATGTTGGCTCATGAGAGGCTCAAAAGTACTGTTCCAATCAATTAATGAATAGGGCTAACACACTGATGAAAACAATACGTGAGTGATTGATATTTATGGATAGATGAGGAATGCTCTGGGGATGTAGGAAATAGTCAGGATTTTATTATTTCTTGTGATCTTCTGTTTTCTTCTTGCAAGGTGGTTAACTTGACAATTGTTTAGTAAATTGCTGTGTGCTGAGGTGATGGAATTGGCTGTGTGTGTGGCATAGAGAAGAGAAGTCAACAATTGAAGGGGTGGGAAAAGAGAGGGTACACCTACCCACAGATATCAGTATCTTGAAGCTGTGAACTGGGTTGAGTCTACAGCTGACAAATAATGTCACAGGAAGTACCAGCATCCTGTTGCATTTCAGCTGTAGATGAAAAAGCAGATGACACATCTCTGCATCTAGTACTAATTTGGGTCATTATGCATGGTTGCAATTTTCATGTGACCCTTCCCTAAATATGATTTCAGAAAATAATGTGGAAGGCATAATTATGCCAATTTTGTGTCAGCACATTTCTGGTGCTGTTATATTTGTCATCAAACAATGAAGTTTGCAGGAGGCTATGCCAGCAGCAGTATCAGGCATGCCTGAAAATGAAATGTCAACCAGGTGAACCTACAACACAGGACTACTTGTGTGCCAGACAGCATAAGCAGCAATTGATAGACAGAGCTAAGCAATTCAACAACCAATGGATCAGGTCTAAGCTCTACACTCCTGCCACATCTAGTCCTGATTGGTGGTAAGCAATCAGACAACTAACACGAAGAGGAGGCTCCATAAATATCTCCATCTTCCAAGGTGGGAGAAGCCTAGCAAAGAATTTAAAATGTAAGGCTGAAACATTTGTAACAATCTTCAGTCAGATTTTCTGAGTGGACGATCCATCTTTGTCTGTTCAAGGGGTCCCAAGCATCTCAGACGCTAGTCTTCAGCCAATTTTATTTATTTTATGTATTAATAAAAATATTGGTGGGATCACTGGACATTGAAAAGGCTTTTGGCCTTCACAACATTCCAGGAAAAGTACTGAAGGCCTGTGCTTTCGAATACTTGTCCCCGGGCCAAGTTGTTCCAGGATAATTACAACACTGACATCTACTCAGTGATATGGCAAATGACTCAAGTATGACCTCTCTACAAATGACCTCTCTGCTGTTACTGCCGTATGAGTTTGCGGTCAATTATCAGCAAAGTGATGGAAGGGCTCATTGACATTTCTGTTGAGTGACACTTGCTCAGCAATAAACTGATCACCATTGTTCAGTTTGGGTTCTACCAGGGCCACTCAACTCCTGACCACATTAGTCTTAGTCCAAATGTGGATTTTAAAAAAAAGTTCAGAGATGAGATGAGAATAACTGTTCTTGACATCAAAGCAGCACTTAGAGTCATAGAGATGTACAGCATGGAAACAAACCTTTTGGGTCCAACCAGTCCATGCTGACCAGATATCTCAACCCAATCTAGTCCCACCTGCTAGCACCTGGCCCATATCCCTCCAAACCCATCCTATTCATATTCCCATCCAAATGCCTTTTAAATGTTGCAATTGTACCAGACTCCACCACTTCCTCTGGTAGCTCATTCCATACAGTATCACCCTCTGTTTGAAAACGTTGCCCCTCAGATCCCTTTTATATCTTTCCCCTCTCACCCTAAACCTATACACTCTAGTTCTGGACTCCCCCACCCCAGGGAAAAGACTTTGTTTATTTATCCTATCCATGCTCCTCATAATTTTGTAAGCCTGTATAAGGTCACCGCTCAGCCTCCGACGCTCCACGGAAAACAGCCGTCTGTTCAGCCTCTACTTGACTGAGCCTGAGCAAAATTGGAGTAATTGGGAATCAGGAGAAAAGTTTTTACTGCTTGCTGTCATACCTGGCACAAAGCAAAGTGGCTGTGTTTGTTAGAGATCAATTATATCAATCTCAGGATTTCACTGTAGGAGTTTCTTAGGATAGTGTGCTAGGCCCAACCATCTTCAGCTGTTTCATCATAATGACAGAAGTGGGGATGTTTGCTTAAGTTTACACTATGTTCAGCACATTTTACAGCCCCTTACATACTAAAATAGCTCAGTGTCGTGTTGTTACAACCCTCGCTGATTTTTCATTATTTTAATTTTATTATTTTATAAATTTTGGTTTGGAGCTGTTAACTGGGAACTGTGAGCTAATGATGACTTTTGGACTGTGGGTAACCATTTTTGTTAGCAGAAAAACAGACCAAAATTGGTTTTACTTTTTTGTGAGATAAAGCCTGGGAGCTGATTGTAGGTTCATTCTTGATCCACAGGCTCTACAAATGCTTCATAACCAGGTAAGACCATTATGTTTAAACAGAAATCAGAAGTTGCCTATGAATGATGTCAGTGCCAGGAAATTGGCTCTAGCAAGTATGGAAATGTAGATGGCTGATGTTGTACAATGATTGGGCTCTTGTGGAGAAGATAGTCTGTCAGGAAGTGATTCGAGTTTAAATTGAGGTTTTACACTGTTTTATCTGAAAAGGAATATGGCTGTTGATGCAACAACATGAAGATTTGAAAGCTCCCCACCTAACCTCCCTTTTCAGCACTTGGAAAATCAGGGAAAAGAAAGATAAGTTATAAGTACCACTGCCTTTATCTCTGTGTACTGTAAAGGTGATCGTGATTGACATCTTCAAAAAAACCCAAGAAACCATCATCTATGCCTGTAGAATAATGCATCATGAAAGCCTTTTACATAATCTGGCCAGTTTTATTATTGTCTTTCATTTTTCCCTGAACTGTGGTTTGTTTGTCTTTTATGTGAATTGGGATGAAAATAATGTTTTTACGTTTTCAAATAGACCATTGGGATTAATTTGATTAATTCTGCTCTATGAAAGTTATTGTATTGTTAAACAAAAGACTTAGCAATTTATTAAGATACGAACTGGTTTGGAACTGATTGCAGAATCTGGGATTGGTTATTCAGAAGTCTGGTTAGGAACAATTGGGATAAGTTTTGAAGATCTTTGAATATTTTAGTATTACTATGTTACAAACACTGAGGTAGGAAGGCTGATTTGGTTTTGATGTCTGCCTCCATGTAACAATTTACGTCATCCAGGCTTGGGCAGATAAGTCGCAAATAATATTCGTGCCACACAAGTTTCAGCTATGCAATTGAATTTTCATCTTGACTCCTCCACTGTCAACATCCTAGCAGTTAGCACTGACCAGAAACTGAACTAGACCAACAATATAAATGTAGTATTATAATGGCAGGTCAGAAGCTGGGAATTCTGTCGCAAGTAACTTACCTTCTGTCTCCTAAAAGCCTGTTCACCATCTAAAAGTCTCATGTCAAGAGTGCGGTGAAATTTTGTCCACTTCACTAGATGAGTACAGCTCTAACAACATTCAAGAAACTCAATATCATTGAGAAGAGAACAGCCAACTTCATTGGCACCCAACTAACATGACAGTTTATTGTGAATAAATATGAGGTAATGCCAATAATACAAAAGTCACAAAATCCATACATTTTATTTACTGCTATTCCTTTCTACTGCCAAACAAGCTTTCAACATAATTTATTTTTTTTCAAAAGAATATTAGGTCAGTATTCTAAAGAAATATGTTCTGAATTTCCAGATATCTCATCCAATAATCCTTTTTGACCATTGTATTATTTTATGAGAGAATTCTGAATTCAAAATGATTATTTTTGCCTGTTCACTGAAAGCATCACCAAGTAAATGTTACACTGTTGTCAAAAAGTATAATGTGTATGTTAAAGGTATTTGATTATGAAACATAATGAGGTATTTTAAAACGTTACAGCATTTACAATATGAACAGTTTTTAATGCAGTTTGTTTAGAAATGAAATTTTGACATGGAGAATTCAGAAAAAGTGATCAGTTATGATCCTTGGACTCTGTTTAGATGTGAAAGTGAGGCTAACAGCATTGAACAGTTAGTTTTTATTGAAAATAAAATAGAGAAGAGACATTATCAGGTATGGTCATGATACCTTTGGAAGAGGGGGAAAGGAAGGATAAAATAAAGCTGTAGTTTCCTGGATGACAAAAGAAAGAACATTAAGCAGAAAAAGGGAGCATACAATATCTGTAAGTAGATAATACAAATGAGAATCAATATAAATACATTAAGTTCATGGGGCAGTGGAAAAAATAATAACAGCAGCAACAAAGAGGGAGCATGGGAACATACTAGAATCCAACCTAAAAGTGAATCCAAAGTCCATTAACACCTCAGAGTCTTCGTCAGGCACTTAACTGCAATCACTTGCTTTGAGTTGATGTACTCATGTTACTGCTTTAAATACCTTTCTGAACCATTTAAAAAAAGATGTAGGTGGGGGTTAGTCAGTCAGGTCCAATGCTCATGGGGGAGTGGTTGTGTTGGTTACAGTCTATTCAGGATTGGGACATTTGGTGAGGTCGAGCAGCTAGAGAATTTATTCTAATGTGATAGTCGGGTTCAGGTGGGGGAAGAAGTGGACGTCATGCAGCTAAGTAGGTGTCGGGCTGGGTCTGGCAGGTAG
This sequence comes from Chiloscyllium plagiosum, assembly GCF_004010195.1. NCBI lineage: Eukaryota > Metazoa > Chordata > Chondrichthyes > Orectolobiformes > Hemiscylliidae > Chiloscyllium > Chiloscyllium plagiosum. The sequence goes on along the minus strand of NC_057741.1, from coordinate 19,571,649 downwards.
GAAAAAGTGTGTCAGATTTCTGGGGGTGTTGTTGGGTCAAGATCTGGAAGTTGTAGTTGTGGGTGCGTGAGGTAAGTATGCGGTCAGTTGAATAGATACTCAAGGAAAATTAGAATATTAAATACTGTTATGACATGGGGTAAACACTCCAGCTTAATTTAAAGCAGCAACACAGTAATCTGTGAGAATTTGACAGACCAAGAACTATTTAAAAGTAAAAAAAAATTAATAACTTTATTTTGTAAAACGTAACAGAGAATAATTAAATATCAACTATTTACAACTCCTTCCTCAAACATATCTTTTACCTTCCCTTTCTACAGTACTAGGCTGATAAAACTCCCAATTATGATTTACAAAATAAAACTTCTTATCTCAAAACCAGGCAACTGCCAGTTTTCCCTGGATTCTTGCCTTCTTTTCTTCTTGGGGTTTCTGCTTCACAGGTTACTGATCGATAAAGGCACCTTTTTAAGAGAGCTATTTTTCAGGTAGTCTTTATGTGCAGGTAGCTTGGAAGTTCTCCTCTCAACTGTTCAATTTTCCCCGGTCTTCTACCCCCAAAGCATCAGACTGTGTCATTGGCTTTTGAGATTGTCAATATACAAAATTCAAACTGGATTGGAGGTTGGTATTTTTGGGGTATAATTTAAACTGATTGACCTAATTTGAATCTGTTTTGTCATTTCCAGGCAATGCAGCTAATCTGGCTTTTGACCCGGAGTTACATTGTTACCTTATTGAGAACACTTGGTGCTGTCATGTGTTTCTTCTCTTAAAGATACAGTACATCCACATCTTCATAACCATACATAGTTCAACTCCTTTTATAATTTTACTGCTTTTAATTTCATCAGAACCCTCTGAGTTCTCTGACTTAAAATAAACTCTTGGAGGGTTCCAGGCTTGGAGGGACTGCTCAATAGAATCTTCAGTTTCCTGCTGTTCCTTTGGAGTCTGCTATTGAAAAACTCCAGAGGCTGGTATACAATCACCAAGTCACCTTTTATTGATATGTGAGTCTTTGACTTTAGTATTCAGAGTCAGCTACCAGAGCGTCTGTATCTCTTGATACTCCTGTGTTTACTTGTCAGCCAGGGGTCCCTGATTGGACTAGATTAACAGCCTCAATTAGGGGCTGACTTTGTTACAATCACTACATCTCTCTCCCTCAGGGTCCAAGAACATAGGCCAGTGCTTTTTCTTTGAGATTCTCCTGGGGCGTTTTAGCACCGGGTCAGTTTCCTCTGACTCGGATGACATGCAGTACATTGGGGCTCGCCTCTTGTGTGAGGAACACCTCAGTAGAATTTCAGTCTCTTTTTGGCAAAGGTGTTAAGGCAGCTACACCCATCATGTCCATCTCTGATTCAGAGGACCCGACAACAACCATGGGTTCTGACAGCCTTTCTGGCTGTTCTGAAGGGCAGGGGGCATGTTTTGTTCCCACTCTTTGGGAATTTGTGGCTTTTACATGGTCCTCATGCTTGTCCAGGACCGTTGCATCTATCTGAATTTTATAATTCACTGGTCCTGACCTCACAGCTACATTGCCTCTTACCCATGATGGGGGTGGGGGTCATTTCTGTGATTCCTAGACCAAGCTTTGTCCCTTCTATCAAACTGTCTCTCTTGCTTGGAGTCTTCTGTCTGGCAGTCATCCTTCCCTCACCTCAAAGGTCTGGGATGATCGGACTTCCCTGGTGTGGAGTCTTTTACTCATTAGCAACTCTGCTAGTACTATCCTTGTAGTTGTATGTGGGGTGGTCCTATAAACAAATAAGAACTGTGACAGCTTGGTATCTAGTGAGGCTGTAATCTGTTTCTTCAAGCCAGCCTTTAAACTTTGGGCTGCTCTTTCTGCCAAGCTATTGGATGACTGGTGGTATAGAACTGTCCTTGGACGTTGAATCCCATTTAGCTTCAGGGAATTTGTATATTTTTTACTGGTAAATGATAGCGCATTATCTGTGACCAACACTTTGTTCAACCACTTTGAGTGGGTGTCGACAATGACTAAGAATATTGAGCCCGTGAAAGGTCCTGCATAGTTGACATGCAACCGAGCCCATTCCCACAGATATATGGGAGCTGCTGCCCCGCCAACACAGCTATGTTTGTGTCCAAGCCTGGCCACCAGTCATAACTTGCCAACGTCTTCATTTTGGACGCTCCTAGATGACCCTGGTGGTGTTCAGCCAGTATTTGGCGATGACCTTTGCTCAGTACAATCACTCTTGCTCCCATACAATATACCATCCTCTACTGTCAGCTGGTCTCTGAGTCCTAAGAGGTTTCAATTCCAGCTGTGATGCTCTTTGGCATCCCCCATCACCATCAGTTGTTCCAGTTTTTAAAGGATTGGATCTTTCTGCATCCAAAGGCTGATACTGTCATCTGTGACTAGGTGCATTTCCAGAAAATGTAGTATCATTACAGACTTTTCCATTGGGATACCACTGTACGGAATGAGCTGCCAGAGGACGTGGTGGAGGCTGATACAATTGCAACACTGATGAGACATTTAAATGGATATATGAATAGGAAGGGTTTGGAGGGATATGGGCCGGGTGCTGGCAGGTGGGACTAGATTGTGTTGGGATGTCTGGTCGGCGTGGATGGGTTGGAACCAAGGGTCTGTTTCCATGCTGTACATCTCTATGACTCTATGGTGGTGTATCTGTTATTGAGAAGCAGTTCAATCATCAGCATTTACTACTTGACCTCCCTGATGGTGTTCCAACTTGTAATTATAAGCTCTTAGTATTAAAGCCCACTGCTGAATTTGGCTCGAATCTATGGTTGGCACTGCCTTGTCCTTTTGAAGCAAAATCTGAAATCACATGACATCAGTCACATGACACAAAAGGCTTATTTGAAATCACAAACCTTTGGAGCACTGCTGCTTTGGCAGGTGAAGTCAGACCTGTTGGACTATAACCTGGTGTCATGTGATTTCTGACATTGTCCACCCCACTCCAACACTGGCACATCTATATCATGCTATCATCGACACTACAAGCTGCCAACTCAAAGTGGAGAGGATTTCAGAGAAGACCGCAAATATCGACACAGACATAAAGTTCCTCTATAGACACAGAAAGTAGAGAAGATCCTGAAGGGGCTACAGATCACGAACCCACTCAAGTTGACCTAGAACATAGACTATGCAGAGAGACTCTCCCGTTGCAGTTCTTGCCTACTCAGTCATCTTGTACACCAGCTCTATAGCAGACACTGCAATCTTGAAATCAAGATAAAGTCCATAATCTCAGCTTGCGTTCAGACACAGTGGACCAGCTATGAGACACTGCCAGGCAGACAAGGCAACGGAACACCAGACTTCACCTGATGAATGGCAGTGCTTCGAAAGCTTGTGATTTCAAGCAAACCTAAAGATTATAACCTTGTATCGTGTGACTTCTGACTTTGTCGTCTTAAAGAGCCATGATGGGGAGATGCAGGTGTTGGACTGTGGTGGACAAAGTAGAGGTTTGTGATCTATGATTATCACAATTCTTTGTCTGTATTGGTGAAACTTCCTGACTCCAAATATGACTCCAAATTTTCTGTCTGGTAATGTGTATGATCAGCAGCAGCCAAAGTCCTGGATGCATATGCTTTTGGGCATTCCTCGCCACTGGGTCACTTGTGAGCTAATGCCATCTTGGTGACATAAATGGAGACATCATGTCAATACCAGATCTTTCTTGGGGTCATGCTGCCAAAACCTTAGAGAATGGCAGCTGTATCTTGACTTTGTCAAAAGCTAGGGATTGTCTATGTGGTAACTATCAAAACTGACATTTTTTTAGGAGTTGTTACAAAGGTGACAGAATGGAGGCCAGGTTATGTAATAATTTACCAGCCCAAGAAATGACCTAAAATCTTGAACAGACATGCAAGTCGGGCCATCTTTGATAGCCCTCACTTTATCTTCCAACGCATGTAACTGGTCTTGTCAATTTTGTAGCCCAAATGGGTCACTTGAGGGGCCTGGAACACACATTCTTCCCTTCTTAAGCATACGCCTGCCTTGGAAAAATGTCTTAGGACTATGTCCAAGTGTTCTAAGTATTCCTTATCGGTCTTCCCTGTTATTAGAACCAACTAGATAAATGGCAAACTGAGGTAGACCTTGCAAAATGTCCTCCATTGTCCACTGAAAAATTGAACAGATGAATGATACCCCAAACTGCTGCTTCAGTACAAACCCTTATTGGTATTAATTGTAGCATACGTATGCGAATCCTGATCTAAACGCAAGTAAGCATGACTGTCTGGCTTCGTGAAGGACAGCCTTTCTGCCAGCTTTGTATATCCGAAGGATTGGATGTTTATCCAGCTGTGGAAAGCAGTTTAAAGTTTGTTTAAATCTCCACAAAGGTGAACTGACTGACCAGTCATCCCAATCTGACCTCGTCCCATTTTCCAGCATTTGGCCCACATCTCTCTAAACCCTTCCTATTCATATACCCATCCAGATACCTTTTAAATGTAATTGTACCAGCCTCCACTGGCAGCTCATTCCATAAATGCGCCACCCATTGTGTGATCTCTTTGGTCTCTTCTGAACTTTTACCCTCTCACTTAAACCTATGCCCTCTCGCTTTTGACTTTCCACCCTCGAAAAAAATCTGCATTACCCTACAGTCAAATTCAGTGCTTATTTAAAATAAAATACATGATAAGAGAAATCTTGGCTTAGCACATTTCATATCCCAAATGATTCCGAGTGAACAAATTACAAATAGGTAACCATGATTGTTTGGAGCCAAATGCAACAACCACTTATGGGCAGCCATGGCCACAAGTATGATCCAGAACTTCTAGAAGTTTGTCATTTAATTCTTCCCAATACTATCATTGTTACATTTCTGTCCTGCGCTTACTACACTGTGTTGCGAAGTTTCGTAGCATACTTGTACGTAGGGAGGCAGGAAGTTAGAATTTAATGTTCGTTAAGTGCTGGGGGAAAGCATTGTGTGGTCTCTTTAAAAGATTATGTGCTTTTTCTGTGCTTAGAGATTTAAAATGAATGTCTGTGAGCAGCAGCTTGAAAGTTTGCAAGTACACAGAGAGCACCAGAACTGAAACCGATATATTGAAAGGCCATACAATTAGCAGGCCGAGAAGCAATTTTACCAAGACAATAGGATTTGAATTTAGCCAATCAGTTTGAACCAGGTACTTAGATAAAACCTTTTAAATTTAAGTCTGATGGTTTTGACAACATTGGACCAATCCTACTGTACGCAATATTGATATATCATGGGTATAAAAAGAAGGGGGCAGATCCCAGAGCTAGATACCATCCACCAGAGCTAACCGTCCTCAGCTCTCAAGAGAGAATCACTTGCTCTCTCAGCCTCCTCGATGTCTCAGAAAAAGCAATATCTAAATAACAGCTGAACCAATGATGCAACTTGTCAATACTTCTGACAGAAAGAATCAACAGAGAAGGCACAGAACAATCCAGAAGAGACATAACCTGGTTGTAATTTCAAGAATCTAAATTCTTTATATTTTTTAATATGAGTGGGATTTCTATTTATTGGAACAACATACCATTGGAACCTTGCTTTATTCAGGAATAGTTAGTAGTTTGAAAGAGTTATTCAGTTTGTTAAATAGTTAATTTGATCACTGCTGGAGTTAGATACATAAATTGTTACTTGTTGTTTTTAAAGTGCGTATCAGGGATTTATTCTATTTGACCACTAGAAGTTTCTGAAAAGCAGGTTCCACTACTTTTCAAACTCCTTTTATAGAATATAGGGTGAGGCGCACTTGTTTGGATGTTTTAGTTCTACTTCTTGGGTGGAGGGGGGTCAACCTCTGGTTTATAACAACTGTTACAGTGATGCACAGCACTCTATCCTTCAGTTAGGCATTTTACAGCCTACTGTGACTCACGATTGAGTTCTTCAGATTATTCGCTTTCCCGTTTTGTTTCCTTTTCTTTCCTGAATTCATTTTTCGTTCAATTACCAGCTTACCTGCACCAGGAAAATATCAGGTTTCTTTGTTTTTTGAGTCATCTCTATTCCCTTGAGACAAATTTTCTGTTACTCTCCCTCCTGCCTTCCATTTCCACTTTCCAAATTTCTACCTTCTTTCTGTCTCAGCTGCACCTACACTTTTGTTTTCGGTGGCAAGCAGCATTGCTAATGATGATTACTGTTTTAGGTCATAATAATCTGTGGCACAGAAAAGCTATGAGAGTGTAAGGAAACCCAAGTCGGACCAGAAAAAAACTTTCAGGTAAAAGACTAAAGATTGAAATATGAAGGAATACGACTGTGAAAATCGATCTTCAAGATGCAAATGCTAATTAGAGTTGGTGCTGATCTCCATTTGCTCTGAGCAACTCAGAATATTGGATAATTACGTAATATAACAGTATGGCAAGCCCTACACCGTTTTCTTTCTCCTCACATTCTTAATTACAATATACATTTTATTAATGGGTGCAAAGTCCTGCTAGATCTTCTATCACCACACAGACTATTCAAACAACTTAAAATTAACAGGTTTTCTAAGCATCAAACAACTATTCAATTGCTTTAGTGCATTTCATCTGTTCTAAACAATGTTGTGTTTATTTTTATTCTTTGGTTAGCTTTTGAAATAGTGACTGTTCTCTATTTTTAACTACTGTTTTCTTTAACTTTCCAAACTTCCCAACGTTAGCAAAAAAGAGGAAAGTTGTGCACATACCTCCTCAGTGTGTTATGTCACATTAAAAACCTGTGCATGATTTATATATGTACCTAATCATAGTTTAACATTTTTTTTGTTCCTTAGAAGTTTGTCCTCCTAAACCAAAGATCATTGAACACCCATTTTTGCCTTGTGACAGGTCATTATTCACCTGTCAAACATTGTTACAAGTGTATATCTCTAAACTGAAATTAAAAATTGAAGTCAGCCAAATCTAAAACCTTCATTGAAATCATATAACATTTGTTCACAAATTTATCTGCAAAATCTAAGAATTTGTCAGCGATCATACTTTATGCATTTGATTACATTACAGATAAATGGATATTTATGATGTCATAAAATCCCTGAGGATACTTGTACATGCACATGTCCACTTTTGATTCCTGCAAGCTAACTCCTGTTTAAACTGCAGATCTATCTTTGAAGCTGTCGCAGGTCCACCTAAGCTTTGTTATTGGCATTAGCAGCATAATAAGGTGGCAATTTAATTTATTTGCAATATGTCTCATTAGTTGAGGAGCAGATCTGACTATTGCTTATTTATTTTGGTTTATTTAACGCCTAAGAAAGCTAGTCAAGTAACACATTAAAAAAATGAATTGGATAATTAAATGAGGGAGATGTGAAGAAAATCAATGTAAAGTAGATAACTTGTCAGCATTAGGTTATGGTCCTTAAACATACTCCATTAAGGCAATTGTTTTATATCTACTTTTCCTCATTTACATAATTTTGAATTACAGGTTTAGTTGAGTGTGGTTACATATTTAATGTGGTTAATAAATAAAATGTATCTCAATACAGCATTAATATTATTTCTTAGAATGCACTTCTGTTCTGGAACTGTTACAATTTTGCAGTAATGGCTGTATGCAAATTACTGAGCATAGATGTGGTAATCAGCAATTGCCTGGCTGGATGAATATGTAACTGTCAAGAGTTGCAAACAGTGTACATGCACCTTGGCAAATAATCATAAATGTTACATTCAACTTAAATACAGTCTATCCACTAAATATGACTATTTTAAGGCATGATATAAAATGCTTTAATTCACGAGGAATTGATTTTAAAAAAAAAGTTGGAACTCTTTGTATTCCTGTACTACAGACTGTTCTTTTTTTGAATTTGTCATTAATATGCTGGTATTATACTCCTTGAGTAAAAAAATTCCTTCTTCTTTTCAAACCCAACATCGTCTCGTCATTGTTACCCATGTGAACTCTTCCAGCTCTGTGTTCTTTCAGATCTTTGAGCTCCTTAAAATCAAATAAATTGCACACTCAAGATTCTCTTAACTTTGTCATTGGTGAACATGGCTTCAGTAGGCTAAGTGTTAAGCTCAGAAACTTCCTCCAACATCACTACCCTCTCTACATTTTTCCTTTAAGGTGTTCCTTAAAGTCTACCTCTTTACCAAGCTTCTGACCATGTGCTGTAACAATATCTCCTTGCATGTTTTGACTTTGCTCCTGTGAAGCACCTTGGGATGCTTAATTAAGTTACCACATAAATGCGTAAATCTAATTCCAATATGGATTATACAGTATTTTTTAAATAACATTAATTGTGGATGATTGATATTCAAATTCCACCATCAGATTTTAATACCTGAGACCTTCGTGTAATATGACGATTTTTAAAGTGGTCAAATACTGATTAAAATGGCTGCTGTGACCAACTGATCACAGATTGAGATACTCTTAGGGATCCCGCAGAGAATACTGAAATTATCATTTTATCCAAAATTTAGTGAAACCGGACAATTAAGTCAGTGTCACGAAATTTGAATTTCATGTTTAATTCACACTTGCTTGATAAGTTCACACCTTGGGGGTTGAAAGTGTATGTTGATTATTCAGCTTGGAAAATGTAACAGACTCAGGAATATGCAAACGAAACCATATGAAGTAACTTATTGGCAGAGTATAGGTTGGAGAAAAATTGATTTATAACACATAACATGAGAGGCTTACTCTTTTTCTGTGTGTGCGTGGGGGTGTGTGCATGGGGGGAGTGTGCGCACACGCGTTTCTCTCAACCCTTCAAGGTCAATGCCCAATGAAAAAGCAACGTAGGCTAGCAACCATTCACTGAATTTTCCAAAATTCGACAAATTTCACTACTACTGAGGAAACATGGCAGCAACTAAACAGTTGTGAAGTAAGATTTCACTCTCTCAACCAAAGACTTTAAGAATTTTAAATGGCGGTTGCTTTTATCATTCTGCTTGCTCTAGACACACACCTTGTTTTAAATTTATTACTTGTGTCTGCATATATGTTTGATGCTGTGTTTTTTTTGTGGTTAGTAGTTAAGAAAATTCTTTGTTTCACTTATGAGCACAGAAACAGACCCTGGTCCAACTCATTCATGCTGACCAGATATCCTAAATTAATCTCAGATATTTGGCCCATGTCACTCTAAACCTTTCCTAGTCATGTACCCATCCGGATACCTTTTAAATGTTGTAGTTGTACCAACCTCCATCACTACCTCTGGCAGCTCATTCCATAAAAACACCATCCACTGCGTGAAAAAATTGCCCTTTAGGTCCCTTTTATTTCTTTCCCCTCTCACAGTGAACCTGTGCCCCTCTAATTTTGAACCCCTCTATCTTGTGGAAAAATACCTTGGTTATTGACCCTATCCATGCCCCTCATGATTTTATAAACCTCAGCCTTCGAAACTCCAGGGAAAATAGTCCCAGCCTACTCACCCTCTCCCAATAGCTCAAACCGTCTAATCCCAGCAACATCCTTGTAAATCTTTTCTGCACCCTTTCAAGTTTAACAAAATCTTTCCCCCAGTAAGGAGACCAGAATTCAACACAGTATTCCAAAAGTGTCCTGTACAGCTGCATCCCAACCTCAATACTCAAAGCACAGATCAACAAAGGCAAGCTTATCAAAATTCGGAGATGCTGGTGTTGGACTGGGGTGTACAAAGTTAAAAATCACACAACACCAAGTTATGGTCCAACAGGTTTAATTGGAAGCACACTAGCTTTCGGAGCGACGCTCCTTCATCAGGTGATTCATCACCTGATGAAGGAGCGTCGCTCCGAAAGCTAGTGTGCTTCCAATTAAACCTGTTGGACTATAACCTGGTGTTGTGTGATTTTTAAGCTTATCAAACACCTTCTTCAATACCCTGTCTACGTGTGACTCCACCTTCAGGGAACTATGAACTGATACAGCATGGTTTGTTTGTTCAAAAACATTCCCCAGGGTCCTACCATCACGTGTACAAGTCCTGCTCTGATTTGCCTTACCAAAATAAATGAGTTTTGGTATTCTTTCCTTTATTGATATTAAGTACATTGAGTATAGGAGTTGTGAGGTCATGTTGCAGCTGGACAGGATATTGGTTAGGCCACTTTTGAAATATTGTGTGCAATTTGGGTCTCCCTTCTATTGGAAATATAATGTGAAACTTGAAAGATTCAAAAACAAGTTACAAGGATGTTGCCAGGGTTGGAGGGTTTGAGCTGTAAGGAGAGGCTGAATTGACTGGGGCTGTTTTCCCTGGAGTGTTGGAGGGTGAAGGGTGACCTTATAGACGCTTATAAAATCATGAGCATGGATAGGATAAATAGACAAGGTCTTTTCCCTGGGGTGGGGGATGCCAGAAATAAAAGGTATCCATTTAGGGTGAGGGGAAAGAATTTAAATGAGACCTAAAGAGCAACACTTTCGTGCAGAGGGTGGTGTGTGTATGGAATGAGCTGCAAGAGGAAGTTGTGGAGGCTGGTACAATTACAACATTTAAAAGGCATCTGGATGATTATGTAAATAGGATGGCTTCAGAGGGATATGGGCCAAGTGTTGGCAAATGGGACTAGACTAGTTTAGGATATCTAGTTGGCATGGGCGAATTTGACCGAGGGGTCTGTTTCTGTGCTGTACATATCTATGACTCAATGACCTCACATTTATCTAAACTAAATTCTATCTGCCACTCCTTATCCCACCAGCCCATTTAATCAAGGTCCCATCATACTCTGAGAGAACCCTTCTTCACCATTCACTGCACCACCAATTTTGGTGTCATCTGCAAACTTAGTAATGGACAAAATCTTGTTAAGTGTGTCTTTCATTTTCTAGTGAGCTACATTTTAAGCTGCATGCTAGAAAATAATTTTTTAAAAATGCGTTGTAACCAACTGAGAAGAAAATGAAAAAGAGAGCCAGTTCCCCTGTTGTGTAATATTTACATACAAGAGATTTCAGAGGATGCCTTTCTTGTATGTACCTGCAATACACGATTCTGTCTAATCTGCAGATATATCTGTGCGGCTATTACAAGTTATCATTAACACAATGTTGTTGGTGATAGAACCTTAGTAATCTAGCGACTTAATTTATTTCCACTATGTCTCATTACTTGAGCAACAGATCTAACTATGGCCTGCTGTTTATTTATTTTGAGTTGTTTAGTGCACCTGAAAGATAGTAAAGTAAAATGTATAAAAGTAATTGTATGCAAATTGAATTAGTTTTAAATAAAACCAACATCAGACAGGCAGCTCATCAGTGCAAGGTTTATGACCTTTATATATTGTCTGTTAAAGCAATTCTTTTATATTTGTATCCTGGTTTATGTAATTTTGACATACGGTTATAGCTGAGGGTAGATTCAGGTTTAATAAAGGAAATGTATCTCAACATAACATTAATATTCTCTTAACACAAGCATCTATTCTGCAGATGGCATTATATTGTAATGATGGAAATATGCAGCTCAACATTACTGAGTTTAGATTTAGTAATTGGCAATCGCCTGCCTGAATGAGTGGGTAACTGTGCATATCAGGGTTGTCAACACTGCACACATTTCTTGGCAAACGCTCGTAAATGTTGCATGCAAATTAAATACAGTCCATCTGTTGAACACGAATACATTCACGCCATGGTATGAAGTGCTTTAAAATTAAGTTACCAGAGAATTGACAAAAATATTTGAACTCAAGAGTACCGCAATCTTTTTCAGATTGTTCCTTTTGGAATTGTATAACTAATGCATTAAAACATTGTACTGCTCGATTGTGAAGTAGTAGTAGTAGTAGCTTTCAATTCCTTGCATGACCTCACAACTTCTACCAATGTAATTTACTCCACCTTGACTATCTCTGAGGACTCTAAGCTCCTCAAGTTCTGGCCTCTTGAACATCACTCCTTGCTTCATCATTGGCTGTGTACCTTAAGATGTGCAAACTCTAAGCTGAGTAATTTTCTATAAGCCTCTCTATTTCTTCATACTTTTTGTTTAAGATGCCCCTTAAAGCCCACTTCTTTCAATAGGCTTCTGATAACATCCAAATTCTGTCTTAGTGATTCATGTGCCTTTGAATTTTGTTTTGAGTATGTTCCTGGGGATGATTTGTAGATGCCAGTGTTGGACTGGGGTGTACAAAGTTAAAAATCACACAACACCAGGTTATAGTCCAACAGGTTTAATTGGAAGCACACTAGCTTTCGGAGCGACGCTCCTTCATCAGGTGATTGTGGAGGGTTCGATTGTAACACAGAATTTATAGCAAAAATTTCCGGTGTGATGTAACTGAAATTATACATTGAAAAATTGATTGTCTGTTAAGCCTTTCATCTGTTAGAATACAGTGATAGTTTCACTTCTTTCATGTGTAAATCACAAAACCCTTTTTTTAAAAGATGCATTCTCGGATTAGCTGTTAACAATGGTGATAGCTAGACAATATGTTGAAGGTGTTAGCCCCCTGTGTTCTCTGTCTATGACCTGATGTTTAGATTGATTCTAATCTAAAAAGTGAGATAAGAGTTTTACATAAATTCATGCAGTTTTTGAGTTTAGAGTTCTGCATGAATGTATGCAGTTTTTGAGAAAAGTGCAATGTAACTTTGCAAGTACAAATTCACCCCACAAAATATATGTGTGCATGGGGGTTGTGTGTGTGTGTGTGGTGAGAGCAGAGTGTCTTAAGTCTGTGAGGGGGTGCATGTGGGAGTGTGTGTATCTGTAAGGGTGTGTGTACCTGTGTCT
>NC_057741.1:19540613-19558357 GCF_004010195.1 Chiloscyllium plagiosum | reverse complement strand
ATTGTCTAGTTATCACCATTGTTAACAGCTAACCCGAGAATGTAACTTTAAATAAAGGGTTTTGTGATTTACACATGAAAGAAGTGAAACTATCACTGTATTCTAACAGATGAAAGGCTTAACAGACAATCAATATTTCAATGTATAATTTCAGTTACATCACACTGCAAATTTTTGCTATAAATTCTGTGTTACGATCGAACCCTCCACAATCACCTGATGAAGGAGCGTCGCTCCGAAAGCTAGTGTGCTTCCAATTAAACCTGTTGGACTATAACCTGGTGTTGTGTGATTTTTCCTGGGGATGGTTTACTATATTTAAAAGTATTGTATAATGCAAATTGTTAATCTTAATAAAAGCAATGAACTGCAAGTTCTAGAGATCTGAAATAAAAACAATGTGCTTGAAAAATTTGCCAGTTCTGACAGTAAATGTGGAGGGAGAAGCAGGGTTAATGTTTTGATTTCAATATGACTTCTTCAGAACAGTTAGTAAAGCCAGCATGCATTATCCATCTCAAGTTGTCCTTGAGACTATGTTGGTCTTGAGCTGTTTGCAGTCTATTTGCCGAGGCACCTCTGTAATTCTGTTGGAAGGGAGTCCTGGTATATTAATGTCACGATGATGAAGGAAATGTGATATATATCTCTGAGAGTGGTGTGTGACATCTTTTTGTTTATTTAGCATGCAGCTAAATAAACAAAATGATGTCACACACCACCACTCTCATAGAGACACAAAGTTACAAAAATATGAAAATATATCATCAAAAACAACAATAAACAATAAGCCAACTACTATACTACTCTACAAAAGAAATCAAAACTACACTTATTACAAATCAATAAGCAACAAGATCATTGCTCTCAACCTTCAAGCGCATCAGTTATTAAACCCACATTTGTTCAAAATTCTTCCTCTCATGACATCAGGTTTATCAACCATACCATCATGGCTAGACAAAAGCCTCCTAATCAAAATGGCAGACAGATCTGCTTCCAAATAATTCAAAAAGGGCTTCCATGTCTTGTAAAAGTTGTCCGTTTTCTGGGGCACCATATTTGTAAGAAAGTCTAAAGGAATGTGTTCTATAATTAATTTAAGCCATCCCGACAAACCCATGTTGTTCTCAGACACCCGGCATATCAGAATGTTCTTTTCGTACAAAAAGTGAGTCTGTTAAAAAGCTTTTTCCCATGTACATCTTAGGGAGGTAAATTCAACAAATCAAGGAGCAAAGAGACCGGATCCACCTTGATTTTCATCCTCAAGACCCTCTCTACTACCCCTGCCACAGTGCTCCAATACGCATGGAGACTGTGGCAGGACCTCTGACAATGAGTGAGGGTAGCCTTATTTATTTTGCTTTTGAAGATGCTCCCTGCTTAAATTTTGCAAAACAATCTGGGGCCAGATAACCCCTATGAAGAATCTTTAACTGCATAGTATGAGTCCTATTACAAATTATGACATGGGGTAAATCCCGCTGCTAACCTAAAACAGCAACACAGAAAAGACTTAATCCATGCTGTAATCTGTTAAAATTAGAGAGTTCAAGAACTATCCCAAAGGTTACTATTTAAAGTAAAACTTAACAACTTTATCTTTTTTTCAAGTGTAACAGAGAATAGTTAACTAACAACAGTTTACAACTCCTTTGTCTAACCTTTCTTTTACTTTCCACTCTACACAACTGGTTCAATAAAACCCCCGGTTAAGATTTACAGAAAAATTCAAATTTCAAAACTAGCCATCTGTCGAATCTTCTCTTTGTATCTTCCTCTGTAGGTTTGCTTTCCAGGTTGTGTCAATGTTTTTTTTTGTGTGTGCAAACCCCCTTCTCCAGACAGGTACCTCCTGAGTTCTTACTAGCAACCTACATCTGTTGGTCTTTTGGCAGTTCTCACCAGATGTTCAATTTTTCCCGGTCTTATACCCCAAAGCATTAGATCATTTCATTGACTTTAATATTGTCAAATACCAAATTCAAACATTATTGGAGTTTAGTATCTTGGAGCATAATTTAAACTGGCTGAATGTGAATTTGATTTTGTCTCATAACAATCTAGGTACTGCTAGCTGCTGGATAAAATGTTAATTCTCCAGCACTCTGTGTGCTTGTTAAGTCCTTCAACTCTCTTAAAGGTATAGTACCCCTTATACCTTGATAACATCTCCCCCCTTAAGAAAAAATGAGCCACCATAATGAAAAGATGGCTTCACTGTTTTTCAATTCTTCAAATTCACTACCATAACATATAGATAACTTTAATCTAAGTTCACCTTAACTTCTTCCCATATATATAATATTGGATAGTTGAATCTTATCTATACTTTATCAGTTAAATCCGCGATAACGCATCTGCAATTACATTCAGATGCGCAACATGTACAATTTTTAACTTAGTCTAACATAAGACTCCAATGAAATAGTCTTATATATTCTTAGAATTCTTTAAAGACAAGCATAAGAGGATAATGATTGGTTTACACAATAGTCTCTGACACATTGTTCGTGATGGACACATTTGAGTTTGGTACTGGCCTTAGAACATTTTAATAGTTCATTTTTGATCTTGGAGTATTTCCTCTAGTGGATGTTGAGTTTCTTCAAAAAGTAACCATCTGGCAGTTCCTCGATACAGTCCTCCAATCTCTGAATTGGACAGAAGTCTGATTTTGCTATGGCGTTGACCTTCCGATAATCCACATAGAATCATTGAGTCCTGTCTGATTTGGGAACCAAGGCGATCGGCGAAGTCCACTTGCACTGGCTTAGTTCGATGATATCCTTGTCGAGCACGACCTCCACCTCCTTCTGGTAGGAGCAGTATTCCCTATGTCTACTTCATGTACAATAGCATTAGTCTTCCCCATCTGACTCTGACGTATGTCCTTATACTGCAGTAACAAATCTTTCAACTTCATTCGATGCGCATGAGACACACAGCTTACTAACCTATCCCACTCCTCAAGGACTTCTTCATTTTTTAATCTATTTTGAGGCACATCAAAATCCACATCATCTAGATTTGATTCATCACTCTGCGGGGCAGTAACTAACACCTGTCTCTCCAGTTCTTTCTCACTAGTATAATATGCTTTCAACATGTTCATATGACGTACCGGATATCTTTTCTTTTCTATCTGGCATCTTTACTAGATAGGTCACCTGACTCAACTTTTTTCTCAATTTGATAGGAACCACTAACGCTGGCTTTGAAGCGATCTCCTAAGACTGGTAACACGTCATCACCTTGGGAAAACGTCTGAGTCTCAGAGCTTTTATCTGCCACCTGTTTCATTCTATACTGTGCCCTCTTTAGGTGCTGTTTAGCTAGCTCACCTACTCGATTTAGTCTCTCCCTCACCTCCGATACATAATCTAAAGTGTGAGATCTCCGACTTTGGACCTGTAATTTTCTCTGTAATTAATTTCAAAGGACCTCTCACTTCATGCCCGAGTATTAACTCGAAGAGAGTGAACGGAGTAGATTAGTTTAGGGCATCTCTAATGGCAAACATTAGGAATGGGATATCTTTATCCCAATCATTCGGGTAATCCTGACAACATGCTCTCAACATGGTTTTCAAGTTCTCGTGCCACCTTTCTAAAGCTCCCTGGGATTCAGGATGATACGCACTGGATTTAAAGTGCTGCATACCTAAGCTATCCATAAGCTCCTTAAACAACCTAGCAGTAAAATTTGACCATTGGTCTGACTGAATCTCTCTGGGTAGCCCATACCGTGTGAAGAAAGCTATTAACTCCTCTACCACCTTTTTTGCCTTGATACTCCTTAATGGAATTGCCTCTGGAAATCTGGTAGACACATCCATTATGGTTTACAAATACTGGTTCCCACTTTTAGTTCTCGGTAGGGGACCTACACAATTAATTATAACCCGCGTGAAACGTTCTTCAAATGCAGGAATTGGCAACAAAGGTGCTGGTTTTATTGCTGTCTGTGGCCTATCAACTATTTGGCATGTATGACATGTACGGCAAAAGTTAACCACATCCTTATGCATTCTAAGCCAATAAAAATGTTTGTACTTTAGCCTGAGTCTTTTGTACCCCTAGGTGACCTCCCACAGATAGTTCATGTGCTACCAGTCACCTCTTTTGTCTGTATGCTACTGGCAACACAATCTGGTGCACCTTGGCCCATTTCTCCTCTGCACTAACCTGCCGTGGTCTCCATTTCCATCTATGGATTCTATCTTTCAGATAATAACCCTCCGGAATATTCTCTGCCTCCTTTTCAGAGTACACATCCACATTTATATCTTTTATCATCTTGTTTTGCTGTTGCAAGTCTCTTAGTGTTTCAGGACTAAACACTTCTGTCTGACCCTCTGCCTGTTCAGGTTTTTCCTGCACCATTACGTCAAACAGGGTATCTGCTAACTGAACCTCAACTCCTTTATCTTTCTCTTAACTTTTCACTTTGTGCTGTGACTAATGACAGTTGGAAAATACCAGGATATTTCTGTTTTAACTCCTCAGTTTCTTGGTCTTCCTTGCGCTTCTCCACAACAAGGTGTGTCACTCCCACCTTGGATCCTGTCAAATCATTCCCAAGAACAAACTGAATTCTTGAAACTGACAATCTGTTAATTACTCCCACTGTAACTTTCCCAGCCTTGAGTTGGTACTCCAACCTGATCTTACATAGGGGATTGCTAAATTTCTGTCCATCTATCCCACAAATTACCACACTCCTGTGTAACAGATCAGTAAGAGTGCATATTCGCTCATCTCTGATTCGATCCTATATCTCTCAAAATTATAACTTCTTGTCCTTCTCTCCTTGTTCTGAGTAAACTTTATCTACAGAGATGAATTCTTTGTAGTCTGTGCACTCTCCTGCAGCTCCTCAGCTCTTTTTGGGTCTTCATTACTACCTTCAGTAATGTCGCTAGCTTAGCTGCTTTTACCACATCTTTTCCCACAGTGCTTTTCTTTAACAACCAGCATTGTGACCTTACGTGTCTCACTTTACCACAGTGGAAACACCTGAGGCCTTTCACCTCCTTTCCACCCTCTTGGGCTTCTTTTTTATCCGTGGTAAATTCTTACCAGTGCTCTCTACTGTTGCTTTCGTAGTGTAGGATCTCCCCTTCTCCCAACTTTTATCTCTCACAGGACAAAATTCTGGCTGGAAGCTTGTATTACATGCCAACATGTATTCATCTGCTAATTCTGCTGCCTTTCTCACTTCCTGAACTTTCTGTTTATCCATGTGAATTCTTATCATCTCTAGAAGTGAATTTTTAAACTTCTCCAGCAGAATAATCTCTCATGGAGCCTCAAAGACCCTCTCTCTATTTTTTAGGTATGCATCCATCTATCAAAATGACTATGTTTAATTCTTTCGAACTCAACATAAGTCTGACCTGGTTCCTCCATTCTGTTTCTGAACTCTATCTATATGCTCTGGTACCAATTCACAAGCACTTAAAATAGCCTGTTTAATCTCTTCACAATCTCTTGACCCCTCAGACGACAAATACCTCACTAGCCTGCCGGTTTAGTCTGAACTAGCATTACCTATAAATCTTTGGACAACTCCATCTGTCTAGCCAATTTTTCAAATGAAATAAAGAATGCTTCAACAGCTTTCTCGTTAAAATGTGGCAGAGTTTTGACATATTTGTATATATCACTACCTTCTCTTTTAATCTCTATCCAGTTAACCTGACTTTGTTGACTAAGTCGCAACTTCTCAAGTTCAAATTGTCTCTCTTTTTTGTTCAGCTAAGAATCTTCTCTCTTTCTTTTTTCTCTCTGTTTATCTTCTAACTCCATTTTCCTTGATTGTAATTTGTTTTTCTACCTCTACTGCACTTGTCCGTTTCTCTGACACATCTAAGTGTTTGAGTAATTCCCTTACAATTTCAGCTTTACTTTTGTCCTTGTTTAAATGCAAATCTAACTTATTTGCTAATTCTAAGAGTATGGCCTTTTTCTTTCCTTCTAAACTTTCTTGGCAGATTTGAAAATCATCTTCAAATCCCTTTAGAAATTTTTAAGAGCCATTTCTTTCACTTTTAATTTAATCAACCACAAGTCACCAAAAATAATTATCTCACCTACATTGTATTTAAGATCTAGGACTCTAACCTGCAAGTATTAAGTCTGTTCAAATTTTTTGTACCCCCGAATCTATTCAAATCTGCGTAAACCAGTTTAAATCTCAGACGACAGGCCCCAAACTGTTACAACACTCCCGTTAATTTAAACCAGCAACACAGAAAAGATTTTAATCCGTACTGTAACCTGTTAAAATTCGAGAGTCCAAAGAACTATCCCAAAGGTCACTATTTAAAGTAAAACTTAACAACTTTAATTTTTGAAGTTCAACAGAGAATAACTAGCTAACCACTATTTACATCTCCTTCCTCTAACCTATCTTTTACTTTCCCCTCTACAATACTAGCCCGCTAAAACCTCTGCTTACGATTTACAGAAAAATTCAAATTTCAAAACCAGCCAGCTGTCGAACCTTCTCTTGGTATCTTCCTCTGTCGATTTGCTCTCCAGATCGGTGTCGATGTTCTTTTGTGTGCAAATTCCAGACGTTACATTGTAAATTCTCCAGCACTCTGTGTGCTTGCTATGTCCTTCAACTCTTTTAAAGGTACAGTACCCCTTACGCCTTCATAACAATATTGAAATCCTCCTCGCATTCTGATAAATGTCCTCCCATGCTTCCGAAGATATCTCAACTCATATCTCTCTCTCCCAGACTTCACGTAGACGTTTGATGTCACCCAAGGAACCTTCCCTCAACAAATGATTAGAGTGCTCTTAGCCTGAAGCACCCTCTGTAAAACTCAGTCAACAGCATGGTCTCCTTTCAGATAAAATCTCTAATCTGAAAGAAACAGAAGAGGTCCCCACTCGACAATCCATATTTTTGAGTTATTTGATCAAATGATATCAACGTTTCACCCCAAAACAGATCACCCAAACAAGAAACTCCCCAATTCGCCCAAAGTTTAAAGTCTGGATCCATCGTCCCCACCTGGAAACCTGACAAGCCCACTATGAGAGTAAGAAAAGATGGTTTAGACATATTACCCTCCATCTGTCTCATTGCCCTCTGTGCTTTTCTAGTGTTAGTAACTATTGGATTATGGCAATGTTCCGCAACTGTCCTAATTTTGTCTAAAAACAACATGTTGATAAGAGGACAGTTCGTCTAGGGGGCCTCAATGTCCAACTATGTCAAGGTCAAGTCCCCACAGGCTCAGTCACTTATGAAATATAGCAGCTAACTCAGTTGATATCTTCTAATGTCCGGGAGGTCCGCTCCCCCAATCTGTGGGGCAGTTGTATTTTCGCAAGCTGAATAAGGGGCCGCTTAAAGCGCCAAATAAAATAACTAAACCAGCCATTCAGTTTCCACAATGTTTGTCTCATAAAGAGCAAAGGGGGCATCCACAAAGAGTCAATAAGTGAGAAAGAACATTCATTTTGATAAGAGCGACTCAACCCAACCATGATGTTGGAAGGGCCCCCCACCACCTTCCATCGTTGAAGGTCTTGTTTTATCTTGTCAAACAAATTAACAAAATAGGCCTTGAATAACCACTCAAAGCTAGGGGTAACAGAGGCACAAGTAAAGAAAACCTCCCTGTGCCCACTTAAAGGGGAACCCACCTTCCACATTAGTTTTTCTCCTAAGACTCTCCATAGGCATAGCCTCAGAGTTTGAAAAATTTATCTTGTAACCTGAGAAAGAACCAAACTGGGCACCGAGACTGTTGGATTTGAGAGAGAAAAATAAGATCATCCGCATATAGTGTAGTCTGATGCACCTTCGATCCCACCTTTGGGGCAGCTATATTAGGGTCCCCATGAATGGCCTGTGCCAATGGCTCAATCACCAATGTGAAAAGCAAAGGTGAAAGGGGACAGCCTTGCCAACTGCCCCTAATAATGTTAAAATTGTCAGACCTTATACCATTGGTGAGAACTGCTGCCAGAGGATCAACACAAAGGACCCTTACCCATCTAGTAAACACTTCATCCAGGCCAAGAAATTCCAGAATATAAAAGAGATACGGCCATTCCACCTGATCAAATGCCTTCTCTGCATCCAAAGAGACTGCCAACCCTTGAACTGATAGCTGGCGCACTTGAACCATGTTAAGCAACCTCCTAACATTAGAGGATCTGCGATCCTTTTTAAAGCCCACCTGATCATCTTTAACAATAAAAGGGCCACACCTCTTCCAACCTCAATGCCAAAATCTTAGACAACATTTTGTAATCAGAATTTAAGAGTGAGATAGGTCTGTAACAGTCCTCGGGGCTCTTCCCTTTCTTGAGGATAAGATAAATATTTGCCTCTCTCAAGGATGATGGAATGCAGTCATGACTATATGAATAGATATACATGTCTAGCATCAATCCCGACAGTATGTTTACAAATTCTTTATAAAACTCACTGGGAAGACCATCAGGGCCAGACACCTTTCCATTTTGAAGTTGCCTCACCACCTCCTATACTGTTAACAGAGCACTAAGGAGAGACACCTACTCAGCAGAAACCCTGGAAGATCCAAGTTCCTATAAAAATACTCCATGTTATCTCCTCTATCCTCACAACATTCAGACTGAAACAGTTCAGAAGAGAACCTCCAAAACACTGCATTGATCTTTTTAGCATTCCAAGAGTTCCACTCCCTTCTGTAATAGAAGCAATAGATGGGGAGGCATTCTTCTTCCTAACCAGATATGCCAAATATTTACCCAGCTTATCACCATGCTGAAACAACCTTTGCTTTGCAAAGGCAAGTTCCTTCCTGGCTGTATGCGTAAGCATGGAGATTAAGGCAGAATGAAGAGCTGTGATCTGCTGCAGCTTAGTCACTGACCAGTCTACTGTAATATGCTGTTTTGGCAGTCTTCAATCATGCCTCGAGCAGATGCTGCTACTTTCCCTTCTGTCGCTTCTGACAGCTGAGTATGAAATAATTATCCCTCTAGCGTAGACCTTAGCAGTCTCCCAAAGAATGGACGGATTACTAGCTGTATCCAAGTTGGTGGCCAAAACTGCTTCAAATTCCTGAGAAAAGTACTCAACGAACTTACTGTCCTTGAGAATGAAGGGATCCATTTGCCAGTGCCGAGAGCTCATTGCATTACCCTTAATCTTGACCACTAAGTATACTGCTGAATGATCAGAGATGGCAGTATTCCTAATTGATCAAAAAACACCGATTCTAGAAGAGCCACGGGAGTTAGGGGAAAAAAAACAGTCCTTGTATGGCACTTATAAGGATTGGAAAATAATGTAAAGTCCCTGCCCATAGGCTGGAGACGTCTCCAAATGTCTACCAACCCCAGTTCCACACAAAGATTGTTTAGATTGTGGAGAAAACTTTGGGGAGCCTTTGGGCATGCTATCCAGCACAAGATCCATAAGGCAATTAAAGCTCCCCCCCATAATATTATGCCGTGATGCAAAGGCATCAGTCAGAAATTTAACGGGTTGGGTCGGAGGCCAATAGACGTTCAAAATACCATATTCCTTGCCATGTGTTAGGGCCTTAAGAATAACAAGCCAACCATATTCATCTTAAACACAATCTATTAAGATAAGGACGAATATGGCCAGCCCCCCCCTGCTCTTAGTATTAAAGGATGAGAAAAACACCCAATCAAACCCACCCTGCTGTAACTTCAAGTGTTCCTTGTCATTAAAGGTGAATCTCCTGCAACAGTGCAACATCCACTCTCTCTTTTTTTAAGGCTCAACAACAGCTTTTTCATTTTAACAGGTGAATAGATCCCTCTAACTTTCCAGGTGCACCATTTAAGAACACTGCTAGCCATGATCCTTTACAGCCACCTTTGACCTGCCGAGAGGAAGAATTCGACTTACGGCATTCTGGGCATATTCAAAAGAAGACTTGTGGGGTCTATTTACGAAAAACCAAAACACTAAACTAACTACAAAACACAAATGGCACTTAATGGGGGACTCTAACCCCTGCCCATAGAGGGCGCTTGCACCTTCCACGCACATTTCCATTCCCCTTTCCAGCTCGAGCTGCAGCCCAGACCTAAGCAATAGAAGGAAACAGACAAAATAGTGAGCACTCTGCCCCTCTCCAATTATGTACCAACCCTAATCAGAGAAAAGAAAACACACCAACAGTAGCTCCCTTTAAAAAAAGGGTAACATACAAAAGACATAGCAAGAGAAAAACAATTATTGTCCAGGATATAAATCCACCCAAATTATTTTAAAGTATCCAAGAAATTTTTCACTTGTTCTGAGAAGTCAAATGACCGCACAGTCTTCTCGTGAGTAATATGAAGCACAGCTGGGTTGAATACCAATCAAATGTTGAATACCCAAGGTCCCTTAATTTTCTGTTGACCTCATCAAATGATTTCCTTTTATGGCTCATCGCTGTGGAAAAGTCCTAGAAAAACATTATCTTAGTTCCCTGATAAGTGTGTGGATCTTTCCCCATTCTTCTTGAAGATTCCAGGACTCTCTGCTTATCCCTGTTGATTTGAAATTGTACCAGACCAGGCAAGGGCACCGATTCAGACCGGACCTGAACACCACAACCTGGTGAGTTCTGTCAACCTTCACCCGGTCCGTCTCAGCATCCCAGCCAAGAAACTGTGGCAACCAGTCTTCAAAAAAGCTTGCTAGCTACCCACCTTCCACTCCCTCTGGCAACCCAACGACCCAGGTAGTTTTCTTCCTACCTTGACTTTCTGGATCGACCTGCGCCCTTCCAACTCCTTCTCATGCTTTTGTAGTATGACTAAAATCGGCTCTAGCAGAGTATGATTGTCTTCCATCAACTCCTTGATCGTCACAGTGATCGCCATGAGTTCTTCAGCATTGTTCTGCTGTGCAGATAGTTCTTTCTCTGCTGTTGAGGGAGCTGCAGCTGAATCCGCAGTTGCAGTCGCGGGCATGCCCAGCACCTTTGGTGAGTGTCCCATATGTTAGGGCTTGTCTGTATGCTTTCCTTTCGTCATCCACGCTCGCTCAAAACAGAACCTTGACTATCTGAGCATCAACTATCCGAATCCCGGACCTTCCGAGCATGATCCCAGGGCCCTGCAAAAATGGTACTAGGCAACCCAGCATTCAGTTATCCGTTAAACAGCATTATGTCGTGCATTGACGGATAATCGAGAGATGTTTGATAACCGGCACTATGGTCTAAATTGCCGGATAATCGAGAGACACTCTGACAACTGGCATTCATGGATTACTGCTTGTTTCCGGCCACCCGAACTCCCCGCCTGTCTCAATCAGACAATCGAGGCTCCGTTACAAATGGATTTCAACTGTTTCACAACCATTTAACATCAATTTTCTCTGAAAAAAGGTAAAGTGGGGGTGGGGGGAGGCGTAAAAATATCACTACTGCTAGGCTGGGGTGCAGAGTCAGCAAAGCAGATCTACTCTGATCGCGCCATCTTGGATCCCCCTTTTAGCTGCATTTTAACATTTCTTTTCCAATACCTGCTCCGCATTAGTTATGTGTAGTATTGAATCCATTGATTTTCTGGGTCTCATTCAGCTTTATCTTGCATGAAATCCATGTAGCACATGAGGTATTTGGACCATCAACATCCTGGCTTTTGTGCGAAAGAGCCGTGTTCTAGCTTGTGCTCAGCACTTATAGCCAGGTTGCTCCAGACAGTTGTATCAATGGCATCTATCTGACAAAATGAAAAATTGCCCAAACCTGTCCAGTCCACAAAAAGCATGTCAGATCCAAACTAACCAAATACTGCCCTAACATTCTATTCTCAATCATCAGTAAAATGATGAAACAGCTGCTGCTGTCCCACCTTCCTACCATGCTGTCCCACCATGATGAAACACTTATTTCTATGGTGCCTTGTGATGTTTCATTTAAGGGTCTTCACAGGACATTATAAAACCAAGTATGAGGAGATTTTAGCTTGGTCAAAGTGGTAAGTTTTAAATAGTGTCTCAGTGGAAGAAAATGAAGTAGAGAGATGAAGATTCCAGAGTTTGGGGCCTAGGCAACTGAAGCACAGCCCCTGATGGTGGAACATTTAAAGCTGGGGATGTGAATCTTTTTTTTGATGAGCGTGTCACTGACTAGCATTCATAGCTCAAGCCTCATTGCCCAGAGGGCAGTTAAGAGTCAAACACATCGCTGTGGGTCTGGGAGTCACATGTAGGCCAGACCAGATAAAGTTGGCAGTTTCCTTCCCTAAAGGACGCTAGTAAACCAGACAGGTTTTTCCTGACAATTGAGGATGGATTCATTATCATCATTAAACTCTTAGTTCTCGATATTTATTGAATTCAAAATCCATTATCTGCATGGTTGGATTCAAAACCGGGTCCCCAGAACATGAGCTTGGTCTCTGGATTAGTAGTCCAGCAATAATGCCACTAGGCCATTGCCTCCCCTCGATGAGAACCAGCAATATTCTAATCCAGCTAACCAGGTCATAGCGTTAATTTCCATTGTTCTAGATTGTGAGTTTAGCTCAGAATCTCTCAGGCAGTTTTATCCTTCTATCTAAGTGTATTCAGTCTGTCTTTTTCTGTTCCTACAATTTGTTCAAAGCCTTCCTAGAAACGTCCACATCCTAAAATACATTGCCCACCACTTGACTCTTTGCAGTGATAAGTGACATATATCCAAGGTGACCCAAGGTGGGGAGTTCCAGAAATAACGACAGAATATCTGGAGAGTGTGGGGCTGGGGCAGATTATGGAGATAGGGAGTAGTGAGACCATGCAGGGATTCAACAGTGATCTTCTGTTGAGGTTTTCTGACCCAACATTTCTTGATATGACTCTAGTATGATACTATGTTTTATAATGCTCCCGAGAAGCATCTGAACACTTCATTACTTTAAAGTTGTGATATAAGTACAAGTTGTTGAGTCCATGTTGAAATGAAAAAATCTTTTTTACGTCTTGCAGTTATGATATTTCTAGTATGTACAGCGTATGAATAGGCATTTCAACCCAATAGATCCATGTCTTTTGATGCACTTCATTAAAATTAAATACGTATGAAACTCCTCATAATAGATTTGAAGTTTCTGTTCACTTGCTACTGTGCTGAGCCACAAGACATGTCTAAAATGTTTCACTGTCTGTTCTCATTTAATCATCATATTATGGTAAGATTCTTGCAATATTGGCAATTCCTAAAATCACTGGGCTGAATTTTATCAAAAAACAATCAGCTGAGTGTCAATTTTGGGGAGTTTCTTAGAGGGTTTCTCTCCATAAGGGCGAGCGAGTTATCTCTCACAATTATCCATTGCTTATCTCACTATGTATGCACCGTGCCCCTATGGTGCCACACTTGCACTACAATGTATTTAGCAGTGGCAGAGGTATTCACCACTGTGTGACCTTCCACCCTCATGCCATATTTAAATCTTAGCAGAGCACCTGGTCAAATGGTACAAGCCAGGAACTGCCATTCACAATGTTACTGTAGAAATCTAAAGGATGTGGCTCAGAAAGGAAGGTTGTTGCTCCACTTTGCTAACAGTGACCTAGGGTCTTGGTGGGGAGCAGGATCAAAACTGGCAGAGGTTAATCACACCCCCAGACCATGCCAGCCTCGTCTGAAGTTGTCACTCCGGTCAGTGTAGAATGAATGGTCCAGAGGAAGCTGATCCGCGAAGGACGAAGCTTAATCGTTTTCTGCTGTCTGCAAGGGTAAGTGCCATAGACCTGTACTTCTTCACTGTCATGACTTAGAAATGTGGAATATAGAGACAGGAGTAGACCCTTCGAGCCTGCTCCACCATTCAAAAAGATAATTGATTATCCAACTTAGGACCCTGTTCCTGCTTTTGTCCTTTGATTCATTTAGTTCTTGTTTCTTGAAAGTCTTCAATGTTCTGGCCTCTCAATAGTTTCCAGTGGCAGGGGATTTCACAGGCTTATCACTTTCAGAGTGAAGAAATTTCTCCTCATCTCCACACTGACCTGAGTGACATTAGGTTCACTAGATTGATTCCAAGGTGAGGGGTTTGTCTAGTGAAGAGAGATTGAGCATTTTACTCTCTGCAGTTTAGGACAATGATGAGATTTAACTGAGATGTATATGACGCTAAAGGTGATTGACAAAGTAGATGTAAAAAGATGTTTCTTCTTGTGGAGCAATCTAGTTCTGACTATATTTCCCATTTTATTTTTATGCCAGACTAGACGGAATAACTTTTGTAATTTATCCATGTACTATTTAAATGTTTGCCATTGCAAATCTACCATCATCCTTTTAAATAACAATCCCCAATTTATCATAGCCAGATTGTGTCTCATACCATCATAATTTTCTTTATTTAAATTCAGCATGCTAGTCTCAGAAACAGTATATCACTATCCATCTTAATGATGATAAATTCCATCCTATTGTGGCCATTCTTCCCTAAGGCCCATACAGATCTAGATTGTCAATTATTCTTTCCTCATTAAACACACTGTCAAGGATGGCCCTTTCTCTAGTTAATTCCTTAAAATATTGATCCATATGCTCTCCAAGAATTCCTCTCCGACAATATTGCTACTTATTTGATTTGCCCAGTATATATGCACATTGAAGTTAACCGTAATTATAGCTACACATCAATTACTTGCATTCCTAAATTTCTTCTTTAATGCCTGTCCCAACATTACTGCTACAGTTTGGGGATCCAGTACATATGGATAGAGAATTGGCTAATGGGCAGGAAACAAGCAAGTGGGAATAAGGGATTCCTTTCAGGTTAAAGACCTGTTGCCCAAAAAGGAGTACTCAAATCTTTTACTTAGGTATTCTTCCCTTGAGTTACAGACAAAAGACAGGGAACCAACTCAGGATTTAATTAAACAAACCCTTTTTCATTTAACAGTTTAGGTTCTAATACTCAATATAATACATACATTAATTGCAACATTTACTTCTTACTTCAACGAACAACTTCAACTTTAACTCGCTTCATTTACTTTCACTTTACCTTAGCTTTAACTTAACTTGCATTTAACCTTAACTCTAACTTTAATTCTATAAGTTTGGAGTAAAACAAATACTACCCTGATTTTGAGTGAAGTGGCCAATTTTTGCTCTCCGTGTGGGTCTTGCCTCATGGTTCTTTGCCTTCTTTGAATATGCTTCTCAAATGCTGACCTTGAGAGCTTCTCCTGAGAAAATCCTTTGGTCTATCTTAAAAATGGGCTCCTTTTGCAGAATCTTTTCTGGCACTCAGCCAATGAATTAATTCAAAGCCTGACAAATCCCAGCCAGTGGAGTTTTACTGGTAAAATACTTGCAAATGTTAAACAGCAACGTTCCATGCTCCATAAAAGGAAGTATGGTGCAGTCTGTCATAAAATCTGTCATATTTGGTCAACACAGGAATCTGCAGGTCACAACATGTCCTAGCTGTAGATTTCAGAGTTTAAACTAGCTTAACCAAAACTCTCAGTATGCTTGACTGTAGCTCTTAACCATTCTTGTAAGCATTTCTGTTGCTGGCCACCCGACTACAGGCCTGTAACCAGTGGGATTCCACAGGAATTGGTGCAAGGACTGCAATTGCTGACAATATATTAATCACTTGAAGGAAGGAACTGAATGTACTGTCGCCATATTTGCAGCTGACAAAAAAAAATGTGGAAAGGCAAGTTGCGAGAGGAATACAAACAGTTTACAGAAAGATATTGATAGGTTACAAGAGTGGGCAAAAATCAGCAAATGGAGTGGGAAAATATGAAGTTGTTCAAAATAACAATATTATTAAATGGAGAAAATCTGCAGAAAGCTTCAACCAAAGGGACTTGGGATTACTTGTGCACAAAACACGCAGAACCTGTACAAGGGTGCAGTAGGTAATCAGGAAGGCTAACTGAATGTTTGCTCTTATTTTGAGGGTTTAGAATATAAGAGTAGGGATATCGTACTGCAACTGAATGAGGTGTTGGAGTACTGAGAGCAGTTTTGATCCCCTTATTTAAGGAAAGATATTGTTTCATTTGAGGCATGTTCAGAGGAGATTCACTAGGATGATCATTAGTATGGTGGGATTGTCTTACGAGCGGAAGTTGGGACTCTATTCATTGAAATTTAGAAGTTTGAGAGGTGATCGCATTGACATGTATAGGATTCTTAAGGGACTTGACAGGGTAAGTGCTGAGAAGATGTTTTCCCTCAAGGAAAGTCTAGGACCAAAAGGTGCATCTAAGAATGAAGGGGCACCAATTTAAGACTAAGATAAGGAGGCATCTCTTCTAGAAGGTTGAGTGTTTTTGAAACTCCTTGCTACAGTGAGCTTTGGGGCAGATTGTGTACAGTCAGTCAAGGCTGATATATTTAGTTTCTTGATCAGAATGGAAATTAAGGGTCATGTTGTGTTAATCAACCATGGTCCTATTGAATATTGGAGCTAGACAGAGGGACCAAATGGCCTACTCCTGTTACTATTTCTTATGGTTTATATACAACTTTATCATTTTCTGCTCCTTAATGTTTCTCAGGTCAAACCATGTAGATTATACTTCCACAGAGCTAATATCCTTTCTCTCAATTGCATGTATTTCTGTTTTAATCAGCAACGCTAACCCCTTCCTTTTCTTTTGTCAGTCCTTTCTAAAAACTGAAAACTCCTGGATATTCAGTTTCCATTCCTGGCCACCTTGCAGTCCACGTCTCTGTAATCGTTGCTATATCATCCCCATTTAGATCTTTTTGGATGACTAAGTCATCTATTTTATTATGAATATTCCACGCAAGCCTTAAAACATATCTTTTTAGCAATCTTAGTCTTGCATAGCCCTGCTTCATTCTAGCCTTTGAATTCTCTGCCTGTCACCTTTCTGATTTCCTATACTGTCTTTTGTTTTAGTCCCGTTTCCCTGTCATTTGCGTCCCTGTATAGGTTCCCGTCCCATTGTCATTATTTGGAGATGCCAGTGTTGGACTGGGTGTACACAGTTAAAAAATCAGACAACACCAGGTTAGAGTCCAACAGGTCTAATTGGAAGCACTAGCTTTTGGAGCGCTGCTCCTTCATCAGATGGTTGTGGAGTACACAATTGTAAGACAGAAATTATAGTAAAAGTTTACATTGTGATGTAACTGAAATTATACATTGAAAAATACCTTGATTGTTTGTTTGTTAAGTCTCTCATCTGTTAGAATGACCATGTTAGTTTTACTTTCATATGTAAATCACAAAAACTTTACATTCTCAGGTTAACTTTAATAATGGATGTCAGCCCAGATAATGTGTTGAAGGTGTTTGCCCCTGTGTGCTGTTGTCTGTGCCATAATGTTTAGACTGATTCTAATCTAAAAAAGAGTTAACATAGTCTTACATGGATTCATGCAGTTTTTGAGCAAAGTACAATGTAACTCTGCAAATACAAATTTACCCCACAAATGTAAGTGTGTATGTGGGTTTGTTTGTGTGTGTGTGTCTGTGTCTGTGGTGGGGGGTTGTGAGTGTCTGTGTGAGAGAGTGTATGTGTGTGTGAGTGTAAAGGGGTGAGAGAGTGCGTGTGGGAGTGTGTGTGTTTATGTATAGGAGTGCGTGTGTGTATAGTGCAATGGTGGTAACCTGTAGGGTGACAGGAACCCAAGGTCCCGGTTGAGGCCCTTCCTATGGGTACACACGCACGCACACACACAGGCACTCCCCCACACATGCACACAGACATTCACACACACTCCTACAGACAGACACACACACACACACACACACACA
>NC_057741.1:19529279-19539091 GCF_004010195.1 Chiloscyllium plagiosum | reverse complement strand
TCCACATCCTTTTGGTAATGTGGCGACCAGAACCGTACACGATATTCTAAATGCAGCTGAACCAATGTCTTATACAATTTTAACATGACCTGCCAGCTCTTATACTCAATACGCTGTCCAATGAAAGCAAGCATACCATATGCCACTCTGTCCATCTGTGCAGCAAACTTCAGGGTACAATGGTCCTGAACTCCCACTCTCTCTGCTCATCAACTTTTCCCAAGGCTCTTCCGTTCATTGTATAATTCGCTCTAGAATTAATCTTGCCTAAATGCATCACCTCACATTTGTCTGGATTGAAATCCATCTGCCACTTTTCTGCCCAACTCTCCAGTCTATCTATATCCTCCTATATTCTTTGACAGTCCCTTATGCTTTCTGCTACTCCACCAATCTTCGTGTCATCTGCTGATCATACCAACGATGCCCTCTTCCAGATCATTTATGTATATCACAAACAACAGTGGCCCCAACACTGACCCCTGTGGAACACCACTGGTCACCTTTCTCCATTTCGAGAAACTCCCTTCAACTACTACTCTCTGTCTCTTGTTGCTCAACCAGTTCTTTATCCACCTAGCTAGAACACCCTGCACACCATGTGACTTCACTTTCTCCATTAGTTTACCATGGGGAACCTTATCAAATGCCTTACTAACGTCCAAGTATATGACATCAACAGCCCTTCCTTCATCTATCAACTTGGCCACTTTCTCGAAGAACTCTATTAAGTTGGTAAAGCACGATCTTCCCTGCACAAAACCGTGTTGCCTATCACTGATAAGCCCATTCTTTTCTAAATATAAACTGATCCTATCCCTCAGTACCCTCTCCAGCAACTTTCCCACCACCGACATCAGGCTTACTGGTCTGTAGTTACCCAGAATATCCCTACTACCCTTCTTGTACAGGGGACAACATGAGCAACCTTCCAGTCTTCTGGCACCTCACTTGTATTTAAGGATGCCACAAAGATATCTGTCAGGGCCTCAGCTATTTCCTCTCTTGCCTCCCTCAGCAACCTGGGATAGATCCCATCCGGTCCTGGGGATTTATCTACCTTAATAACCTTTAGCCTACCCAACACATCTTCCCTACTTATGTCAACGTGATCCAGGCTAATCAAACTTCTATCTCTAATCTCAAGATTCATCAAGTTCCTCTCCTCTGTGAACACTGATGCAAAGTAATCATTCAGAATCTCACCTATTCTTTCAGGTTCGACACACAGCCTTTCTTCATTATCCTTTAGTGGACCAATCCTTTCTCTCGTTACCCGCTTGCTTCTTATATAAGAATAAAATGCTTTGGGATTCTCCTTAATTCTGCTTGCTAAAGCTATTTCCTGACCCCTTTTAGCCCGCTTGATTCCTCATTTAAGACTTGTCCTACTCTTCCGATATTCCTTCAAGGCCCGTTCTGTTCTTAGCTGTCTTGACCTTATGTACACTTACCTTTTCCTCTTGGCTAGTCGTACAATTTCTCCTATCATCCACGGTTCACGAATCTTGCCCTTCCCATCCTTTGCCTTCAAAAGGGCATGCCAATCCTGCAATATCTTTAACCTATCTTTGAAAGCCTCCCACATATCAAATGTGGACTTCCCTTCAAATAGCTGTGTCCAATCCACATTTCCGAGCTCCTGCCTAATTTTGATATAATTGCCCTTGACCCAGTTTAGTACTCTTCCTTCAGGACCTTTCTCACCTTTATCTACAAGTATTCTAAAACTTACAGAATTGTGGTCACTGTTCTCGAAGAAATCCGCCACCGCAACTTCTACCACCTGTCCTGGCTCGTTCCCCAGTACCAGGTCCAATATGGCCCCTTCCCTCGTCGCACTATTGACATATCTTGCTATTTCTATTGAGTAGCATGTGATACTGGCAGAAATCCTGAGATTTGAGGTCCTATTTTTTAAACTTGCTTCCTAAATCCCGATATTCTGCTTTGAGGACTTCACTTTTTTTTAGCAAGTTCAAAATGATAACACGTCAGGTTATAGTCCAATAGGTTTATTTGAAAGTACAAGCTTTCAGAGTACTGCTCCTTCATCAAGTAGCTACAATGTAGACTATACTTTCACAGAGTTAACATCCTTCCTCTCAATTGCATGTATTTCTGTTTTAACCAGCAGCGCTAATCCTGGGGCACCTCCACAATTTGTACCAAGACCACTGGCTGTTTACCCTCCCAGTTCAAAATATCCTTAAACCTCGCACTCAGAAGAAAACGTACCATCCTGGAGTCTAACTTTTGGCCACAGAATCATCCATCTGTTCCTTTACTAGTGAATCACCTTTTTCTGTAGTATTCCCACACTTTTTTTCCTCCTTTCCATTGATGGGGACCAATGGACTTTGACCTCACGCCAAGTGTCTCTTCATCACAAGAGGACAGGATGGTGTCAGGCAGCCAGCTGGAAGTGAAACTGCACAAAGCCCACAAGAAGTCTCTTCTTAGAACATTCCTGAGGTGCCAGTCAGTCATTCTACCTCTGCCCTGTCTGCAATTTCTAGCCTTGGGACTTCAAGCTGAAGTACATTTGACCAGAACACACTCAGCATGCTTGGATCCTGTAGTCACAAATGACCCCAGGGTCATTTGGCCAAAACACCAAGATCAGTGTGCTCCCCATCAAGGCTGGATCTCTTCATTCTAGCTTCAGACTTTGCAACTGCAGCTGGATGCAGTGTGAAGGAAAGGAAAAAAAAACTTTCCAAAGCCACTGGTAAACCTTGTTTGTAAGTACATTAACACATTCTAAAATATATATTTATCATTCATCAGCTCTGTGCACAGCTCTTATTTTAGCTGTAGCGACACAAAGATAGATGAGCCATCCTTAGTGCCCAAGATGTATTAATCCTGTCTGAATGATAGTCATTCTTTCTGTAGCACCCATGATTGAAGAAGGGCACATTTGATGTTTCAAAGGCTTCTGCAGGTTATAACCTTGACTTTTATCAAGCAAGGGGACATGCATAAGATGGTCATGTGGGATTAAAAAAAAGGATGTTGTCCTTAGCATCAAAACATTTACAATCAGTGAGAGATGAATTTACAGAAACCAGTCCCATTAAATAAGGTTCACAAAGGAGTCCTGCCTGGGTTACTTTGGCCAATGCTACTGTGCCGTAGATGCTAAAGGTTTTTTTTATTTCTGCAGTGTGTTCTCATTTTCCGACCATGTAGGAGCCCTCATGGATCCTCATCATCCATCACTTTACATCCTTCGGTTGTCTGGAGCAATGCAGGAATGTTTCAGGAAGATTCATTCTGGTTATCAGGAGTTGATCTGCATGTCTTTTCAATACATCATCTCTTGGTCTGTGATGTATGGGAAACTAGCCCATCCTGTGCTGCTGTGATGGCTGCCACTCTTATCAGTGGTGTAATTCCTCCCCAATACTTCATGACCTTCTTTGAGAACACGGCATTTAGCCATGTTCACTTTTGGATAAACTGATTTTGTTTTTTCCTGTCACATTGTCTTTTGGAATGAATGGTTTTAGCAAACCAAATGCTGTGTGCAACTGACGCTTTAGCATAAGCAATACTACAGAATTACCAGGCCCTTTGAATGGTTTGTGTATTGCTATGGGGACACTCCCCCATCCACATCAATGAGCTGGGATGGAGAGCATCAAATTCTTAGGAGTGAAGGTAACTGACAACCTGCCCTGGACTTTCCATGTAATAGTGATAGTCAAAAAGGCACACCAATGCTGCCTCTTCCTCAGACGGCTTAGGAAATTCAATATGTCCATTAGTACCCTAGCCATTTACAGATGCACCAGAGGAAGCATACTATCTGGATGCATAATGGTCTGATATGGCAACT
Source organism: Chiloscyllium plagiosum (assembly GCF_004010195.1). Classification (NCBI taxonomy): domain Eukaryota; kingdom Metazoa; phylum Chordata; class Chondrichthyes; order Orectolobiformes; family Hemiscylliidae; genus Chiloscyllium; species Chiloscyllium plagiosum. The sequence goes on along the minus strand of NC_057741.1, from coordinate 19,535,247 downwards.
GCTCTGCCCAGGTTTGGAAGAAATGACAAGGTTATGTGGACAGCCTAGACCATCACAGAAGCCAATCTATGATCCATGGACTCCATTTACACTTGTCATTGCTGCAGAAAGGCTGCCAATATCAAAGACCTCTCTCACAATCTCTTCCAACAGTCAGAAGATGCAGAAGCTTGAACACAAGCACCAGCAGGTTCAAGAACTGCTTCTTTCCTGCTGTTATTTGACTGCTGAATGGACTCTCTAATTTCAAATAATCTGATCTGATCTTGCTAATACAAAAACAGAAGTTGCTGGAAAAGCTCAGCAGGTCTGGCAGCATCTGTGAAGGGAAATCAAAATTAATGTTTTGGGTCCAGTGACCCTTCCTCAGAACATCTGTAGTTCTTTTGGTTTTGATCTTGCTAATGTTGATCTTGCTTTGTGCACTTCCTGTGCACTTGTCACCTGTATGCCCCACTCTGTCTAAGCACCCCATGGAACTGTATATCTTTGTTTGCTCTGATCTGCCTGTATTGCTTGCAAGACAAAGCTTTTCGATCTACTTAGGTACATGTGACTACAATAAATCAAATTAAAATGTTAATAAAAATTGGCTCTGTATTTTGGACAATGATTTTTGTTCTCAAGTTTACCCTTAAGGAATGTTTCATTTCTGATAACAACACCACCCATCTCTGCATACTGCTTACTGCTAGAGAAGGTATCTTTTGTATGATGCCTAAGTATTGTGGTCAATAGTCTGTGGTCTGTTAGTGAGGTAAATTTCAAACCATATAGATATTGGTGGAATCATCATATGATTCCTCGAGCTTCTTTCTCTATTTGTATACAATTCATTCCTGCTTTGTTTAACAATCCTGATGCAAAAGCTATTGGCTTCTCTTCACCATTGGCTAATATATAATAAACAACTGTTCCCTCTCAACCTGTCTTCCCACCTATATTTGTGACATCTGCAAATTTGGTTACAGAACATTTGCTTCCTTCTTCCAGGTCATTAATATATATTGTAAACAGTTGTGGTACCAGTATTGATCCCTGTGAAACCCCACTGTCTCAGGTTGCCAACCTGAAAAGAGTCAATTATCCCCATTTGCTGTTTCCTGCCCATTAGTCAATCTTCTATCTATGCCAGTACACCACCGCAAACACTGTGGGCTCTTATCGAACGACTTGACCTTTGTAAGATGCCTTGTCGAATGCCTTCTAGAAGTTCAAATATAATATATTCACTGGTTCCCCTCTATCAGTCTTGAAAAACTTTAATAAATTATCAGACATTATTTCACTTTCATGAAATCATTCTGACTTTGCTTGATTAAATTATGATTTTCCAAATGTTCCTGCTATTGATCCCATGATAATTGACTCCAGTACCTTCCTCCCCAGTAGATGGGCTAATCAGCTTATGGTTACCCACTTTTTTTCCTCCCTCCATTTATGAATAGGGGTTTCACATTAGCAGTTTTCCAATCCTCTGATACCTCTCTGGTAAGTTTTTCATGATTATTCCTCAAACACGCCTGTTCGATTATACACTTTCTTGCCCCAGTTTCTGTACACTGTTTCTTTATACCAGAAATTTGCTGCTCTGTGACCTGTTTTTCCAGTTAGCAGTTTTGAATCTGCATTGGTGCTATTCTCTGTTACCATTTTGTGAACTCCTGCTTGAGCTTAGCTGTTGAGTTTCTTTGGCTGTTCATTCTATCAAGACAACTATTTCCAGTGCTTTCTTTAAACGTCGATTCCATTCCATCAATAATCTCTTCTGGATTGCTTTGCATCTTAAACCTCAAACCAACCTCTTTCTGATAATCATGATTTGGAGGTCCCAGTGTTGGACTGGGGTGTGCAAAGTTAAAAATCACACAACACCAAGTTATAGTCCAGCAGGTTTATTTGGAAGCACTAGCTTTCAGAGCACTGCTCCTTCATCAAGTGGTTGTAGGAGCTGCGCTCTGATAGCTAGTGCGTTCAAATAAACCTGTGGGACTATAATCTGGTACTGTGATTTTTAATCTTTCTGATAACATAAGCAATGTTGAATAAACCCCGTTGTTGATATGCACAAAATCAGATGGATTGTAAGAAACTCAATCAGGGAACAGATATGTTTCATATGTAGTTAAATATAGGAAAATATATGGTAATGTGATTGACAGAAGAGGGTTGTTTTTGGATTATCTATGTATGAATTAAGAATATACTTGAGAGGAGGAAAGATTGTGGCAAATTAGCTCATAGATCATTATAGCTGTTTGCATAATGTAACTAAACTGCTTTTCTTAAAAAAAACACACAGGAAGTTGTGTTAAATAGTGAGTGGCAAAACATGATTCCAGAGAGATAATTGTAAAAATATAGTTAGCCATGTATGATACAATATCCAGTACCATTGTGTGTAGCTTTAACATTCCTACTTCAAGAGGGATATTTAATTAGAAGAGGGAAAAGAATAGAGGCTATGAAAGAAGAGTATAAAATCCTGAAAACTTTAGAGGAACTCATTCCAAATAAACTTTTCTGCCATAACTCCAAGGAACAGAATTAGGCCATTTAGCTCTTTGAGTCTGTTCCATTATTCAATGAGATGATGGCCCATCTGATAATCCTCAACTCCACCTTTCTGCCTGTTGCTATGACCCTTGGTTACCCTACTGATTAATATTTGTATTTCTCCACTTTGAATATACTTAACGACTTGAACTCAACACCCCTTTTTCTATTTTCAAACGTCACTAGACTCGAAATGTTAACTCTGCTTTCTCTCCACAAGTGCTGACAGATCTGCTGTTTTTCTCCAGGAATTTATATTTTTGTTTCAGATTTTCAGCATTCACAGTTCTTTGTTTTGTTTAAGTATACAGGGTCATTTTTATGCAGAATTGTCTACTAGCATAGGTGGTGGTACAAGAAACCTTAATAGGTTGAGGAAGTACAACACATGTTCATGCCAGTCAATAGATTTCAGGATTAGTAGAAAACTGAAGACAGGAGGACTAGATGGCCTACAGGTCTTCCCTTAACTGAAATTGTTACAATGCTGCTACAACTGCTGTGATTTAATGGAAAACAATAATCTGCCAAATTGATTTCATGCACTTGTTATCTAGAGACTGTTATTGCAAATGCATGTACATAAGGTTTGTGTAAGAACGTGAACAAGCTCAATTATGATATTCCCCTGCTATGTTGGTTTATGCATGAACAATAAATGTTTAGGCTACTTACCAGAAAAATATAATGGGAATGTGTATTGATTTTTGTGTTCAAATATCTCCAAAATGAAATTGAGGACGATAGGAAATGAGAGGACAAACATCTTCAGAGTTAGTGATCATCAGTTCCTAATACCAATACTTTTGTTAGCATATTTCTCATTCTGTATTGAAGGGACGATGGTAACATTAGTGTAAATAAAGCCTAAAGTAAAATGTATCTATGTTTTAAAAATCTTTTCCCGTTACAGAAATTTCTGCACAGATCATTCCGAAAAAGCAAACTGGAGCAGCACATATACCCAAAACTTGTCTAAAAAGAAATGAATCTCAATGATCAGTGTTCTTTTCATCTTTAGGAGGGGTGGTGGTAATTTCTTTCCATGTCAGTAATCCTACATATTCACATTTTGTGGAACAGCTGAAAACAGTCTGTTTAAAAAAAAAAGGTCCCTGTGGTTTGCAATGCAAATCTGTGGCAGTGAGAATCCTCAACATTAATTCTAAGTGCATTTTAATTCAAATAAGGACATGGAAACCACCTGTTACTGCTCTCTATCATTTTCAATGATGAATCAATTAAATGTAGAACATTATGCAGAGGAAACTTGAAGATAAGCAAGAGAATAGAATGTTCTTGAGGTCAGAATTTCAGTGTTTATACAGTCATAGAGATGTACAGCATAGAAACAGACCCTTTGGTCCAACCCGTCCATGCCGACCAGATATCCCAACCCAATCTAGACCCATCTGTCAGCACCCGGCCCATATCCCTCCAAACCCTTCCTATTCATATACCCATCCAAATGCCTCTTAAATGTTGCAATTATACCAGCCTCCACCACTTCCTCTGGCAGCTCATTCCATACACGTACCACCCTCTGTGTGAAAAATTTGCCCTGTAGGTCTCTTTTATATCTTTCCCCTCTACCCGAAATCTATGCCCTCCAGTTCTGGACTCCCTGACCTCAGGGAAACGACTTTGTCTATTTACCCTATCCATGCCCCTCATAATTTTGTCAACCTGTATAAGGTCACCCCTCAGCCTCCGACACTGAAGGGAAAACAGCCCCAGCCTGTTCAGCCTCTCCCTATAGCTCAAATCCTCCATCCCTGGCAACACCCTTGGAAATTTTTTCTGAATCCTTTCAAGTTTCACGATATCTTTCTGATAGGAAAGAGACCAGAATTGCACACAATATTCCAACAGTGGCCTAAGCAATGTCCTGTACAGCCGCAACATGACCTCCTAACTCCTGTACTCAATACTCTGACCAATAAAGGAAAGCATACCAAATGCCTTCTTCACTATCCTATCTACCTGCGACTCCACTTTCAAGGATCTATGAACCTGCACTCCAAGGAGTGCAGCAACACTCTCTAGGACCTTACCATTAAGTTTATACGTCCTGCTAAGATTTGCTTTCCCAAAATGCAGCACCTCGCATTTATCTGAATTAAACTCCATCTGCCACTTCTCAGCCCATTGGCCCATCTGGTTCAGATCCTGTTGTAATCTGAGGTAACCCTCTTTGCTGTCCACTACACCTCCAATTTTGGTGTCATTTACAAACTTACTAACTGTACCTCTTATGCTCGCATCCAAATCAGTTATGTAAATGACTAAAAGTAGAGGACCCAGCACCGATTCTTGTGGCACTCCACTGGTCACAGGCCTCCACTCTGAAAAACAACCCTCCACCACCCTGTGTCTTCTGTCTTTGAGCCAGTTCTGTATCCAAATGGCTAGTTCTCTTTGCATTCCATGAGATCTAACCTTGCTAATCAGTCTCCCATGGGGAACCTTGTCGAACGACTTATATAGATCACATCTACCGCTCTACCCTCATCAATCTTCTTTGTTACTTCTTCAAAAAACTCAATCACAAAAAACTCAATCAAGTTTGTGAGGCATGATTTCCTATGCACAAAGCCATGTTGACTATTCCTAGTCAGTCCTTTCCTTTCCAAATACATGTACATCCTGTCCCTCAGGATTCCCTCCAACAACTTGCCCACCTTTGAGGTCAGGCTTACTGGTCTGTAGTTCCCTGGCTTGTCCTTACCACCCTTCTTAAATAGTGGCACCATGTTTGCCAACCTCCAGTCTTCCGTAACCTCACCTGTGACTTTCGATGATACATATATCTCAGCAAGAGGCCCAGCAATCACTTCTCTAGCTTCCCACAGAGTTCTCAGGTACACCTGATCATGTCCTGGGGATTTATCCACCTTTAACCGTTTCAAGACATTCAGCACTCCCTCCTCTGTAATCTGGACATTTTGGAAGATGTCACCATTTATTTCCCTACAGTCTATATCTTCCATATCTTTTTCTATAGTAAATATTGATGCAAAATATTCATTTAGTATCTCCCCCATTATCTGTGGCTCCACACAAAGGCCGCCTTGCTGATCTTTGAGGGGATTATGGATGAATTATTGATGACTGCATTGGCGCCACCTTGTGCTCCCACGAGGAGGTTGAGCAATTCATCAACTTCACTAACACATTTCACCCTGACCTTAAATTCACCTGGACCATCTCTGACACTCCCTCCCCTTCCTGGACCTCTCCATCTCCATTAATGACAACCGACTTGACACTGACATTTTTTTACAAACCCACCAACTCCCACAGATACCTGGATTACACCTCTTCCCACCCTACCTCCTGCAAAAATGCCATCCCAATTCCTCCGCCTCCACCATATCTGCTCCCAGGAGGACCAGTTCCACCACAGAATACA
>NC_057741.1:19507090-19526580 GCF_004010195.1 Chiloscyllium plagiosum | reverse complement strand
CAACAGCATTTATGGCAGATATAATCTGCAATAACCCTTAAACTCCCACATCTGACAAGAAGTACATATTACTGCAAAGGCCATTTTTGCTCCTTCACAATCTACAGACCCAGGACATAACACCGTCTTATTCCTCTACAAAACACTGCACCAGGTTAAATTAATAGCTATGACTTATATTTTCAGTTTAATCAAGAGACTTATCTCCAAAAACATATAATCAAGAAAGAAAACACTGTACTCATTAATACAGCCTCTTTGACAGATTTAAAACAACAATTAACTTTTCTGATTCTGTGTTGTGAACTTCGCCCAAACCGGTTCCTCCAAGATTAGTTGTGAAATTCACTGTTTGTTAATTTTCCCAGATGCACTCCAATGTCCCGCGATACATGAATTCAAAAACAGCAAAGGCATTAACTGTGCAGGTTCTCTCTCTCTCTCTCATGGAATAAGCCTGCAAGAGGTCAAGGAAATTGAAAAGGAGAAGTAAGCTATTTAGAGTCATAGATTCATTGAAATATACAGCATGGAAACAGGCCTTTATCCACACCAACCAGGTTTACTAAATTGGAATATAAATTGATCACAAAATGGTCTTCCCTGTATTCAATTTAGAATTGTTTCTTTAAATCTATTTCAAAATTCACATGCCTTGATCCTACTTATAAAATAAACTTTGCTCCAGGGTCAGAATCTCCTAAAAATAAAATTGAATTCCATTTATTTTTGACTCTTACCGAATTGTCTCAAATCAATATGCAATTAAAAAATATCAAATTCAATTAAAAAAAATCAAATTCAATTGATTAGGTCCTCACCACCATACTTATCGTGGACATATTTTCCCTGATACACATCAGTAGCATTCACCACTGTCCAGACTTTGTGAAGATAAGGACTTGTTTCCACAATGAGGACATCCTTCATGGTGGAGAAAGTGAGGTCTGCAGATGCTGGAGATCAAAGTTGAAACTTTATTGCTGGAACAGCACAGCAGGTCAGGCAGCATCCAGGGAACAGGAGATTCGACGTTTCGGGCACAGGCCCTTCCTCAGGAATGGTGTAGGATCCTGCAACCACACAGGATTAATGTGGATTTCACCAGTTTCCTCAGTTCTCCTTCCCCCACATTATCCCAGTCCCAAGCCTCAAACTCAGCACTGCTCTTTTGACCTGTCCATTGCCTCTTCCATCTATCCACTCCACCCTCCTCTCCAACCCATCACCTTCTCCTCACTTTCATCTACCGAGCACATTCTCAGCTACCTTCACACAGCCCCACCCCCTCACAGCCCCTCCAACCCACAAGCCTCATTCCTGATGAAGGACTTATGCCTGAAATGTCGATTCTCCTACTCCTTGGATGCTACCTGACTGGCTGTGCTTTTCCAGCACTATACTCTCAACTATGGAGGGAGTGAATGTTTGATGTTATGAATGGGATGCTGATCAAACAGGTTACTTTGTCCTGGATTAAGCTTGTTGAACATTATTGAACTTACTCTTATCCAGATAAGTGGAAAGCATTCCATTATAGTACTGACTTGTGCCTTGTGATGATAGACATGTTTTGGGAAATGAGAAACTGAATTAATTGCAGACTTTGCAGTCAGCTCTTAATGTCACGATATTTATATGGCCAGGCTCGTTACGCTTTTAATCAACAGATATTGATACCAGGGGACTTAGCAAGTGTAATGCTTTTTAATGACCAAGGGAGATGGTTGGTCTCTTCCTTTTTGGAGATAGTCAGTGCCTGCATTTACAAAGTGCAAAAGGTTGTATTGGACCATGAGATCATTGATTGCAATGTTCTACAATTCTGCTGCTGCTGATGGTAAAAGCACTTCACAGAAGCTTCTTAAAACTCAGTGATGTCTGTTATTTTGTTATATTTTGCATCATTTTAATGCTATACTACACCATGAAGGATGTCACATCTGTTGGTGATGTCACTCCTGACCCAATAACCATGCCCACTTGCAGATCGTTTCAGAGAACACCTCTGAGGGGGTGGGGCTGTGTGAAGGTAGCTGAGAATGTGCTCGGTAGATGAAAGTGAGGAGAAGGTGATGGGTTGGAGAGGAGGGTGGAGTGGATAGATGGAAGAGGCAATGGACAGGTCAAAAGAGCAGTGCTGAGTTTGAGGCTTGGGACTGGGATAATGTGGGGGAAGGAGAACTGAGGAAACTGGTGAAATCCACATTAATCCTGTGTGGTTGCAGGATCCCAAGGCAGAAGATGTGGCATTCTTCCTCCAGGCATCGGGTGGTTGGGGTTTTTCTATGGAGGAGGCCCAGGACCTACATGTCCTTGGCGAAGTTGAAGGAGGAGCTGAGGTGTTCAGCCACAGGCGGTGGGGTTGGTTGGTGTGGGTGTCCCAGAGGTGTTCTCTGAAACGATCTGCAAGTGGGCATGGTTATTGGGTCAGGAGTGACATCACCAACAGATGTGACGCTCACCATGGGGGCAGAAGTGATTTAACACGCGACGGCAGCGACGTCGCAGACTGAGTTCTGGTGAGTGACGTCACTGGTGGTGACCTCAAATTCACCTGGGCCATCTCGGCCACCTTCCTCCACTTTCTGGACCACTCCATCTCTATCTCTGGTGACCGACTAACCACTGACGACTACTACAAATCCACAGCCTCACACAGCTACCTGGACTACACCTCCTCCCACCCTGCCTCCTATAAAATCCCCATCCCTAATTCCCAATCCCTCTGTCTCTGCCACATCTGTTCCCAGGATGACCAATTCCACCTTAGAAAATCCCAGATGGCCTCCAACGATCGCAATTTCCCTTCTCACGTGGTTGACTATGTCCCCCAGTGCATCTCCATTTTCAGCTAGAGAAAAACGCTGGCGAAAAGGGCATTCTCCACTTCTGCCCTTAAACCCCACCCTTCCCAACGCAACAAGGACAGAACCCCTCCCCAGTCCTCATCCTCTACCCCACTAACCTCCATATTAATGCATCATCCTCCACCACTTCTGCCACCTACAAACAGCCCCCACCACTAGGGATATTTTCCCTCCCCAGCCCTATCAGCATTCCGTAGAGACCATTCCCTCCGTGACTCCCTTATCAGATCAATGCCCCTATCAGCCCACACCACACGCTCGGCATCTTCCCCAGTCACTGCAGGAAATGCAAAACCTGCACCCACACCTCCCCTCTCACCACTGTCCAAGGCCCCAAAGGATCCTTCCACATCCAAAAGAAATTTACCTGCACCTCCACCAATATCATCTACTGACTCCGTTGCACCTGATGTGGTCTCCTCCACATTGCGGAGACTGGAAGCCAACTTGTGGATCATTTCAGGGAACGCCTCTGGGACACCCTCACCAATCAACCCCATTGACCTGTGGCTGAACACTTCAACTCCCCCTCCCACTCTGCCAATGACATGCAGGTCCTGGGTCATCTCCATTGACAAACCCTAACCATCCAATGCCTGGAGGAAGAACGCCTCATCTTCTATCTTGGGATCCTGCAACCATACGGGACTGATGCGGATTTCACCAGTTTTCTCAGTTCCCCTCCCCCAACATTATCCCAGTCCCAACCCTCAAACTCAGCACTGTCCTTTTGACCTGTCCATTGCCTTTCCCATCTATCCGCTCCATGCTCCTCTCTGACCTGTCACCTTCTCCCACACCTTCATCTACTTATCGCATTCTCAGCTATTTTCCCCCTCAACCACCCCCTCCATTTATCTCTCAGCTCATGGCTCGCCAGCCTCATTCCTGATGAAGGGCTTATGCCCAAAACGTCGATTCTTCTGCTCCTTGGACGCTGTCTGATTGGCTGTGCTTTTCCAGCATCACACTCTTGACTCTGATCTCCAGCATCTGCAGTCCTCACTTCTTCCTAATTCACTCCCTCCCCTAGTATATACCATATACAAGTTGAACTTATCATGGCTCTTTCAAGCATGTGACTTCTATCATCTAGAAGACAAATATGACAGATACATGGGAATGCCACCACATGAAATTTTCATCATGGTCACACCCAATTCTAACTTGGACCTATATTACCTGTTCCTGCACTGTCATCGGGTGAAAAACCTTGAACTCCCTAACAGAGCTGTGCATATGTCTACACGAGATGGACAACAGGAGTTAGAGAAGAATATCACCACCATCACCTCAAAGGTAATTAGCGACAAACTTCAGACGCAGACCTTACCAGCAATACTCACATCACATTAAAGAATAAAATTTAAAAAACGATAGTGCTCCACCTGAAACTATGGTGCACCCTGTATTCTAAACATCAAAAACTGCAAACACCTAAATGGTCGCATGATGGAGTGATCACAGCAATACTTTTTAGTCCTTCCTCATCCAACCTCATCCAATCCAGAGTGGTAATGGGCAGCAACCCAAATAAAGAGAAGAGCAAGAGATTCATGAATATTTCTGTCTTATACATGGTATAGTCCAGCATGAGACAAAGTTTGGAAAAAAGTCTCCTGATCTTCCTCCATCAATCTCTTCAGATAGAGGCAATTCTATGTGTTCTCCACCCAAAGTCCCAAGTGTTTTAGACTGAAGTATTCAGGTACTCTGTTTCTATGTAATAAATAGTACTTGAGTGCCTGCATGCAGCAAATAGAACAAACCAGACAACATCCTTAATGTAGTATTGAAGGACTGCTGACAAGAGTTAGATCCTTTCTTCATCAAACTGATCTTGCATGGACGTGATGCAGGCATCTGCCTGACAATGTAGAAAATTGTTTAGATATATCCTGTCGATAAAATAGCACAGATATAACATGACCAACCATTTCCAAGCAAACCTCCAAATATAAGTAAAATATTGGGATTAATCATATTTAATGTAATCAAATAACTACTCACCAAAAACCTATCACTGGAGCTCAATTAAGGTTTTATTAGAGGTGCATGGCATCAGATCTCATTGCAGGATCGATCTTGATCTAATCTTGATGTCAAGGCAGGTTTCAACTTATTATGGCACCAACGTATATTAGCAAAACTGAAGTTAGGTAAAAGAAAATCCTTTCATTGACTAGAATAATACCTGATACGATTGAAAATTATTGTGATTTTGAGTCTCTACTCAACATCATGTTCTCATTAAAGAATGTTTAGTGCAGCCACCTTTAGCTACTTAATCAATGATCTTCCTTCATCTGGTCCTAAAGTGATGAGTATTCATCAATGGTAGTTATTCATCAAAAGAAAATTTAGATTCAAATTACAATGGACAGAATCTTATAGGGATCTGAGCAAGATGGGCTGTAGTGAGATTTATGGCAGAATCAGAAGGGAAGTCCAGTGAGGACTGTCTCTACGTTGGGAGCATTTTTCTGTACCTTTTAAACTCACCACACCACCTGTGAAAAGTATATTACGAGGCAGTACCAAGTTGCTGAATCTGGGGCAGATATTTCCTTATCACTCTGTTCAGAGATGTTATGACATACCTCTGGAGTCAGTGGGACTTGAACCCACACCCCCTGACTCAGAGGGAGGGACACCACCACTGCACCACAAGACTCCTCCAGTTCTGAGGGATCATTGCATGTTAAATTTATTGTTAACAGTCTAATGCACAGAATTAATAGTCAGCATCCCCTCTTATCAAATGTGCCAAAGAAACTTGATGTTGAGCAAACTTGACATGGAAATCTGGCAACTGCAGATCGTCATGTATTCCAATGGGCCTCCATGTTGATGTCAGGCACCAATGAGTTCTTCTTGATGGGGCTGGAATTGGATGTAAATGACACCACCAGATCAAGGTAGGTAGACCATTAGGCAAGTTTGGTAAGATACATCAAGGAAATTCACTAAGCCTCATGGTAAGAAATTTTCCAAAAATCTGTTGAAACATGCACTAAGAAATAAGCAAGAACTAAGATTGAGCCCTGTATATTTCCAAACCAGCATGGTCTTTGATGTAATTTTAAAAATATCAAACTATTCACAGAACCATTCTATTATTTGGTCATTCATTGGTATCGTTTCTGTGGCTACTTTAATGGTAAAATAAATTGAATATTGCTACTTGTCAACTCAGAGTACAGCCTCAGAAGGAGCCAAATAATTATATTTGGACCATTGCAGTATTTCCAGTAGACAGTGTTTGTTTTAAGGTGATGTCTTCATGTCCTATTGTTTTCTTCCTTCTGATTAATTCCCGCAATAGAAATAATATCCCTATTCACTCTCTGCACTACTTGGAGGAAAAGAGAGGTTAATTACTTACTAAATGATATTGAATTGGCAAAGGCAAGGACTGGAAGCGATCTAGGAAATTCACTGCAGAGCAGCAATTAAAAAAGCAAATTGAGCACAAAGCTAGACTGCCAAATCATTAACTTGTAAGGCAGGCTGTTATGCCGAGCTGATCAAGCTTCACTGTCAATACAACTGCCAAAGTTTTGAGGATACTGGAAATGTGAAATAAAAACAAAACATACTGGAAAACCTCAATAGGTCAGGCAATGTTTAAGACCTTCAATGTTGTGCTCATTACTGCTAAGTGTATTCTAGAGAGAGATTCTAATGCAGAGACTACAATTTGCATCTGTAATGTAATGAAGTGTCCCAAGGGCATTTAGAAGGGCATTAGAAACAATATATGATCATGATCAACATAATAAGATAATAAGTCAGAGAAACAGGAGGAGAAAGAGGTTGAAAGGTACAAAAAGTGTATTCTACAGGTTGGGGCATGACCAGATGAAGACAGACCTATTAACAGTGAAATGATTACACTCAGAGAAGCTTAAGATGTCAGAATTAGATGAGTACAGATATCTTGGAGGTATTTTGTTGTATATTTGGATTCAACTTTGTTTAGTCTTCAAGGAACTTTCTGGAAGAACTTTTTATTACAACTTGATATGTACAGACATTTTATCTTCAAACTAGGTCAGAGTTACATACATTTGACTTAATTACTACCTTGTAACCATTTTTATGTTTTTGATGCTAATCTAATTGTTATACAGTGGGCATGTGCAAAATTATAACGATATGGAAGGATGAAGCCTCCATATGGAAGAATTTGAAAACAAGATTGGGAATTTTAAACAGAAGAAACTGTGGATGTTGGAAATCTGAAACAAAAAACAAAGTATTAGGGAAACTCAGTAGGTCTGGCAGCATCTGTAGAGAGAAATACACAGTTAATATTTTGAGTGCAGTGACCCTTTGTCAGAACTGAAAATAGCTGGGAAAGGGTAGTATACTGATGATTGGTTGGAAGTGTGAATAGAATAGAGGAGGAGTGGGGTTCCAAAAGCTCGTGGTTTCAAATAAACCCTGTTGGACTATAACCCGGTGTCACATGATTTTTGACCTAGAATAGAATAAAGGAGATGGTGCCCAGAGTGAGAAGGAGAGAATGAGAATGCTGATGATAAGCTGAGAGAGATAAATGCTAGATAGGATACTAATGGAAAATTTAAATGTTTAAAAATGGGTTGGCTGTGCTGGAAACTACCTATGCAAAACTGAACAACTACACTCTGTTCAAAAAAATGACCCTAAGCTTCCAATTACCTGCTATTTCGACACATAACCTTTCCACGTTAACAATTCTCTCAGATCTGCTGCATTGTTTCAGCAAATTCAACACAAGCTGGATGAATAATACCTCATCTTCCATCTAGATTCCTCTCTCTCTATGTACTCCATTAAACCCCCTTCCAGTTTTTCCCTCCCCAACCCTGTAGTCAGCATAAATACCACAATTTCCCAGCTGTTTTAAGTTCTGATGAAGGATTACTGGTTTTGAAATGTTAACTTTGTTTTCTGTTTTATAGATGCTGCCAGATCTGCTGAGTTTCTCTACCACTTTCTGATTTTTTTTTGAATTTTAGAATTGATTTTTCTCAACCAGGCACCAGTGTAGGTCAACAAGAACAATGGGAAAAGGGAGATTGGATTTGGTGTGATAGAGGCAGCAGAGTTTTGGGTGAACTCAAGTTTATGGAGGGAAGAATGTGGGACACCAGCAAAGTGTGCATTGGACTAGTCTAACCTGGAATCAGAAGCAGATAAAGTGAGATAATTGTGAAGTCCAGGTTGGTGCCACCAGCATACACGTGAAAACCATCACTGAGGTTAAGCAGAAAATAAGAGAGGGGGGGACGAAGGTAGATCCTCGCAACATTAGAGATATTGGTGCAGGAACAAGAATAGAAGCTGTTATGATTGATTCTCTGAAATATAACCAGTAGGATGACCAAATGGATGACGATTGAGAGATGTTGGAGGAGGATGGTATAGTTAACTGGTATATAGACTAATGATAGGTCAAGGTGAATGCAGAGGAAAAATTTATCTTTGTCACATAGGATGTCATTCCAACTTTGCTAAGAGCTGTTTTTGTTTTGTGGCACAGGAGAAAACTTACAGTCATAGAGTCATAGAGATGTACAGCATGGAAACAGACCCTTTGGTCCAACCTGTCCATGCTGACCAGATATCCCAACCCAATCTAGTCCCACCTGCCCGTACCCAGCCCATATCCCTCCAAACCCTTCTTATTCATATACCCATCCAAATGCCTCTTAAGTGTTGCGATTGTACCAGCCTCCACGACTTCCTCTGGCAGCTCATTCCATACACGTACTACTCTCTGTGTGAAAAATTTGCCCCGTAGGTATCTTTTATCTGTGTGAAAAATTTGCCCCGTAGGTATCTTTTATATCTTTCCCCCCTCACCCTAAACCTATGCCCTCTAGTTTTGGATTCCTTGACCCCAGGGAAAAGACTTTGCCTATTTACCCTATCCATGTCCCTCATAATTTTGTAAACCTCTTTAAGGTCACCCCTCAGCCTCCGACTTCTTAGAAAGTTGAGCACAAACGTTGGAGGCACACATCCGAGTAACTTGGAGAGGAGTGAATGCTAGAGATGGGATGTTAGTTTGTAGGGCAGTGAGGTTGCAAACTGATTTGTTTTGGGCAAAAAAGTGATGACAACAGTTCTGAAGAAGAGAGCAAACAATACCTAAACAGGGAAAACTTTTACAGCCTGGAAGCAATAGTAAAGACTTATGAAATGAGTCCATAATATTGGCAAACTCAGCTACAGGGAAAACATTATTTTGGTGCAACAGATTTGGTTGGTTACTGTGGTGAAGTCACTTTGCAGATCATACCTGTCTTCAACAAAAACAGTAATTGCTGGAAAAGCTCAGCAGATCTGGCAGCATCTGTGGAGAGAAATTCGAGTTAATGTTTTGGGTCCAGTAACCCTTCCTCAGAACTGTGCTGCCAGACCTGCTGAGCTTTATCAGCAATTTATGTTTTTGTTTCAGATTTCCAGTATCTGCAATTCTTTTGGTTTTTATAAGTAAATGCAGACTCTCTATTTGTCAAGTTCTGCTTTTAAGCTAAACTACAAGCAAAACAATAAGACATTATTACATTTCACTGGAGGAATAGACTTTAAGCAGATTTCCAAGCTCTCGAGAAGAAATATTTGCTGAACTTTCAGAATGTTGCAATGGATTGCTGGAGGGCTATTCTTGCAAACCTAACATAAAACTTAATTCTTTATATCTTCTTTCCCTTTGAGAGGTTTCCTCATGATATGCACAGGGTTGAAAATGATTATTGTGAGCTTCAACTTCAAGCATGCTGTAGGCATGTAGATTATAGTCTGATGTGCCAGATGCTTTACAACACAGGGAGTTCTGGTATAATGCGACAGTTGCGTTCCCCTGCAACCTCACGCTATAGAAAATTGCACTGTAGAAGATCGCTATACCCATTCAGTCGAAAGTTTACGTTATCCAAACAGTGTCCACATTTCATCAATCGCGTTGATGAAACACCCATTGTACCAGAACAACCTGTACTTCTGGTTTGTTCCTGTTGACCAGGAAGAGTGCAGAGCTATTTGTGCAGATGTACTAGGAAGTAGCACTCATAGCTGGCTAGCTAGAATGTTATTCCTAAACAATCTCAAATTTTTAAAAGCAATTGGATCAAATATTCTTTCAGTAGTTGTATGGAAATTATGGAGATATTGAAGAGTTTTAATATCCAATGTTTGGAGTAATCTTCATTGGAGTTCAGGGTATGCCTCAGTTGAATTGTAGCTAAGAGGCAGCAAATCTTAAGGCAACAATGAAACAGTAGTTCCATTGTAGTACTTCACCAAATTAGTTACTTTCCAGCATCACTTTGGAGCTGAGAGTCATAACATGACAGATAGTTTATTATTCTGATAGTTGAGGGAAATACAGTTTGTAGTCACAATAAATATAGTGTTCATTTATTCACTTACCTTTCTAATATTGGCTGAGTTTGTCCATTAGTCTATAGCCTGTCTGTGAATTCTTCCATCTTCCATTGGCCATTAGATGATGGCATGTGACATATCCCTGTAATTTAGGGTATAGCTTTTCATAGTGCAGTGCTTTTGTTATTGGATTAATAATTTGGAAAACATCCTACGAAGCTTTTTTTAAGAGTTTCAATTCAGCTTTTTTCAAATAACTTATATAAGCAGCAGCAACTATGAATCTAGGTGATCATCAAAAACTCGTATTTGATTGTAATTTAAGTGACCAACTGGTTCACTATTGTCATTCAGGATTTACTTGATATGTTGTTTGACCTGAGATATGAGAGTCCTGGTTCACACAAGCATAACTGAATATTAATCACTCTGAGGTTTTGAAGGAAAGCCACTCAGTTGTGTGGAACAAATATCAGTTCTTTGAAAAGGAGTGCACTATAACTTTCTTGGGATAACTAAAATAGTCTGTAAATACTGTCCATGCTGGGGATCCACATGCTGTGTGGATGAATTTAAAGTATAGTTTGTTAGGACTGAACTTGAATATTGCTCAATAGAAAGCAAGATTGCTGAAGCTTTTTGTCACTGACTCATCAATGCATACAGAAAATGCCACATTTCAATCCATTCAACAATTTATATTATTGTGAGAAAAAGGTATTGAGCAGTTATCAAGTTGACTGTGATTTTGTGAGGGTTTTGTCATGAAGAAAACGGGTTTACACCAAGAAAGCAATAAGCTTCTGAAGGTCCCAGGTCATTAAAAAAATAGCAAGGAGCGAGCATAATCCTTTTGTTTGTAGACAATGAATCCCGGTTTAGAATCTATGTTGCTTGTAGCAAGTCTAAATGAGTCGTACTATGAGATCAATTGATTATCTTAAGTCAGTTATTAGTGCATCTATCAGGATTGTTCAGCAAGCGCTGCCTAATCATGGAAGCAAGAGTAGACTATATGCTTTGGATGCCCATGTGATGCCACATCTGCAGGCTGCACATTTGAACTACTAACTGAACAAATCAAATAGCATGTCCCTTCATAATGAGCAAAGTACAGATTGTACTCAAACAGCTTGTGCTTGCAAAACGCAATGTAAAATGTCCACTGTTATATGTGGTTATGGAAGGAAATCACAATCACAATTATTAGGAGACCACAAACTTAAGCTAAAACAAAAGGGTGGTGTGAGTGGGGTATTTTGAGAAGATGATATTGGAGT
Source organism: Chiloscyllium plagiosum (assembly GCF_004010195.1). Taxonomy (NCBI): domain Eukaryota; kingdom Metazoa; phylum Chordata; class Chondrichthyes; order Orectolobiformes; family Hemiscylliidae; genus Chiloscyllium; species Chiloscyllium plagiosum. Next base: position 19,515,050 of record NC_057741.1, on the reverse strand, counting down.
AATCAAATAAGGATCTATTAATCTCTTTTCAAGGTAGGGTTTGTACAAACTTGATTGAAAAATTGACTGTTAAAACCTTCATTATAAAATTGTTATCTTTTGTGATATATTATGATAAAAGTTTATGAAAAATCCAATAATTTGATCATAGCAATTTGAATAAATCAATTATTTTCAAATTATTTTATGTTAAATAAGTTAAATTATTCAAAGCAAGCACAAAATGTATAGATGTGTGGTATGTTGCAGACAAGAACATGAAGACAAGCACGAGGGACAAGGTTTAAAATGAGGGGTGATAGATATAGGACAGATGTCAGAGTAGTTTCTTTACTCAGAGAGTAGTAGGGGCGTGGAACACACTGTCTGCAACAGCAGTTGACTTGCCAACTTTAAGGACCATTTAAATGGTCATTTGATAGGCATATGGACAAGAATGAGATAGTGTAGGTTAGATAGACTTCAGGTTGGTTCCACAGGTCGGCGCAACATTGAGGGCTGAAAGACCTGTAATGTTCTATGTTCTAAGCCTGATGTCATTTGTAAATGGTATAGCAGACAGTGAAGAGTATAAAGGGACCTTGATCAATTGGGCCCATGGGCCGAGGAGTTTACTTTAGATAAATGCGAGGTTTTGCTTTTTGGTAAGACCAACAGGGCAGGACTTATACAGTTATTGTAGAACCCTGGGTAGTGTTGTCGAACAGAAAAAGCTAGGGGTTCGGGTTCATAGTTACTTGAAAGTTGCATCAGAAGAAGACAGAGTTGTAAAGAAGGCATTTGGCATGCTTGCCTTCATTGCTCACACCATTGAGTATAGGAGTTGGGATGATATGTTGCGTTTGTACAAGAGGTTGGTTCGGCCACTTTTGGAAGAATGTGCACAGTTCTGGTTGCCCTGCTATAGGAAAGATATTATTAAACCAGAGAGAGTGCAGAAAAGATTTACAAAGATATTACCTGGACTAGAGGGTTTGTGTTATAAGAAAAGGCTGGATAGACTGAGACTTCTTTCACTGGAGTGTAGGAGCTTACGGGGTGACCTTATACAGGTCTGTAAAATCATGAGGGGCATTGATAAGATGAATAGCAAAGGTCTTTCTCTGAGGAAGTGGAATACAAAACTAGAGAGCATAATTTTAAGGTGAGAGAGGATAGATTTAAAAAGGACGTGAGGGGCAACATTTCCACACAGAGAGTGGTTCGTACGTGGAATGAACTGCCAGAGGAAGTGGTAGATGTAGGTACAGTTACAACATTTACAATACATTTGGATAGGTACATAAATAGACTCATAGAGTCATACAGCATGGAAACAGACCCTTTGGTTCAACCAGTCCATGCTGATCATAATCCCAAACTAAACTAGTCCCACCTGTCTGCTCCTGACCAGTATCCCCCCAAACCTTTTCTATTCATGTATTTAACCAAATATCTTTTAAAGGTTGTAATTATACCCACATCCACAACTTCCCTAGTAAGTAAATGCCACATGCGAACCACCCCTTGTGTAAAGAAAAATTGCCCCTCGTGTCTTTTTTAAATCTTTCTCCCCCATCCTAAAAATGTGCCCCATCCCAGAGAAAAGACAACAAACATTAACTCTATCTATGCTCCTCATTTTATAAAGTTCTATAAGGTTGCCTCCCTACCTCATCTGCTCCAGCAAAGAAGTCCCAGTTTATCCAGCATTTCTTTATAGCTCAAACCTTCCATACCCAGCAACATCCTGATAAATCTCTTCTGAACTCTCTCCAGCTTAATAATATCCTTCCTATAACTGGGTGGCCAGAACTGGGCACAATATTTCAGTCGAGATCTCACCAATGTCCTGTACAATCTCAACATGACTTCCCAAATCTTATATGCAAAGGACTGAGCAATGAAGGCAATTCCCCCAATGCCTTTTTAATCACCCTGTCTATATGTGATCTAAACTTCAAAGAATTATGTATCTTCACCTCTAGGTCCCATGGGCCAAACAGGACTAGTTTAGTTTGGGATTACTGTCGGCATGGATGAATTGGACCAAAGGGTCTGTATCTGTGCTGTATGACCCTCTGATCCAGAGTAAAAGTTGTTCTTGATGTAGTGGAGTGAACTATATTTAATTAAAGATATGTAAAGTCTCCTTTGCCCCAGAGGACCACAGGGCTGCTCTCTACTGAGAGAGAGATGACTGGTGGTGAGTTTAACCTGAGGGTCATCATGCTTCAGGCAAAGGGTAAGTTTGAGAAGATGGGACCTTCAAGCTAACCTAAACTGATGTGGGAATTGAACCCATGCTGTTGATGTCACTCTGCAGTGCAAACCAGCTGTCCAGTGTAAGGTTTCAGGTTTGCGATCGGGAATTTGCTGATTTTTTAGGTGGTTTGAATCACCCCCACATCCCTGATTTTGACACTGGACCGATTTAGGGAATGTGAAATGAAGAAGGCAATAGACAGATGTTTCAGGGCAAAATAATCTCTGTTTATTTAACTACAAAGAGGTAAGTATAACACAAGAAATAAAAAGGCAAATGTAATAAAATAGTGAAATTGACACAATTATACAGAGGATAGTAATTAAATACACTCTCAAATTAAACAGAGGTTAAAACACTATTCGAAACTGAACAGCAGTTTTAATCCAAGACACTTTCTTCAGGCTTCCTACCCTTGGGTTCCCTGCACTGTCACCATTCGCCTTCCTCTCCTTGGTTGGAAACTTCGGGGTATTGGTAGTTTCAGCTCACCACTGGGGAAAACACAGTTTTAAAGTGCGTCCAGTTGCTGAGGTTCTATTAGCTCGGAACTGGCCTGTGTCTGGAAGCTCAAGTTCGGGTAGCACTTAGTTAGCTTCCTACCGTCTTGGATGTCCTTTGTTGCGATGATGCTCTTGGTTTGTCTTCCCAATTCAGCTTCTCAGTTCAGCCTCTGTGGTCTTGGTTCCAAAGCTACTTGTGGCGGGTGCCTATGGGGAAACTTGATGTTGGAGGAGATTGATGTTGGAAAAGGCTCTCTCTCTCTCTCCCAGATGAGGGCTAGCAGTTATATAGTCTGTGTACCCTGTTACCTCTTCTCAAATTTGTGTTGCCATTGTGTTTCTGTTGTTCCCTTTTGAGAGCACTTGGCTTCCTGATCTTTTGCTCAATCCCACACCAACGAACTGAATTAAGCAACCACATATATGTGTATTAAGTTATATAAATAAGGTAAACTAATAAATAAAAAGATAGCAGAGGATATAACTGAAATCTGATGCAAGATAAATTTAAAACAGACGTCTGAGAGAGCTGCTTTACAAAGATTAATGTATTCCAAATATTTGTCAACCAGCAGTCTGAATCTGAAGAGTTGTTTATAAAGTGGTTATATATTACAAATAGAGAGCAATCATTATGTACTAACATATTGTGCTCTAATTGACTTTTCTCATGTATTGGAAATGTGTTGCTGGAAAAGCGCAGCAGGTCAGGCAGCATCTAGGGAACAGGAGAATTGATGTTTCGGGCATTAGCCCTTCTTCAGGATTTTTTCTCATGTATTAACTTGTGTTAGTTCTATGTAATCCATATATTATTAGATGCACCTTCCTTCTCTTCATTAATGAGCCTGGGCTAGATAACTGCATGAGTTTATTCAAAAAAGAAGCCATTTGGCCCCTTGTGTTCATGCCAGCTTATTGGTAGAAAAAGCCAAAAGTAATTTTTCAACTGAACTGTCTCAAGTTTAGAAGGACGCTTCTTGGTCTCTCAGCACCTAGTTGAGATTTTTTTGTACTGCACTATTTCTAATGACCATCATCAATAACCTTCCTTCATCATCATACTAGAAGAGATGATGTTTGTTAATTATTGCACAGTTTTCAGTACCATTTGTGATTTCTTAGATACTGAAGCAGTGCTCCCATGCACGATTTACAATAGTCAGGCTGTGGACAATAAATAGCACCTAACATTTGTGCCATAGAATTATCAGGCAATGACTGTCTCCAGCAAGATAGTATTATACCACTCCTCTTGTCATTTCATGGTATTGCCATCACTGAGTTCCCATCATCAACATACTGAAGGCTTATCATTGATAAGAAAGAAAAATGAATCATTAGGAGACTGTGAATTCTATAAAATGTAACCCTCGTAGAAAGTCTATCCACCATCTACAAGGTACAAACTGGGCTGTTGAATACTGTCTACTTGCATGAAGAAAAGCTCCAAAAATATTCAAGAAGTCCCAAATCATCCAGGACAAACGAACCTGCCTGATTTGCGTAACGTCCACCATCTTAAATATTCACTATCTCCACCAATGATTACCGTAGCAGCAATGTCTATCAACTGTAATATGCATTTTAGCAACTCACTAATCCTCCTTTGAAAGCATCTACCAAACTCAAACCTCTCCCACCTAAAGTAACAAGGCTGTAGATACACGGGAATACCACACTTGGGAGTTCCCTCCCAGTCACAGATAATCCTGACTTAGAACTATATTGCTAGTCCTTCACTATAGTCTGGCCAAAATCTTGGATCTCCCTTCCTATTTGCACTGTAGGTGTACAGGTCATAGAGTCATAAAGATGTATAATGCAGAAGCAGATCCTCCAGTCCAACTTGTCCATGCCGGTCAGATATCCTAACTAACCTAGTCCCATTTACCAGCACTTGGCCCATATCCCTCTAAATCCTTCCTATTCATATACCCACCCAGATGCCTTTTAAATGTTGTAATTGTACCAGCATCCACCACTTCCTCTGGCAACTCATTCCATACACGCACCACCCTTTCCTCTTTAGTTCTGGACTCACCGACCCCAGGGAAAAGACCTTGTCTATTTATCCTATCCATGCCCCTCATGATTTTATAACACTCTATAAGGTCACCGCTCTGCCTCTGATGCTCCAGAGAAAACAGCCCCAGTTTATTCAGTCTCTCCCTGGAGCTCAAATTCTCCAAACCAGGCAACATCCTTTTAAATCTTTTCTGAACCCTTTGAAGTTTCACATCATCCTTCTGAGAGAAAGGCAACCAGAATTGCAAGCAATATTCCAAAAGTGGCCTAACCAATGACCTCTACAGCCGCAACATGACCTCCCAACTCCTATACACAATGCCCTGAGCAATAAAGGAAAGCATATCAAAGGTCATTCCGTTATAATGCACATTTCGTTAATGCAACTTCGCGTAATATGATTGACGAATTGGGGGCACTGTTTCTCAAGCTTAAACTTTTAAAACATGTGTTGGCCATAATGCAATTACACTGCCAACACTTTAAGTGCTCTTTCTAAAGTGAGATTTTTCTATAATGCAGGATTGCACAAGAACACAATCATTGCGTTACAGAAGAATTACTTGTATCAGCTATAGGGAGAGGATGAATAGGCTGGGGCTGGTTTCCCTGGAGTGTGGAGGCTGAGGGTTGACTTTATAGAGGTTTATAAAATCATGAGGGGCAGGAAAGGAAAAATAGACAAAGTCTTTTCCTTGGGGTGCTGGGGTCCAGAACTAGAGGGCATAAGTTTTGGGTGAGAGGGAAGAGATATAAAAGAGACCAGAGGGGCGATTTTTTCTCACAGAGGATGGTACGTATATGGAACGAGCTGCCAGAGGAAGTGGTGGAGGCTCGTGCAATTGCAACATTTAAAAGGCATCTGGATGGGTATACAAATAGGAAGTGTTTAGGGAGAGATGGGCTGAGTGCTGGCAGGTGGGACTAGATTGGTTTGGGATGTCTGGTCTGCATGAACAAGTTGGACTGAAGGGTCTGTTTCCGTGCTGTACATTTCTATGACTCTACCTATATTATGTAGACTTGTGATATAAGAAGAATCACTAACACCTTCTCGAAGGGCATTAGGGATGGGCAGCAAATGCTGCCTTACTAGCAACAATTGCATCCCATGAATTTATTTCCCTAAAGATTTATCCATAAGTTACCATGCATATTATACACACTAACAGGTCAATTTTTTTTGCTGCAGATCAAAAGCTTTTCCAGACACAATGTGAATGAATGATTCATGTTTGCTAGAAATTTTATGTTTTGATGCAAGTTATTCTAAATTCTCTTTTAGTCATGAATGAGAATTCTCTTTTGTTTTCAGTGGTTTTTGAACTTGATTCCAAGCATAATCAGATGAGAGCCTCCAAATGCTTCACATAAAATGTAATCCCAGGTTAGCCTAAGAGATTTGGCTGCATCTCACAGGCTATCTCCAATCAAACGATAAACACGTTTGGCTGATTTTTTAAATATTCATTTGTGGGATGAGGACATTGCTGGCTAAGCCAGCATTTCTTGTCCATCCCTAAATACCCAGAGGGCAATTAAGAGTCAACTACATTGCTGTGGGTCTGGAGTCACATGTAGGCTAGACCAAATAAGGATGGTAGTTTCCTTCCCTGAAGGTCATTAGTGAACCAGATGGGGCTTTTCCTGACAATCAACATTGGACTGTTAATTCCAGATATTTTAAAAATTGAATTCACATTCTACCATGGTAGGATTTGAACCCAGGTTGCTACAACATTACCTGGTCTCTGGATTAACCATCTCACAATAGTACCATTAGGCCATTGCCTCACCCCAAATTTTGTCTAGTCTTACCTTAGTCCAGTTAAACATTGCACATCTTGTACAGCCTTGGGGGCTGATGCTCAGCAACTAGGGTGGGATCAAACCATTCCACTTAGTTGCCTTTGATCACTACTTTTGTAGTAAAAGACTATAGCACTTTGACTGCGGTATCGCAAAAGTCTAAATTTATATTTCACTTGGTGTTAAAGCAAATTTGCTTCTTCAATCCTGAAAATACAAGGATTATATTTGGGTGAATATTGTATTTGAAAAATCATGCTATCTTTCATTTCTGCAATGTCCCTCATCCTGCCTTAATCTTTTTGTTGCAACCTACATTTGTTTCCTCCAGGCTTGAATTTTTCACTGCTCTCTCAGCTACTCTGTCCTGTTTCTGTCCTACCACTTAACAGCTCCTGCTCATCTATCACTACTTTTCTTGCTGACCTATATCAGCACCACGCCATACAACACCTCCAGTTGAAACTTCTCAGCTTTGTATTCAGACTCTATCAGAATAGGGCCTTGTCATCCCTATGTCTGTAACGTCCTTCAGTCTCTCATTTGCCACACATTCATCCCTTAAGCCCCTTGCTATCACCTTGTTTAAATTGTCCTTAAAATACAGCTTTGGTCAGTACTTTGAGGAACTTCTTCTTTGACTTCTGCTGTATTTTTGTCTGATTACATTTTTGTGAAGAGCATTAACTAAGACGAAAATAAGTAATCTTTTGCAGCACATTTACAATTTGCATGATTATGTAAAATGTCTTGAGCACTTTTGCTTCTTACAAGGTGTTCAAATCTCCACTCGCAGAATGGCATGACATTTGACCATCTATTAAAGATCACTTTCCCGGGGGGATCCAAGATGGCGGCGACCCAGCAAGTCTGAGTCTATAGTGCTCTTCCCAAGACTTGGGTAAAGTGGGTCACCCACCCCCACCACACTCACCAAATCATTCATAATAGCTGTTTAATTTAATTAGTTGCTTAGTATTACATTTAAACAGTCTAATATTTAGTAAAAATGACCAAAGGGAAGGGACTCCGCAGCTCTCAGCAAGCAGGAACCCCTCCCCCACCCTCTCCAACTGCAGCCGAGGCATCCACAGCCGCCCCGGGGGAATTACCTACAGTAACAAGCCTTGTGGAGATGATCTCCAAGCTGGATGCGAAGATCGACGCTTTTATCGAGGAGTCCCGAAATCGATGGGACTCATTCTCGGCCGCGCTGCAGAAGCACGACCGAGACATTAAGGATAATCGAGGTCGTCGAAAAAATATTCGTTTGCTGGGCCTTCCTGAACGGGAAGAGGAAGGCCAGCTTACTGTATTCCTCGAGCAGTGGCTGCCACAGCTTTTAAATCTGGAGGCTGGATCAGGCCAGGTAAGG
>NC_057741.1:19446284-19502573 GCF_004010195.1 Chiloscyllium plagiosum | reverse complement strand
TGTACATTGCCTATGGGCCTGTCATAAGATCCGTAGATATTGGACTAAAGTAGCAAGTACCCTGACAGAAATTTTAGGAACGGAAATTAAAGTGGACCCTGTATCTCTCCTTTTGGGCTTTTCGAACTTTCCCTCCCTGGACATGTATGGGAAGAGACTATTTTCTATTCTCTCTTTCTGTGCAAGGAAAAATATTTTGGTAAACTGGGTGGCTGAGGGCCCCCTTGGACTTTCAAATTGGCACAGATTAATTATGGAATGTATTCCCCTTGACCTCCTTACAAATATGGTGCACCGAAAGACCGAATTATTTTATAAAATATGGCAGCCCTTCTTGAATTATATAAATACAGGTATTTCGGCTATCCTAACAAGGGCTTTTATTTAATTGATATCAAACCTGGCTGGTCCAGGGCCCCTTAGGAGAGGAATCCCACACGAATACGGGTTTTATTACATTTGATGTTAATACATTCCGAGCATGTAAGAGACTTAAATATACACTCTGGTTAATTGTAGGTTAGATTAGTAGACAGTTGAATTTTGTTTTTTTTTCTTTTTCGGTATTTTTTTTTCTTTTGTTAAATTTTGGCTATTGTATATTTGATTTAATTGTATATCAATGTTTGTATTTGAGAGTTTTGATTATTTTTGTAAACTTTTAAAAATGTTAAATTTCTAATAAAAATATCTATATAAAAATCACTTTCCCCATCCCACCACATCTTAGAATCATAGAGACATACAGCACAGAAACAGATCCTTTGGTCCAACTCGTCCATGCTGACCAGACATCCCAATCTGACCCAGGCCCATTTGCCAGCATTTGGCCCATATCCTTCTAAATCCTTCCTGTTCATATACCCATCCAGATATCCTTCAAATATTGTAATTGTATCCATTTCCACTCCATTCTCCAGCAGCTTGTTCCATACATGCACCACTTTCTGCATGAAAAAAATGATCTTCAGGTAGTTTTTAAATCTTTCCTCTCTCACATTAAGCCTTTGCCCTCTAGTTTTGGACTCTTCCACCCTAGGAAAAAGACCTTGGCTATTCACCCTATTCATGTCCCTCATAACTTTATAAACCTCTATAAGGTCACCCCTCAATCTCCTCCCCTCCAGCCTTTCTAGTCTTTTCCTATAACTCAAAACCTCCAGTCCTGGCAACATGTAAATCTTTTCTGCACCATCTCAAATTTAACAACATCCTTCCTACAGAATGGTGACCAGAATTGTACATAGTATTTTATAAGTAGCCTCATCAATGTCCTGTACAGCCACCAAATAACACTCCAATTTCTATTCTCCATGTTCTGACCAATGAAGGCAAGCACGCCAAATGTCGTCTTCATCACCTTGTCTACCTGCAGTTCTACTTTCAAGGAATTATGCACTTGCACTCATAGGTCTCTTTGTTTGGCAACACTCACGAGCGCCCTACCATTAACTGTATAAGTCCTCCCCCAATTTGCCTTTTCAAAATGCAATATCTCAGATTTATCCAAATTAAACTCCTTAAGTAAAGAACTGTGTCGAAATGTTTACTCAGTCCTGGGATACTGGGGAATAGAAACCTCCATTCACTTGGTTTTCCTTTTATATTAAAGGAAGCATATATAAAGGCAAATTGCTGCTGTTTTTCTGCTGCTTCCAATATTTGCACACTTTTCCCTTCATTCAAAGATTTCATGTTTTTGTCTCCTCAAGTTTTCCCAGCAGCAGAAATTTCAACAGTTCTGAGGCTAAATCCTAAATTTAGAGGGAGGCTGCAGGTGAGACCAAAGGAGATGATGGGCCTGCCAAGTTCGAAACATTTGGCATGATGTCACTATCATTTTTAATGCTGTTTAAAATGCAGTAGCTACTTTAGTGCCAGAGACTTTTGGAGATGATCCTGGCCATGCTGCAGATTGGAACTTTAGGAAGCGATTGGGTCAAATCAGCCTTTTATCACAGGAAGGTAGGCTGCTGCAGATTGGATCTTGAGTAAAGGGGGATAAACAGATGAGGCTCTAAATTTCCTGGAAGGGTAAGATGGTGGGATGATGAGGAGGACTTCTCATCATTCATGTAAATATGCATTTTGGAGGTAGGGACCTCATAGTCTATGACTGTGTGGGCTCAGCACCTCGGCCTGATGACACAGAGCAATGATTTATTAATTTTCAAATCATTCTGTCTATGCAGCATCCCCTGACTCTGAAGAAAGTATGTCAGCATTTTGAATGCAAGTGCACATCAAAGTTTCTCTCAGTATTGTGGAATTTGCCTTGCAGTAAAAGTGGACCTGCTTCCATTGTACTGGGAATTTTATCCAATAATGCAGAAATGTTCTTTGAAGTACTTCTGTAACATAAATAAACCATTAGACAGAAGGTGCTTTTACATTATCTCCTTTTTCTTTTCTTTCGGGAGAATAATCACGTGCAGTAATCATCCCCCCCTTTTACTTTTTATTACAGAGAGTTCTATTTTGTAATTTTGAGACGCACTGTTTTACATATAGTGTTAACATAGAGAGGTCAGCCTTGATAACCTCCTTTAGGATCCACTATGGGCAAATGTCATGAGCAATATGAGACAAAATAAAAATCTGAAAAATCTATCACAACCATCACTTGTATTTATAGTACTGAATACTTATGCTCCAAGCTTGCCAGGCCCCAATCCAGGCTGTCCCAATATACCGACAACACTACATTGTGTTGGAAAATTTAACTTGATCAGTATGGAAAATTCTCGGGTATGTCCTGTCCAGAAAAGCAAGGCAAATTCAAGCTGGCCAATTACTGCTCTATCAGTCTACTCTTGACCATCAGCAAAATGATAGAAGGAGTCATTAACAATGCCATCAAGCAGCACTTGGAAAGGGATAACTCGTTGACACATAAGGTTCCACAGGTCCACTGGAGGTGTTCGTTAGGGCAGTGTCCAGTTCTGAACCATCCTCAGCTGCTTCAGCAATGACCTTCTCTCTATCATAAAGTCAGAACTGGGGATATTTTCTGATGATTGCACAATATTCAGCAACATTTGAGACGCCTGTTACTGAAGCAGTTCAAGTCCATATTCAGTAGTACATGGACAACATCTGTTGTCAGAAATATGGCTATACGATCAAGTTCATAAACAAACCAAGAACCAACAGAACCCATGACCAGTAACGCAGAATTTCATAGCTCACCAAACATACTTGTTAGAGAGTTCTTGATGACGGCGATATAGATGTCAAGTTACATTTATGCTACATAAAGGCCAAGTAATGATTGCCTCCAGTAAGAGGCAATCTAATTATTTCCTCTGACTTTCAATGGCATTATTGTCACTGAATCCCCACGATCCAACATCTTAGGAGTTACCATTGACGAGAAATTGAATTTGTTCAGCCATAGAAATGCTTTCAAAAGACAGAAGTTGCCGGAAAAGCTCAGCATGTCTGGCAACATTTGTGAAGAGACATCAAAGTTAATCTTTTGAGACGAGTGACCCTTCCTCAGAACAAGTGAAAGACTGTGTTGAAAATGCAGGTCAGAGGCTAGGAATTCTGTGACGTAATCCTCTTCTGTTTCTCCAAAGCATGTCCCCCATAATGTATGAGGGACAAATGAGGAGTGTGATGGAATACTCCCCACTTGCCTGGATGTGTGCAGCTCCATCAACAGTCAAGAGGTTTGACAATGCTCAGGACAAAGCAATCAGGTTGACTGGCACCCCATTTACTACCATCATCATTCACTCCATTCAGATGTAGAGTGGCAACAGAGTATACCACCTACAAGATGCACTTTAGTAATGCCACAAGGTCTTCCAACAGCACCTTACAAACCCACAACCTCTACCATTGAGAAGGGCAAGGGCAGAAAATATGTATGGAATTCACCACCTGCAAGTACCCTCCAAAGTACATGCTATCCTGACTTGGAAGTATGTTTCTGTTCCTTCATTGTTGCTGGGTCAAATTCCTGGAACTCCCTTCCACACAGCAGTGTGAATTTACCACCAGCCTAAGGTCTACAGCAGTAGATAAAGACAGCATGTCACGTCTACTCCAAAGCAGTTAGTGATGAACAGTGAATTTTGATTTATCCAATAGTACCCACACTCACATGAATGAATTCAAAACTTGTGCATGTTTGATAGTGGAAAAAAATCCTATTCATAAAATCCAATCTGAGCTGATCATAGTTAATGTTATGATCCTGGCTGATGGTAATGCTGAATATGTCAAATCCCAGAGTGAAATATTTTTGATAGATCATAAAGTTAATTTTTGTTTAGTTGGTTTCTGTGGTCACTGAACATATTGACATGTGAACTTCAATATTCTTTAACAAAAGAGCAAAATGTTATTACAGAAGAAATGGAGAAAGCCAAAGCCACAGTTTAGAAAAATCTTAATATAAACAGCAAAGCAAAGTTTCAACATAGTTCCCAGCAATATCTTTTACAGATACTCAATCCCAATGAAGTACCACTCTTGTTTCAACTCTTCAATTTCTTACCCAGCTGGCCTTTTCCATTTATGATGGCCACTGTTTAGCTCTGACAGAACTTTGACTGTTCAATACAAACTCTCTCAGTTTGGAGATTTCACAAGCTGAAATCTTTCTGCTGGGGGAAGCTTTCCTCCTGAATTGAAACTGGATTATGAATTGAATTTTAAAGAAAACACATGCTTTCCCTGTATGTCATAAAAATTCAACTCAGTTGTATTTTATCAATTAATAATATAGTTATTCTGCCAGGGACATGAATCACTTGTCATTTCTTGAAAGCCTTTAGTTCACTGTTCCAAAGGACGTTGACTTCTCAAAAAGAGTAACTTTGATAGAACTGAAACCATATACTTAGTTTACCTTCAGTTTAAAATTCAATTTCTAAATCATAATAATATATTATGTACCTGTATTATATTAATCTCATCAAGGTCAAACTTCTCTTCTGACCACATATCAAAGGCTTAAAATCCTTTACGACAACCAAAAGAACTGCAGATGCTGGAAATTAGAAGCAAAAAGCAAAATTGCTGGAAAGGCTCAGCAGATCTGGCAGCACCTATGGAGGGAATCAGAGTTAATGTTTTGGGTTCAGTGACCCTTTCTCAGAACAGTGGACCCAGTTCAGAGTAAGGGTCACTAAGTCCAAAATGTTAACTGAATTTTCTGTATGGATGCTGCCAGACCTGCGGAGGCTTTACAGCAATTTATATTTCTGTTGCTTAAATATTTTGTTAAATGCCTATTAACCTATGAATTTAGAACTACCTGCTGAAACAATTATAGCTTTTAAAACTCAGCCATGCATTTTTAGTGACATAATAAAAGCACTTGGGGAAATGTCAACAAAGAACTGTACTGAAACTGTGTAAACAGATACTAATGTATTTGTCTAACTTGCATCAAATAGCCTGTCAATCAAAATAGTCCAGCAGAAGGTTTTGTTTTATTGACAACGTGATTTTTTTAAACACTTGATTTAAGATCATGATAGTATTATGAAGTTGAAGGTGTGTTCTGTACCTTTAAGAGAGAGTGAAGGTTGTTTTGCACTGAGAGTTTGCAGGCATCTGTCATGTGACTAGCAGTCTTAGACTGTCCTGGAAAATTGAAAATATGTAAAATTTGGCTGTGAGACAAATAACTGAGTTTTCATTGCTGTATTTTGACAACAGTTTGAATCTAACCAATTCGGTTAAATTATGCCCCAAGATACTAAAGCCTAATTGAATTAGAATTTATTGTTTTTTGCCAACATCGAATTAATGAGACGATCTGATGATTGGTGTATAAAGAAGCTGGCATTTTGAGAGTTAGCCAGAGAGAGAATTGCCATCAAGAGACTGCCATTCAAAACACTCTCTATCAAAGGTACCTCTTCATATGAAACATCTTTGTTGCAAACGACCGAAGACCACCTCGGAAGATCTGCAGCCAGAGGAAGACAGACACTGGAGATGACAGCTACTGTAGGGTTTTGAAAATTAAGGTGATGTAATTTGAATAGGGGCATTTAAGAGCCTGTCAGGACTTCAGCTTGACCATCAGCCTGAAGAAAGTTGGACATCCCCTGCCATTACCATCAACAACTATAAGCTGGAGGTAGTCATAACTTGGCTCCACCATATGGTAGTCTCTCCCTCGACTCTGAAATCAACAGACAGATCAAACGAGCACATTCAATATTTGACAAAGGCTGACAAAGAGAGTCTGGGAGAACAGAAAGCTGAGGTCTCACACCAAGTTTGCAGTCTACAGGGCCTGTAGCCTCAGTGCACTGCTTTACAGCAGCAAGGCCTGGAGCCTCTACCCCAGACAAAAGGAGCATCTTAACTCCTTGCACCTGAGTGAAATCTGGACATCAAGTGGACTGAACGAATTACCAACAATGAGGTCCTGGCCATCGTCCAGATTCCTAGCCACTTCACCCTGCTCCAATACTCTGCTGGCTGGGCCGCATACACCGCATGTTAGATGGGAGGATCCTGAAAGACCTGCTGTAGGGGAAACTGGCCTATGGCAAGAGAGCACAAAGGCAGCCCCATCTTTGTTTCAAAGATATCTGCAAGAGAGACATGAATGAAGTCACTGAACATGATTGTCGAGAGGTGGGAGGGCATTGCAAGCGATTGCTCTCGTTTGAGGCTGGAATTATGCAGATGTCTAAAAAGAGGAGAAGGGAAGTTGAGGCTTGCTGCTGAAGAAAAGCACACCCACTGTAAAAACAGCCCCAAGACAACACTGGAGCACAGCGCCTTGAAGTGCAGGCAGTCGCTGCACCTGAGACTGCCACTCCCGTGTGAACCTCCACAGCCACAACAGATGCTGCTCTACCAACAAAGATTGAAGCAAGATTTCCCAGGTGCAAATCCATGGTCTCACAATACTAATGGATGCCACCATATTGTTATAGAATTAGAGGTAGGTAACAAACGCTTAAGAGAAAGGAGGCTTAGAGTTGTAACTCGTTGTTTAATTTTCACTTTTAGAATTAAAGAACAAATTGATATTTTTTCTTTAACTAGTGGAAGTTAGGACTTCCCTGTCACTCATACTTTAATAAATTGAGGTGAGGTGAACTTTTCTGGGTGCTTGGTTTAATTAACAGAAAGGATGAGAGCCGTATCATAGCAATAGGCGCATAACCTTTCAACACACACACAATCTTACACCACTTCCACCACCACCACACACACACACACACACATACACAAAAGGAGCTTTGCATCTACTGAGTAATTAATGACACCCACACTTATGGGAAGCATTAAATTCATATTAGTCTGTTGAGCTTGTGTTTCCCTTCTATGTAAATCACATCAAACTGTCTATCCCATCGTGGCTAAAATAACCTATATCTGCGTCCTGCACACCAATTCTAAATATCCACAGTATCTTTACAAATCTGCAAAATTCTGATCCAAAGTTGATTGTATCATGACATGATTTACATCCCTATTGGAAAATGAAGAGCTGATAACTCATGCTTAATGTCATTTTGTGTGCAATCCAGGGAGTTTTATTTGATATATTTGTGCCTGTTTTCAGTTGGCTTTCAGCCTTATAAATCAATTTCGTTCTTTGCACCAGCAGATGGAGGGGTGACTTCTAAAAAGCAGCGGGGGCTCTATTTAAACCAAGAAATGGAAAGACAATGTGTTAACCTATCTCACCTCTAATTTTACTACCTCTGCATCTTAACCTCACTGTTCTACACCAAACAGCTCCACAAAACAGAGCTCCTCAGCCTAACATTTGGTTGGTTATCCTTTTCTCCACTTCTTTTTGCTTTGTACCCATTTATTCTTCTATGTTAAAGACATTATATGAATACAAGTTGTTATACTTATAATTATATACAGAACATTGCATGGCCACTGTTCTTTTAAATTCTTTCACTTGATAAAAATTATTAATACCTTACAGTGTTGGAGCATGAAAGGAAGTCATGTCCATTCTCCTAAAACAGAGGCACAGGGTTGGTTCCCCTGTCTGTATTTGCGACAGAAAGGAGATGGGATGTCCAAACAAAGGTGGCCAAGCAGTATAGCTGCAAGTTTTGTCTGTGTTTTCAGTGCCAGCCATTTTGCACAGGTGGTACACCCTGTAGGTACCTCTCAAAGCTTCAATTAAACTGATTGAGGCTGTAACAAAGGTTCCCAGGTTAGATGTCACACAGCTTTCTGGGAATTGGGTGACCTCAGCAATTAGGTCCAGTGAATGGAGGAATAAATGGAAATAGAACTGAGTCAGCACGGAATAAAAGCGTTTAGAAATTTATTAGAATCATTACTGGCTGAAGGATCCCACTGCTTGTATTGAAAAGGTACAAAGAACAAAGAAAATTTACAGCCCAGGAACAAGCCCTTCAGCCCTCCAAGCCTGAGCCGATCTAAATCCACTGTCTAAACCTGTCACCCAATTCCAAAGCATCTGTTTCCCTCTGCTCCCCACCTACTCATGCATCTGTCCAAACATACCTTAAATGAATCTACTCTGCCTGCCTCTACTCCCTCTGCTAGCAATGCGTTCCAGGTACCTACCACCCTCTGTGTAAAGTACTTACCGCATGTATCCCCCTTAAGCTTTTTACCTCTCACCTTGAAAGCGTGACCTCTCGTTATTGAATCCTTCACCCTGGAAAAAGCTTATCTCTACCTACCCTGTCGATACCCTTCATGATTTTGTGGACCTCAATCAGGTCCCTCCTGAATCTCCTTTTTTCTAATGAAAACAATCCTAACCTACTCAACCTGTCTTCATAGCTATCATCTTCCATACCAGGCAACATCCTCGTAAACCTTCTCTGCACCCTCTCCAAAGCACCCGCATCCTTTTGGTAATGTGGCAACCAGAATTGTACACAATATTCTAAATGTGGCCAAACCAATGTCTTGTACAATTTTAACATGACCTGCCAGCTCTTATACTCAATACCCCGTCTGACGAAGGCAAGCTTACCATATGCCTTCTTGACCATTCTATCCACCCGTGCAGCCACCTTCAGGGTACAATGGACTTGAACTCCCAGATCTCTCTGCTCGTCAAGTTTTCCCAAGGCTCTTCCGTTTACTGCATAATTCAATCTGTAATTAGACTTCCCAAAATGGATCACCTCTCATTTGTCTGGATTGAAATCAACCTGCCACTTCTCTGCCTAACTCTCCAGTCTATCTATATTCTCCTGTATTCTTTGACAGTTCTCTATGTTTTCTGCTATTCCTCCAATCTTCGTGTCATCTGCAAACTTGCTGATCATACCAATGGTGCCCTCTTCCAAATCATTTATGTATATCACAAACAACAGTGGCCCCAGCACTGATCCCTGTGGAATACCACTAGTCACCTTTCTCCATTTTGAGAAACTCCCTTCAACTACTACTCTCTGTGTCCTGTTGCTCAATCAGTTCTTTATCCACATAGCTAGGATACCCTGCACACCATATGACTTCACTTTCTCCATTAGTCTACCATGGGGAACCTTATCAAACACCTTACTAAAGTCCATGTATATGACATCTTACAGCCCTTCCTTCATCTATTAACTTGGTTACTTCTTCAAAGAACTCTATTAAGTTGGTAAAGCATAATCTCCCCCCGCACAAAACCATGTTGCTTATCACTGATAAGCCCATTCTTTTCCAAATATAAATAGATTTTATCCCTCAGTACCTTCTCTAGCAACTTTCCCACCACTGACGTCAGGCTCGTTGGTCTGTAGTTACCTGGAATATCCCTACTACCCTTCTTGTACAGGGGGGCACCATGAGCAACCCACCAGTCCTCTGGCACCTCACCTGTGTTTAAGGATGCTACAAAGATATCTGTCAGGGCTCCAGCTATTTCTTATCTCATCTCCCTCAGCAACCTGGGATAGATCCCATCCAGTCCTGGGGATTTGTCTACCATAATAACCTCCAGCCTACCCAATACATCTTCCCTACTTATGTCAATGTGATCCAGAGTAATCAAATTTCTATCTCTAATCTCAACATTCATCATGTCCCTCTCCACAGTGAACACTGATGCGAACTAATCATTCAGAATCTCTGACTTGTCTGAAGTGTCTATATCCTGGAACATTTAGTTGCCAATCATGCTAAAGGTTGCAGTCAGTCATCAAGGAAATGTGGAAAGTTAAGGGTAATGTCCTCAGGGGTTTGAAAAAGATTGAACTTTGCTTGAGCATCAGTGCAATGAACCAGGTTATGTGCGCATCACCTGGTCAACAGGAAGGATACAGTTAGAAATGGGAATGGCCCCATTACACAAATAAACCACATATGCATCTCATCGGTTGTGTGCCCAGTGAGGCAGGATCATAGGCATCAGGAGTGCAGAGCTGCAGATCCAGAGCTATGGAGAAAACAGAGATTACTCCGAGCTCAGAATCCATCATACTAGGCAAAGCTGCATAGACACGTTGAATACAGAGGGAAACTGATTTTCTGGGGAAAGGATCATTTCAGATATTTATGTCCTTGTCAACGAGGAGGAGAAAGTGAGGTCTGCAGATGCTGGAGATCAAAGTTGAAACTTTATTGCTGGAACAGCACAGCAGGTCAGGCAGCATCCAGGGAACAGGAGATTCGACGTTTTGGGCACAGGCCCTTCAGGAATGAGCAGAGAGTGTTCAGCAGGAGAAGATAAAAGGTAGGGAGGAGGGACTTGGAGGAGGGGTGTTGGAAATGTGATAGGTGGAAAGAGAACCTATCACATTTCCAACACCCCTCCTCCAAGTCCCTCCTCCCTACCTTTTATCTTCTCCTGCTGAACACTCTCTGCTCATTCCTGAAGAAGGGCCTGTGCCCGAAACGTCGAATCTCCTGTTCCCTGGATGCTGCCTGACCTGCTGTGCTGTTCCAGCAATAAAGTTTCAACTTTGATCTATTCCTGGTCTCAACTTCACTTTTCTGCGTGTTCCCCATAGCCCTTTAACCCACTTTTCATCAGAAGCATATCTATTTCTTTCTTGAATCAATTGATCTGCCTCCACTGCACTCTGGGGCATTGAGTTCCACAGATTCACAACCCTCTGGGTGAAGGAGTTCCTCCCCAACCCAATCCTAAATCCAATCGGACACTATTACCGACACCAGATTTAGGGACATGCTTCAAATATGGGCGATGGCCTAGTGACCTGACTGGGATGTACAAGACCATGAGGGGCACAGACAGGGTGGATAGGAAGCAACTATTCCCCTTAGTTGAAGGGTCACTAACAAGTGCTCATAAAGGGGCTCTTGTGACATGGTGGTAGAGTCCCTATGGAGGAGAAAGTGAGGTCTGCAGATGCTGGAGATCAAAGTCACTTTCTCCTCGAAGATTTCAACCTACTGCGAATCCTCTTACAAGGATGCCTTCCTTGAAGAAGCTCTCTGCCTCTCTCTACAAAAATTTCAGTGAGTCCCTCTCTCACTGCACACCCCAGGTCATCTCCTCTGCACAGAAGCTCTTCAGCCACATTATCTTCTCCTGCTGAACACTCTCTGCTCATTCCTGAAGAAGGGCCTGTGCCCGAAACGTCGAATCTCCTGTTCCCTGGATGCTGCCTGACCTGCTGTGCTGTTCCAGCAATAAAGTTTCAACTTTGATCTCCAGCATCTGCATTGTCTGGATTGAAATCAACCTGCCACTTCTCTGCCTAACTCTCCAGTCTATCTATATTCTCCTGTATTCTTTGACAGTTCTCTATGTTTTCTGCTATTCCTCCAATCTTCGTGTCATCTGCAAACTTGCTGATCATACCAATGGTGCCCTCTTCCAAATCATTTATGTATATCACAAACAACAGTGGCCCCAGCACTGATCCCTGTGGAATACCACTAGTCACCTTTCTCCATTTTGAGAAACTCCCTTCAACTACTACTCTCTGTGTCCTGTTGCTCAATCAGTTCTTTATCCACATAGCTAGGATACCCTGCACACCATATGACTTCACTTTCTCCATTAGTCTACCATGGGGAACCTTATCAAACACCTTACTAAAGTCCATGTATATGACATCTTACAGCCCTTCCTTCATCTATCAACTTGGTTACTTCTTCAAAGAACTCTATTAAGTTGGTAAAGCATAATCTCCCCCCGCACAAAACCATGTTGCTTATCACTGATAAGCCCATTCTTTTCCAAATATAAATAGATTTTATCCCTCAGTACCTTCTCTAGCAACTTTCCCACCACTGACGTCAGGCTCGTTGGTCTGTAGTTACCTGGAATATCCCTACTACCCTTCTTGTACAGGGGGGCACCATGAGCAACCCACCAGTCCTCTGGCACCTCACCTGTGTTTAAGGATGCTACAAAGATATCTGTCAGGGCTCCAGCTATTTCTTATCTCATCTCCCTCAGCAACCTGGGATAGATCCCATCCAGTCCTGGGGATTTGTCTACCATAATAACCTCCAGCCTACCCAATACATCTTCCCTACTTATGTCAATGTGATCCAGAGTAATCAAATTTCTATCTCTAATCTCAACATTCATCATGTCCCTCTCCACAGTGAACACTGATGCGAACTAATCATTCAGAATCTCTGACTTGTCTGAAGTGTCTATATCCTGGAACATTTAGTTGCCAATCATGCTAAAGGTTGCAGTCAGTCATCAAGGAAATGTGGAAAGTTAAGGGTAATGTCCTCAGGGGTTTGAAAAAGATTGGACTTTGCTTGAGCATCAGTGCAATGAACCAGGTTATGTGCGCATCACCTGGGCAACAGGAAGGATACAGTTAGAAATGGGAATGGCCCCATTACACAAATAAACCACATATGCATCTCATCGGTTGTGTGCCCAGTGAGGCAGGATCATAGGCATCAGGAGTGCAGAGCTGCAGATCCAGAGGTATGGAGAAAACAGAGATTACTCCGAGCTCAGAATCCATCATACTAGGCAAAGCTGCATAGACACATTGAATACAGAGGGAAACTGATTTTCTGGGGAAAGGATCATTTCAGATATTTATGTCCTTGTCAATGAGGAACTCACTCCACTCATCACCAGACTGAGCCAGTAGCAGTCAAGGTAAGTGTGGTTTCGAATTTCTTAGTCTTGAAACGATTTAGAGTTACAGCCACAGACCTCTGCAACTTTTGACTGTCAGCTGCACACAGCTATATCATGATGATCACAGATGACACTAAATTTCCCATCAATAGGCCTTCCATAATCGGAAACCTCATGGATATGCCACAACCTCTAAATTCCTACAAATCCATCATTGGTTTCACCTATGTTGCTATCAAGGCTTGTATCAAGCTGAAGAGGTTAACAAACAAGAATGCTTTAGTGGTCCATGAATGTGCAGCTCGTGTTGCCACAGCAGAAATAATATGCATGACTTTGCATTTTTGTTACGAAGCTGCTAGCCAAGCCCCCCACAACTCTTTCATATCAACCCTAGGTACATGAATTGATTGTAGGTTATAAATGACAGTCTCTGAGCTGCTGGCTTTTCCCCCCTTCTGTACCTCCTGAAGGTTTACATTGACTACCACTTGTTGGCATGATTCCTCATTGAACATCAATCCACTTTCTCAGGATGTGCTTTCATTTCCCAGACATCGAGGGTGCATCCCTAAAACACTCACCCTGCAGGATTTCTCACATCAACATGTCTTCTATGTGCTTTTCCGCATTGCTTACTAATAGGAATGAACCTTGAGGAGATGCACAGCAGCAGATGTGATAGCTATTGTGCGTGCTGTCACCTGTATCTTCTTATGTGGGTTCTTGAGAGGCTTACAATGTCTTTTTGAGAGTATCCACCTTCTGCTCTCGCAAGAAAGTCTTGTAAATGGTTTGTTGCTTGTCTGCAAGAATTTACAGGTTCTAGGAGCAGGTTCTATATTAGTACAAAGACTGTTGGGAGGACCTAGCCTATTGTCTGTCTCCCACGAAATCCTATCTTACTGTCTCACCACAACCTCATGATATCCTCACTGTGGCTGATGTTTATTGCATTCAATCTATAATTAATTTTTTCACATCCTTCTAGACCATAATAAACAATGGCCTCGGAGGATGAGATTAGGAGGAACTGGGGCAAGGTTTACTGAAAGGTGATTTTCATTGTGCAAGATGGGTTGGGTGACCATAAAGGTGACTTGGCCTGGATTGCACACCAAAGTCTGCCTCTGAAGTCATCATTGCAATTTGATGTAGTATGAGTTCAGAAGACGAACTCTGAAGCTAACAAGACTAACCACGTGGATATGAGTACAGCAAGAATGCACAACTACAGGAAAGAGGAAAGTATGTCTAACCCATAGAACATTTATGTCTCACAGAGTGATGGACTAAGTTGAAAGCTTCCAAGACAATTAGTGGGAGCAACACTTCGCTTCAATCATGTTTGTGGTTGGCAGACTCTGAAGTGGACTGTTGTATTCAATTCCAGCATTCTCCTGGGAACTGCTGAAGCTGCGCATGACAGAATCATTGGGTAAAGCAGGGACGGGTCAGGCTATTAGTATAATTGTGAGGAGTCTCTGAGACAGCAGCGTAAATGTGTGGGAGTACGCAACGGCTTGACTATGTCATAAGTTCCATTTTGCCAGGCCACCTTCACAAATTGGAAAAGTAAGTAGAAAGCAAAGTATCAAAATCAATAATCAGCTGCAGCTGAGAGAGTGACACTTCTCAGCAAACTCAACAGCTTTCAGCATCAATTGCAATTGACTTCTCAATTTTCATGAAAGGTGGTGGCCTTTCTTTGGTCCCACTCTAGATTTGGTCGACCTCCATTTTTGGACCAGATTTGTCAAAGTGGGTGTCAGATCAACTCTAAGCCATTTAAGGCCCAGTACTTTGTTATGATGAGGGAAAGAGTGATAATTGACTCCTCTCTTTTTGACTCACTCTATATCAGTCACAAAATATTTTTGCTTCTTTTAGGAGCACACAGCCATCTCATTTCAATTAAAATTTAATTAGCTAGATTGAGGTGAAGCTGCCAAATTACATGGTTTCCTTGCAATACAGAATTAATGATTTTATTACCTGCTAACCCTGAGAATGATAACAAAAATGCAACATGAAATATGCACAATCTCAAGTAATATGTTTAAAAAAGACGAAATTCCTCGTATGGATGGGAAGAATATATTACCCCAGTGTTTTTGAAAGCAAGCAGATTTTAAACTTGAGGACAATTGTTTAATTGTTAACTCATATTTTACAGTGGTGATAGAGTTTGTTGTTCTTGAGTTCTTGTTCAATGGTTGTTGTCCTCAGCTGCTTTTTCACCGGCATTGATTTTGAGGTTGAGGGAGATGGGGAGGAACAGATTTGCAGCTTCTTGGTGGCATCAACTAATTTTTTTTTCTCTGGCTTTCAATCCAATTAAGACATTAATATAGATCCATTTGCGTAGTCCTGAGTCTAGTCCATTGTCCTTCCAGGTTCAAAATTACAGGTTTTGATAGCCAATATGTGCAACTTATCTTAAAGGTAAAGTTGCCATAGTCCTACTAGACTATAGTCTATTCCCTCATTAGAGAGAGAGAGAGAGTGGTGATGATTCATACCTGAGGATCACTGCGCCTCACACCAGGGAAGAGGTTGAGAGGAAGTTTCTTCATGGTAGCCGCAGCCAATATGGGAATTGAATCCACACTGTTGGCAACATTATGCATCACAGACTAGATGTCCAGCCAACTGAGCTAACCTTATAATAAAATATGGATTAAACAGGATATACCTGTTTTCTTGATGTTGACTCAATATACTGCTTTCAATCTTTTATATAATACATAATTGCAATGCAGCCAACTTTGTGCATACTGTGTGGGTTCCCTGGACATGCCTGATATCTGTGGTCAAGTTATCACAACCACCATTTTAGGTCAACATTTGTCCTTTTTGAAGACCACTATTAGAATCTTGTGTATTAAAATCAGAAGATGGAAGTTAAATATTGATAGTCAATGTTTCCCATTATTGTAGCAATTGCAAAATTATGCTTCACAGCAGGATGAGAATGAGTTGGAGATTCATTAAGACATCCATCCCACCTCCCAGTTCCAAGGCCCAGGGAGTTATGTTACAAAATTATTTTTTTTTTCATTTTTAATACAAATTGTAAGCTTGTAAGGCACATACAATATTCAGTTTTCTCCTCACAGACTTCATGGACAACAGCCAAAATTGCATGCTTATACAGTTAGTCTGATATGTAAGACACAAGCATTAAGTCTACTAAGTAGTTCTTGAGCACTGCCAAATATTGTTTTCAAATAATTGCATTTGGCATTGACTTGGCATTGCATGTATAGTGCTGTCCAGCAGACTGAAGGAGTGCCTGGAACATCATGCATAAAACAACAAGCATATTGGGAGGTGTGGTAAAACTAATACACAGTGCTCTGCATGTTCAAATAGCATTTACAAATTTCCCTCATCTAGTTTATTGTTTATTTGAGCTGACCCTTAAAATCACTTTCCAGTTATTGATCATGCATTTGATTTTGGTTGCTTTTGCCTGTCTGCCATCTTCTATAAGCAGTTACATTAAAGCTTTTCACGTGTGCATTTTTTTGTGGCTTGAGAAATATGTCACCTTCCTTAACTTTAAGTGTTGTTCTCTTCTTAAATGGTGCGTCTTCATTCCCTAGTTGAGCATAAGCAAAACATGGGAATTGATTGACTTGCATTACAGTTAAAGGATCAACTCAAAAAGCCATTGACTGAATATGCAGCACACGAGTAGAGTATACAAACTTTCATTTGGAATTTATTTTGTGTATAATCCACTCAACCATGGAACATACACTGTTCTCTCTCAGAAAAATGCTGATGTGAATCAGCATTTGAAAAGAATGACAAGTTATTTTTGTTGAATAACAAAGCGTTTGTTATGTGACACTTTATCAAAATAGGCCGATTTATAATTTCCAAGGTGACTTTAATGACATTTATATTATATACTTTTCTCCCCGGTGTCATGTTTTTCATTTTTGTTTTGTAATCCTTATGCTTTTTTTCCTTAACTTGCATTTATATTATCCCTTTCATAACCATTTGAAGATTTCAAAGAACCTTCAGCCAATGTAATATTTGAGGCATAGTCACTCTTGTAACCTAGGAAATGCAGCAGCCAATTTGCACACAACAAGCTCCTACAAATAGCTATGTAGTAATGACTAAACATCTGTTTTAGTGATGATTATTGAGCAACAAATATTTGTCAGGGATAAAACTCCCTGCACGTGTCTGAAATATTAAAAAGCCAGTATAGAACTTCTTGAATAAGCAAGCACAGCTTCAGTTTCATGAATTGTTTAAAAATCTGCTCCTCTGGTGGTGCACTACTCCCTCAGTACTGGAGTATTAGTCTTGATTGTTCTGCTCCAATCCTGGAGTGGGCCATGAATCAGAACCTTGTAATTGAAAGAAGTGAGTACTGCCAATTTTTATCTCTTGGTAAAATAACGAACAATTTCTAAGTAACATAGCTGTGGAAATATATGCATAAGTTAATATACATCTAACTATAAGTAGTAGTTCTATGTTATTCCTGTACTTTGTTCAGAAAGTAGTTAATATAGTTTAAAAATATTTGGAATCTTTATAACTCTTGAATCCCATGCACTGTGTAACAAGAAGTTTGGTAACAAGCAAATGACTTGTGAATCAACAACTGGAAGGATTTCCAATTATTTATATTTGGAAGTACAAATATATTTATATTAGCTACTTACATTCGGAAACATTTTTAATGACTTAGATTTTGCACTAAAAATAATAATGAGACTATCTTTACTAAATTGGAGAGCAATTTCTTGTGACTGCCCATGTATAGTTAAAAGTGGAAATCAGGAATTTTCTCTCCGTATGGTCCTGCTCTTCCACAGGCTTCACTCCACCACTTATTTGCTGAGGGCTTCAGCATTGATTTATATGGATGAGCATGAAGTTGTGGTGTTTGGCCAGAAAATACACAAACCAACAACACTAGTTAAAAATCTGCACTGTCCGTTTGAGTGTGAATTAATTTTTAATTCTCAGTTATTATCAAATATCTTCAATGGGATTGAAAGTGTACTATTACATTTGTTGGTATCTCATTTCTTCAGATTTCTTTTATTATTGTAAATTATATGTCAATAAAGAATTATTTCTGCCTCTTTTGTTGTTTTCTTTTAAACTAACCTCCTTTTCATCTTTTTATTTTACATTCTACACATGTTAAATTAAATATTCTGACCTACACTTCCTTGTTTTGACTACAGACTGCTCAGAAAGGGCTTTTAAATCTTACTGATTGAAATGTATTTCCTTGCTGTTTTCAAACAGATCATAGATTCCCTATAGAGCGTATTTGGCTGTATGGCTCTCCTGATAACTGTATATTGCCAAGCAAAACCCCACAAAAATCTGTGGACAACTGAATATATTTAACAATGAGTTACATTTGCACATGGTTCACTGCAAATTCTAGGGTGATATTGCTGTTTAATAACCTCTAGTTGGCTTTACATTGGTGCTTTGAGATTTTTATTAGCATTGTCATATAAATCTGCAAATGGAGAAAAGGATTCTAATTTTTGATTGAACATAATGCCCAGAATAATCTAATTTATATTTATGTTTTAGATTGTGGAATCATCCAAGGGTTTCAATAAGACTTCAGCACTATCTCATCAGATTTTGAAAAAAATCTAACAAACAAAAACAGGAAAAAAAGTTTCTTTGCTGGATTCAGCCAGTTTCCTAATTCTGTGCATAATTTAGCTGCATTCACTATCCTTGGGAGGGAGATTGGTACAGTAGTGGCCTGTAGATATAATATTTGGTGTTTGTTAAGCAAACAAGATTAATTTCTTATTTAAATGAAATTTGGGAGAGCTGACCTACGTTTTGTAGCATATTTTCATTTCATCCATCACAGAGGAATTCTGCCTTGGAGATATTTATGGCTATTTTCTTCCATAAATTCATTATTCTCTGGGAAAAGAATCAGCCCTTTGTATCTAATTTAGACCTGGGCAGTAAACAACTTAAAAGTGTGACCAGTGTTCCTCTGTAGTCAATTGAATAGAAAAAATTGTCAACTAAAAACACAGTCTTACACGTTTAATGTCTTATAAGCTTCAACCAAATCACGGTTTGTCTGCACTTCTCTCCACGAATTGTATCATAATGCTTGTAAGCATCTTAATGTACATTGTATCCCTTGTTGAAATTAAAGTCCTTTGCAAATATATACTCAATCATAATATTGAGCCTTGTGAATTAAATACTTGATGACTTTTGCATTTAATATTGATTTTACATAATTAACTTGGACCAGAAAACTAAAATAATTGCTTTAGAATAATAATTTAACAACAAATTTGTAACAATGGAAATTGAGAATGAAAATACCTGAAGTAAAAAATGAGAAAATAAACCTGGGACCTTGTGTGATCATGCAGCATGTTTAATGGCTATGCCAATTCCCTATCCTTTGGCTGGGGAAAGCAGATGGCAACCCCACCACAGCCATTCTGGGAACCCTGACATGATTAAATGTCATTCAGGGTTGAGGACTGCAGGTGATGCAGTGTAGCAGCATTCAAGGCCTGAGAAGAAAGGGTGTGGTGCAGGCTGTTCGGGTCTGGTACGACATAAACCTGGCTAAGTGCAGGCATTATTGTTAAAGGCAGATTAGACTCTTCCAGTGGAGGCAGCGCCTGCCACACAGGAGCCAATCCATCAAGTTTTAATCAAGAGTGTTCTCCTCATCTTCTTTCTTTCATCACTCATATTCCCCTTTCTAAACTCAGTTCCTTCTCGACCCAAACTTGAAATTTTATTGCAAGTCACTTGAAATTATACTTTCAAGTTATCAACGGTCAACCCTTCAGTCATCAACCTGCATAATTGCTCCCCGACTCTACCTTTCGTAAAGTGCCACCACATTGAGTTGAATCATATTGAACATTCCTAGGACTTGGCCTCGTTTGTGAAAAATGTTCAAAGTTCCAGGGTCATTGTTAAAAATCCTACTGGTAGCCATTAGCTTAAATACTTCTCCCCTACTTTCTCCATTTTCATATCACATCAGGTGCAAAGAGATCATGTGTGATTATGATGCAAAGAGTGAGATCATTCATTCAGCTGCCATTGCTGCTTCCAACCCCCACCCAATCTCAGTGCGACATGGTTTTGCAAATATCAGGCACCCTTTCACTCCCCTTCAAAGTAAAAGTTAACAAAACCTTCCACAAAATTTTGACCACTCTGTCCTTGGAAGCTGACACCCTATCTTCCATTCTTTTTCACTACTTGAATGTGGCATTGCTCATGTTTGAGCTCAGTTTTGCTGCAATGTCATGTTTGAATCTCTTCAATCAGGTTACAACACCTGCCATATCACTCTGTCAGATCACAACTCTGTGACTATAACTGTGGTGCATTAAGAATTCTCCGTGACCTTCTTACAAACTTTAATATGGTTGATTACACTGTCCTTCCCCAAAACAACCTATTTGCTTTCCAGCTCAGTGGGACTGTCCTCTTTTGTTAGAATCTGACCCAAAAACATTACAGCCAAAGCATCTCCAGGAATGGCTTATTTTCCTAATCCTAACTCACTGTCTGTGGAATTCCCACTGGAGCTATCCCAAGTCTCCTTCTCCTTCCTTTTGAAAAATGTTCAAAGTTTCAGTGTCATTGTTAACAATCCTGCTGGTAGCCATCAGCTTAAATACTTTTCCCCTAATCTTTCCATCCTCATATCACAGCAGGTGCAAAGAGATCATGTGTGATTATGATGCAAAGAGTGAGATTATTCATTCGGTTGCCATTGCTGCTTCCAACCCCCACCCAAACTCCTTCAGTTATGTTACCTCTTTTCATTGTTAGCTGTCCCACGATTCAGTCACTGGTAAAGTATAGTCACTAGGTCCACTAATTGGCAGTAGGTCTTGTTCAAACTGGCTGAAAATTAGATCTGGACATGAGACCTTGAGCCTCCTGAAATGCAGGTCTTCTGATATGTCAAAGATGGTTATTCTCTCTCTCTCTGTGCTGGACATGGCTTTCTGGGAGGGCGATTATTTCAGATCTTCCACTTATCTCAGCTGCAGCCAAAGGGGTTGAAAGTCCCACTGCACCCTCTGGCCCAGCAACCTCTGTAGTTCTGGTTTCCTGAAGAACCTGCAGTGCTCTGTTCTCTTCACCCCAAAATGTTTTCCTTGCTGCACAGATGTAAACATTTCAATAAGCTTCAAATGAAAGCAAAATATTGTTGATGCTGGAAATCTGACATAAAAACTGAAATTGCTGGAGAAATTCTACATGTCTGGCAACATCTGTGTCAAGCATCAACTTTTTCAAGTGGAATTGGGAGCAGTTGGAGCAGCAGATTCAGAGACATTAAAAATGAATGAGGAAGTCAGTTCCAGCTCATTAACCTTCGCATTTAACTGTAGTATATTAGGCTGCTTGTGAGGAAGTAGGTGCTGATTCTCAATTGCAAAATGCTAATCACTCAGTGCTTGAAGAAGACTCTTGCTGGGAACTCTCAATGTTAAGTTTGTTTCTCTCTTCAAAGATGATATCAAATCTGTAGAGTTTCCCTAGCACTTTCTGATTTTATTTCAAAAACTTGTTTGGGTCAGCTTCCAGATGATCTTCACTTTCGATAAACAAGAGTATAATTGGTTCCTGTAAAATCGTCGGTTAGGTCATGAGGTCATAGAGTGCATATGTGTGGTCAGCATTCGCATAGAGTAGAAGGATTGTGAGCAACATGAAAACTGTAACACTGACAAAGCAACTGGAATTGTACTGACAGATATAGATAGCATTCATTCTTCTCTAAAATTTGTCTCACTTATTTTGCATGGCATTTTTAAAACATGTTTAAAAACTCCTATGCTCATCCTAACACCCGACTCCTGTTCTTCAGACTAATTCTCAGGACCGGCAAAAGCTTTGTGCGGAGATTGCTGAATTATGGAGGCACAACATATAACATCATGAAGCAATTTCAGGCCTGTGCTGAAGGTTCAGAGACATTTGAATCTTTGTAGTACAACCCAAAGAGCCTCACGATTTACTGAGTTGTTGCTTTGGTCAGGTAGACATGTGCAATGAAGAGTTCCTGGTGTTAGTCTTGGTTTTCTTCTGAATTTATCAGCAATAAAGACCATATGCTTCATTTTACATGTCCCCGTGGTTATGATTTTGGCATGGGAGGTCACATGAAATAGGCCAAGAAATTCTCATCCATCCCCAAACTGACCCCATACCCAATAGGTGGGAGGAGGGGCAGTGTTGAAATTAGCAGGCCGACAGCCATATTTAAACAAATAATTAAACTTAATTTACTTTTTTAACAGGATTATTGACTTGAAAAACAAGTTGCTCATGCCAAAATATGGCTGGCACGGGCAGATAGGTGGGTGTGAACAGAGCTTTTTTAATGGCCTACTTGGGAAAAGACTGGAAGGCGGGGGAGTGGGGGAGCTGGAGGCATGGCACTGCACGTCACTTGGCAGCTGTTCTGTGCACTTCAGAGGTACCTAACTTCCCACAAAGTGTCACTCCTGCATTGTCCCATGTTGCTTGTCCAACAATATCTGGTCCTTAACTCCACTTCCCTGGTCTGCAGAATTCCTCCTCAATATAAAGCCATGGACTTACATTTCTGGAACAGCCATGATCCTCTTCAGGCTTCTTCATACACCCCCAGCCATGCCCACTTTTGAGCATTAGCACTGCTGGCGTGTTGGAGCTATGTGCTCCTGAGGGCAAGACATCCTCCACTGAGAAGCAGAAGAATCGCTCTCCCCATTTAATTCCACCCACAATGTGTTAAGCTGTGGGGAAACTTTCTTGATGCACTGCACACAAACCAACCAACCACGCTCCCCCTCTGCAAATTTGAGTGATTCCTCTGGAAGGTCTATGGTCACACCATTGCTCCTTTATAACATTATCTGAAAATGTATGTCAGCTTCTGTCTGTGCACTAATGACATTGAGCTCTTATTTTTCATACTTCTGTCAGCTTCTTTACTAATTTTACCTTCTTTGGCTTTGTGTCCATTCATCCAGCAATGTGCAGAGACTTGGGACTGATTTCCACATTGAAACGCCATATGAATACAAGTTGTTCAAGCAGGGAGTATGAAAAATCTTCAAGAAGTGTTTTGGGGAGGAATAGAAGAACTCGAAATGCTCCACTTAGAGAAATTAGAAATTCATTTTAAGTATTCCAACATTATCAGGAGAAAGCAATGGAGCCAAACTATTGTTTATTTAACTCAATTAGAAATCTGTTATTTCAGTCTAAAAGATTAAAAATCTGCTGCTATGAGATCAGGACACTGATTCTGAAGGTTAAGCCAATTCAATTCAATAGCAGAAAGCCATGTACAGTAATTTGAAACTTAATTTATAGTTCTGTGTACATTAATGGAAAGATGTTAGAGACAACTTTGTCCTCACATTGAATACAAAGTGGAATGCTCGATGATAATCCAGCTCAATCTCCAATCCACACAACAATCTAGTGATGCTCCACAGCAAGAATGTTGCCAAATTATTTTCAGCCAAATGTACACGTTGAATGTCTAGCTGCAAGGAGTGATATGGAAATATTACAGGGAATTGGTACTTGCTAGGGATATTGAAATTATTTGTTTTAAAATTATTTAGTTATTGTTTTAATGTATGTATTTACATAAATGCAAGTCAGGGATAAGAAAATGCCATTTTGCCAACTCAAGTTTCTTTCTGATCCCTGAAGAATATGTCCTTGCTCCCTCTATCCTCGACATCTGACCTTTCCTTATGTTATCCACAGCATTGGAGTCAGTTTTCCAATATTGGCTGACAACTCTCATCAGCACTTTTTCCCAATATATTCCTCAACCTGTGAGAACATTTTTGCATTTAGATAGCCTGTCTTACATCAAGTTATGGGGGAACCATAACTCCCTAAAATACATATGAAGACAACTTCATTTTAGGAGACACCAAATATTTCTTTCTCTTATTAGTTGGTCCATCCTTTGCCCTGAGTCAGTGCACAAAATGTGTCCAGCCTCAGTGATCCAAAGCTGAGTTGTATCACCAATGGCACTGTATCATCAGAGTACATCATGTTTGCTGAAATATCTACTACATTGTCACTTTTGGATTCAATTATTCCAAGGCTCTCTCTTTTTTTATATAGGTATTTTTATTGAAAAAATAAAATGTTTAAGATTTTTTTACCAAAAATAATACAAACAAGTGTATTCCACTTTACAATATGATAACAGCACCAATACAAAATTAAATTTAAAAAAAACCAACTAACTACTAATCTATTCTACAAACAACCAAAACATAAAATAGTATAGCATACATTACTAACAGTAAACAACAAAGTAATTAAATAACTAGATACATGCTCAAAATAGATTTATATCAAGTCATAACAGAACCCATATTTATACGGGATTCTTCCTCCCGGGGGCCATTACCACAGAACCATTACCACAGAACCATTATCACAGCTAAACAAAAGCCCTGGACAAAAGCTGCCTCACAGCACCAGAGACCCGGGTTCAATTCCCGACTCAGGCGACTGACTGTGTGGAGTTTGCACGTTCTCCCCGTGTCTGCGTGGGTTTCCTCCGGGTGCTCCGGTTTCCTCCCACAGTCCAAAGATGTGCAGGGTCAGGTGAATTGGCCATGCTAAATTGCCCGTAGTGTTAGGTAAGGAGTAAATGTAGGGGTATGGGTGGGTTTCGCTTCGGCGGGTCGGTATGGACTTGTTGGGCCGAAGGGCCTGTTTCCACACTGTAATCTAATCTAATCGAAAAAAAAATATAACCGAAATATCTGTGTCAATATAGTTCAAAAAAGGCCGCCATGTTTTATAAAATAATTCTGTTTTTTGGTGCACCATATTTGTGAGGAAGTCAAGGGGGTTATATTCCATGACTATCCTGTGCCAGTTTGAAGGTCTTGGGGGCCTTCAGCTACCCAATTCAGTAAAATATTTTTCCTCGCACAAAAGGAGAGGATAGTAAATAATTTCCTCCCGTATACATCCAGGGAAGGAAAATTTGGAGAACCCAAAAGTAGGGACATTGGATCCAATCTAATCTCTGTACCCAAGATCTCTGTCAAGGCATTTTCTACTCTATCCTAATACCTACGGATCTTATGGCATGTCCATAGACAATGCATGAGAGTGCCAACTTCTATTTTACATTTAGGACACATTGGGGATGCTCATGCCTTGAATTTTGCGAGTCGTTCAGCTGCCATATGAGCCCTGTGAAGTATTTTTAATTTAGTAGCCTGAGTTCTGTTACAGATAGAGATCTTTCTGGCATTTTCCCAGATGTCCTCCCACATTTCTAAAGAGATTTCCAACACTTATTCTTGATTCCAGGTTTTATATAATCTGGAATTATATATGTCCTTCGAGACCTTATTGTACAGTGAATGATGAAGAGTACTGACCGAGGGCGGCCCCATCAGCCATAGCACTCTCCTTTCCCTATCCGATTTGTAAGGATTGACTATCAGTGTGGTCTTCTTTTGTATAAAGTCTCGTATTTGAAAATACCGAAAGAGGTCCTTGTTAGGCAGTCCAAACTTCTGGTGCAGCTGCTGAAAAGACATCATAACCTCCCCATCGAACAGGTCTCCCAAGCAGGAGATACCTCTGGACTCCCAAGTTTTAAATGTAGCATCTGTCATCCCTGACTGGAATCCCGATGCTCCCACTTTAAGGGTATAAGGGGAAATTTTTTGCAGGTTACCCTCATCTTGTCGCATTGTCCTCCAGGCTTTAATTGTATTTAGTACAATCGGGTTTTTACATTAGTCAGTAATAATTCTCATCTTGCCCATAAATAAAAGATTGATGAGGGGACATGTTACTTGTGAGGTCTCAATATCTAACCAGATTGATTGTGGGTCATAAGATAATAAGGAGCTCAATTGGTACCACCTGAAATCTGGAAAGTCCAGTCCTCCCCTTGCCTGTGGGGGCTGCAACTTTTCTAATTTCATAAGGGGCTGTCTATGATTCCAAATAAAGGAACCATGCCAGCCTTAAAGCTTATGCAATGTCTGTCTTGGCAGCATCAAGGGGAGCATTCTCATAGGATATAGAAGACATGGTAGGATATTCATCTTAACTAAGGCTACTCTGCCTAACCAGGATATTGGAAGAGCTGGAAATGTGTTGCTGGAGAAGCGCAGCAGGTCAGGCAGCATCTAGGGAACAGGAGAATCGACGTTTCGGGCATTAGCCCTTCTTCAGGAATGAGGAAAGTTTGTCCAGCAGGCTAAGATAAAAGATAGGGAGGAGGGACTTGGGGAGGGGCGTCGGAAATGTGATAGGTGGAAAAAGGTCAAGGTGAGGGTGATAGGACAGATTGGGGTGGGGGTGTGCAGATTTAGTTTCCTTAATTAAGAAAGGATGTACTGGCACTGGAGCGCCCCTCCCCCAAGTCCCTCCTCCCTATCTTTTATCTTAGCCTGCTGGACAAACTTTCCTCATTCCTGAAGAAGGGCTAATGCCCGAAACGTCGATTCTCCTGTTCCCTAGATGCTGCCTGACCTGCTGCGCTTCTCCAGCAACACATTTCCAGCTCTGATCTCCAGCATCTGCAGACCTCATTTTCTCTATTGGAAGAGCTCCCCAGCGTTGAAGGTCCTGCCTTATTTTCTCTAATAAGTGTATGTAATTGGCTTTTTACAGCTGACCAAATGCTGGAGTGATAAAAATACCTAAGCATAGAAAACCTTCTAGTGACCATTGAAAGGGAAAGCAAGATCCGTCCGATAAATTGGATATACTGGCAAGGCGTCCCAACGGCATGGCCTCCAAATTCATAAAATTGATTTTGTAACCTGAGAACATACCAAATAGATTGACCACTTGAATTAAGCAGGGCATGATGTTAAAGGATCACTTAAGAAAAGGAGGACATCATCCGCATAGTGAGTAATTTTGTGTTTGCCCGATCCAACTCTTGGAGCCATTATATTAGGGTCAGTTCGTATAGCTTCCGCTAGTGGTTCAATCACTAGCGTAAATAGTAATGGTGAAAGAGGATATCCCTGATGACAGCCCCTGCCAACGCTAAAGCTATCTGAACTTAAACCATTGGTGATCACCGCTGCTTTGGGATCATTACATAATACTGAAACCCATTTAGTAAAGACCTCTCCATCACCGAACCTTTCCAGTATATAAAAAAGATATGGCCATTCTACCCGATCAAATGCCTCCTCTGCATCTAGGGAGACAACTAAACCCGGTATTGTTCTCTGTTTTGCAGGCTTGTATCATATTTAAGACCCTTCTAATGTTATTAGTTGATCTGCGACCCTTTATAAACCCCGTCTGGTCCTCTTTTATAATGTATGGTAAGACCCTCTCCAGTCTTAATGCTAACATTTTTGAAAGAATTTTAAAATCTACATTTAACAAGGATATGGGTCTATATGAAGAGCAATCTTCTGGGGCCTTTCCCTTCTTAAGAATGAGAGAAATATTTGCTTCTCTCAACGAAAGCGGGAAGCAACCCTGACTGTGTGAGTAATTGTACATATTTATGAGTGGCCCGGCCAGTTCCCCTATAAATTCTTTATAGAACTCAACCTGGAATCTGTATGGCCCAGGCGCTTTGCCACTCTGAAGCTGCCTAACCGCGTCCTGTACTTCCTGGGTTGTCAAGGGGGCATTTGAGATCGACACCTGCTTCGAGGTTAAGCCCGGAAGGACCAAATTTTTAAAGAAGGACTCCATCTTCCCAGTTCTATCCTCACAGTCTTGCAACTTATACAATTCAAAGTAGAACTTTCTAAAGGCTGTATTGATCTTTTTACAATCACAAGTCAAGGTACCAACACTTTCTCTAATGGACGTAATGGCTTGGGGAGCCTTTTTCTTTCTGGCAAGGTACGCTAGATATCTGTCAGGCTTGTCGCCATATTCAAATAATCTCTGCTTTGAAAATAATATTTCCCTCTTTGCTGTTTGGGTAAGTGCAGTATTCAAGGCTGCCCTAAGGGCTGTGATCCTTTGTAGCTTAGTAATGGAGGGCCTATCAACATATACTGTCTCAGCAGCCTTCTAGCGAGCCTCGAGCAGGTGCTGTTGCTCTCCCTTTTGTCTTTTCTGGGTCACAGAATATGAGATGACCAAACCTCGCACATATGCCTTAGTGGTCTCCCACATCATCGAAGGGTTACTGGCCGTGCCTGAGTTAATTTCCATGAAAGTTTTGAATTCCTGCGAAAAATACTTTATAAATTTGCTATCCTTCAATAAGAAAGGATCCATATGCCAATGTCGGAGGCCTATCCTGTCATCCCGAGTCTTGACTTCCATCTGTACTGCTGCATGATCAGAAATAGTTATATTACCTATTTTACAAGACAGTATCAAATTCAAAAGGGTCTAAGGGGTAAAAACATATCAATTCTGATATGGCACTTGTGTGGGTTAGAGTAGAAAGTAAAATCTCTACCCTGGGGATGAAGACACCTCCACACATCTTCTAGTCCTCGCACCTTGTTCAGATCCGCCAATTGCCTAGATCTCAGAGATATACCCGTAGTGCTCCTAGGTATCCTATCCATCTCTGGGTCAATAATACAGCTAAAATCTCGACCTATAATTGTATGGCGTACCTCGAAAGCCATCAACTTAGAGAACGCTTCGGTTACAAACTTAAAAGGATGTGCTGGGGGACAATAAAGATTCAAAATTCCATATTCCTCTCCATGTATTAGGGTTTTGAACAATATATACTGAGCAGACTCATCTTTTATCTGGCTTAACATTTGGAAAGGAAGATTCTTCCGAATAAGAATGGCTACTCTCCTACTTTTTGAGCTGAAAGATGAGAAAAAAGCCTGACCAAACCCACCCTGTTGTAGCTTTGAGTGTTCTTTATCAAGTAGCTGTATCTCCTGTAAGAGAGCTATATCAACCCTTTCTTTTTTAAGACTTGATAATATCTTTTTCCTTTTGACTGACGAATTGCTCCCCTTGACATTCCAGGTGCACCACCAAAGCGAATGGCTAGCCATGATCACCCAGGCAAGCCTGAGACTCCCCCCAGAAGGAAGAACCCCACCCAAAGCACCTTGAATAAAGACCATAGAAAATTCACAAATAAAAAAAACTTTTTAAAACATTTAAATCAACACAATTAAGAACTATTCCTAAATAAAATTAACACAAAACATATTTGAAAGGAGACTTTCCCCCCTTGCTCCCAGGGGGCATAACTACATACCACTAACCCCACCATAACCTCTTCTAGCTCGAGCCCTGCCCTCAGCCTAGGCATTACAAAATCGAGTAAATAAATTCAAATGTCTTATAAAACAGGAGTTAAAAGTGAGTGACCCACTCCTCCACCCACACCGACACCTGGGTATGTTTAATAAAAACAATACAAAATAGAAATATATAAAGTTACAAAATTACAATCCCAGCAAGTATTAGGCAACTAAATAAGAAAAAAGAAAACCCCGCTCTCAAAAAAACCTCCCCTACGAATCAAATAAGCTGCACGAGCTATAAAAAGGAGACCAAAGAAAGAGTAAAGAACAAGGCCCCCCCTCCCACCCCCAGGGAAAAATGGGTAAAAGAGAGATGGACAAAGAAAGAAGGGTAAACAAAGGGGGGGCAAAATAAAGTCGTTATCCATACAGTTCAAGTCTCGCAGTCTATTTAAGAGAGTCCATGAATTCTTTTTCTTTCTCCGGTGATCCAAAGTTATATACGGATCCTCCATGGCTGAAGCGTAGTGTTGCCGGATATCGCATGGTGTATTGAATATTTAAGTTTCTCAGACGCTTCTTCACCTCATGGAATGCCCTCCTTTTGCAGACCACGACTGGAGAGAAACCCTGAAATAGCATTATTCTGGAGCCCTTATACATCATGGCCTGGGGATCCTTCCCTAGGACTCTGGAGGCCTCTAGTAGCATTTGTTTTTCTTTATAACATTGAAGTTGGATTAGAACTGGGCAGGGCGCTGGTCCGACCCGGCCTGCGTGCAGCAACCCGGTGGGCCCGCTTCACCCGCACCCACCCAGCTCCGACTCCAACTTCAATAATTGTGGGAGCCATCGCTCCAAGAAATCCACAAGCTGGCCTTCCTCTTCCCATTCAAGAAGGCCCAGCAACCGAATATTTTTCTGACAACCTCAATTCTTGAGGTCGTCGATGTGCTCCTCCAGGGTCCGAACTCGCTGTTCCAGAGCCCGGACCTGACCCATGGATGACTCAGCAGCAGTCTCTGAGGCCGAGGCCCGTTGCTCTGCCCCTCCAACGTGCTGCTCGAGTTTTTCAATCTTTCGGTCATGCTGCAGAAGCATGACTGAGATCGACTCCCCACCTGGACCGGGCCTCCTCGTGTCAATCTTCTCCTGGAGTTTGGCGATCTTGGAGATCAGGCTCGCCTCTGCAGGTAAGTCCCCCGAGGCGACCATGGACTTCCCTGCTGCTGCGGGAGGGAGTGGGGGAGGGGTCCCTGCCTGCTGCGAGCTACGGGAGTTTTTGCCCTTAGTCATTTTTAAAAAATGATTAAGTATGCTGGGCAAAAGCTATCCTGAATGATTTAAAAGGTGAGTTGAAGGTGAGTGCCCCACGTTGCCCGAGTCTTAGGCAGAACACTGCAGACTCAGACTTACTGGGTCACTGCTATCTTGGATCCCCCCCAAGGCTCTCTTAAGCTCCACACTAGCATGGCATCTATCTTGCTCAAAGCTCAAATACTAGCTTCCTGCCCATGCCACATGTAATTTATCCATCTTTGCTGATCTACACAGATTCATTGTCACCAAAAATTTAATTTATAATATTTGTGAAATAACTCCACAGAGGCCAGTATCACATCATCAAATCGCACATACAGATTCCTTGACACTGGTCCAGCTCCCTCAGAGCTAGCTGTCAGAGTGAACAGAACCTCAGACACTCCTGTTTTTCTCTATCAGCCAGAGCTCACTGGACTAGATTAACAGCCCCAATCAGGGAATTCATCTTCTATGAGATCTATCTGGCTGACCTCATTACAATCACTGTGGTTTGCAATCGGTGCAAGTATGTCTAAGGCCTGATTCCAACATTGTAATGTCTCTCATATCCTCTAGTTTTTCTTTGGTCTGGACTTCTGTACATAGCTTCAGATTCAATTTCACCATTGGTAGCGGTTTCTGCAATGATTTCCATCTTAGCACCTGCAACTGCTGACCTCAAGCCTGACATTGCCTTCTCAGTGCTGAGCTTAGGAAACCTTCTAAAAAGTCTGAAACTTCACTGAAGCTTTTCATATCTCTTCAAACTTCTGTGGTGCAACATCTGTTCCTTTCTTCTCCTCTGAAATGCGCACTTTTCCCTATTTAGTGTTATATAATGCAAGTAGTATAAAGGGAATTATACCTTTACTGTAGAAAAGCTGCTGAACATTTGTGAAAGGAGCTATGTCATCATAATTTCGTAAGGAATCCTGTCTGAACGTCTCAATATCTAGTTATATTCAATAAACCCTTTTGCTTTGCATTCATAAGATTGTAAATATCACATTGATACAAATAATGTCATTTTAAAACTCACTCTAAACATCCAACTGAATTTATATTGGTGAAATTTCCTTGCCATCCTCCAATTCAACTTTGTAACTTTGCCAAAATGTACATAAACACCCCAAGGAAGTAACATAGCTCGTGTCATAATGGGAAAAAAGTGAGAATTATACTTCCACCAATTTTTTTTCCAGAGTGATGCAATTGCATTGAGGTTCTATCACTGAATTAGTAATTCAGAACCCATGGCTGACACTCTGGTTACATGGATTCAAATCCCACCACCGTAGATGGTGATATTTAAATTTGAACTGAATAAGTTATAAAAAAAAAAGACCTGGGACCAAGAGATTGGTCTAATGGCAGACATGTAACCAGTCTGATTGTTGTAAAAACCCATTTGGTTCATTACTGTCCTTTAGAGAAGGAAGTCTGTTGTCCTTACCTGTTCTGGCCTGTGTGTGTCTCCAGACCAACAATGTGGTTGACTCTAACTGTCTTCTGTGCAATAAAGACCTAACTAGTGATGCCCACTTCCTGTGAATAAATAAAAGAAATTCAACTTCTGGTCATGTTTTATATCTAATAATTTATTTCTCAAAACTGGGAGGGCAAATAGAATTTTTGATAAGGGATAACATTATGGCTGTACTTGGGATATTCCTGGGAATACATCCAGGGAAGTTATTTGGGTGGAACTGAGAAATAGGAAAAGGATGATCACCTTTTGGGATTGTATTATAGATCTTCCAATAGACCACGGGAAATTGAGAAACAAATTTGTAAGGAGATCTCAGTTATCTGTAAGAATAATAGGGTGGTTGTTGTAGGGGATTTTATCTTTCCAAACTTAGACTGGGATTACCATTGTGTTAAAGGTTTAGATGGAGAGGAATTTGTTAAGTGTGTACAAGAAAATTTTCTGATACAGTATATACATATACCTAGTAGAGAAGCTGGAAAACTTGACCTACTCTTGGGAAATAAGGCAGGGCAGATGACTGAGGTGTGAGTGGGGAAGCACTTTGGGGCCATTGACCATAATTCTATTCGTTTTAAAATGGTGATGGAAAAAGATAGACCAGATCTAAAAGTGGAAATTCTAAATTGGGTGAAGGCCAATTTTGACAGTATTCGGTAAGAACTTTCAAAAGTTGATTGGTGTCAGATGTTCGCAGATAAAGGGACAAAAATAAGATAACGAGAGTTAGATTAGATTAGATTAGATTACTTACAGTGTGGAAACAGGCCCTTCGGCCCAACAAGTCCACACCGACCCGCCGAAGCACAACCCACCCATATTCAGAGACAGTATATTTTTGTAAGGGTAAAAGGCAAGGCTGGTAGGTGAAGGGAATACTGGATGACTAGAGAAGTTGAGGTTTCAGTTAAGGAAAAGAAGGATGCATATGTCATCTACAAACAGCAGAGAGCGAGTGAATCCTTAGAAGAGTAAAAAGGCAGTAGAAATATACTTAAGAGGGAAATCAGGAGGGCAAAGTGGGGACATAGCTTTGGCAAATAGAGTTGAGGAGAATCCAAAGGGATTTTATAAATATATTAAGGACAAAAGGGTAACTAGGGAGAGACTAGGGCACCCCAAAGATCAGTAAGGCAGCCTTTGTGTGGAACCGCAGGAATTGGGGGAGATGCTAAATGAGTATTTTATATCAATGTTTACCGAGGAGAAGGACATGGAAGATTTTGAATGTGGGGAAATAAATAGTGACATCTTGAAAAATGTCCATATTATTGAGAGGAAGGTTAAGGATGTCTTAAAATGCATAAAAGTGGATAAATCCCCAGGATCTGATTAGGTGTACCCTAGAATTCTGTGGCAAGCTAGGGAAGTGATTGCTGAGCTCCTTACTGGGATACTTGTATCATTGATAGTCACAGGTGAGGTGCCTGAAGACTGAAGGTTGGCTAACTTGGTGCCACTGTTTAAGAGAGGTGGTAAGGAAAAACTAGGGAACTATAGACTGATGAGCCTGACATCGGTGATGGGTGAGTTGTTGGAATCCTGAGGGTTGGATATCATGCATTTGGAAAGGTAAGGACTTATTAGGGATAGTCAACATAGCTTTGTGCATGGAAAATCATGTCTCACGAACTTGATTGAGTTTTTTGAAGAAGTAACAAAGAGAATTGATGAGGGCAAAGTAGTGGCTATATTGAATTCAGTAAGGCATTCAACAAGGTTCCTCATGGTAGACTGGTTGGCAAGCTTAGCTCTTTTGGAATACAGGGAGAAGTAGCTATTTGGATAGAGAACTGGCTTGAAGGTAGAAGACAGGGTGGTGGTGGAGAGTTGCTTTTAAGACTTGAGGCCTGTGACCAGTCATGCGCCACAAGGATTGGTGCTGGGTCCATTCCTTTTCGTCATTCATAATGATTTGGATGTGAACATAGGAAGTATAGTTAATATGTTTGCAGATGACACCAAATTGGAGGTGCAGTAGACAGTGAAGAAGGTTCACAGAGTACCACGGGATCTTGATCAGGTGGGCCAATGGACTGAGGAATGGCAGATGGAGTTTAATTTAGATAAAATGTGAGGTGCTGCATTTTGGAAATGCAAATCTTAGCAGGACTTATACGCTTAATAGTAAGGTCCTGGGGAGTGTTGATGAACAAAGAGACCTTGGAATGCAGGTTCATATTTCCTTGAAAGTTGAGTTGCAGGTAGATAGGATGGTGAAGAAGGCATTTGGTATGCTTTCCTTTATTGGACAGAGCATTGAGTGTAGAAGTTGGGAGCTCATGTTGTGGCTGTACGAGACGTTCGTTCGGAATATTGTGTACAATGGGAATCGGTTTAGCTCAGTTGGCTAGATTGTTGGTTTGTAGGGCAGTGTGATGCCAACAGCATGGGTTCAATTCTCATTACTGGTTTGAGGTTATCATGAAGGACTCTCCTTCACAACCTCTTCCCTTGCCTGAGGTCCGGTTAAATCACCACCAGTGGCTTCTCTCTAATAAGAGCACAGTCGCTATTGTCTGGTAAGACAATGGCGACACAACAATTGTGAGCAATTCTGGTTTTCTTCCTATAGGAAGGATGTTGTGAAACTTGAAAGGGTTCATTAAAGATTTTGCCAGGGTTGGAGGATTTGAGCTACAGGGAAAGGCTGAATAGGCTGAGGCTGTTTTCTCTAGAGCGTCAGAGGCTGAGGGGTGACCTTACAGGGATTTATAAAATCATGAGGAGGATGGGTAGGTTAAACAGACAAGGTCTTTTCTCTGGGGTGGGGGAGTCCAGAATTAGAGGGCATAGGCTTAGGGTGAGAGGGGAAAGATTTAAAAGGGACCTAAGGGGTAACTTTTTCATGCAGAGGGTGGTGCGTGTATGGAATGAGCTGCTAAAGGAAGTGGTGGAGGCTGGCACAATTACAGCATTTAAAAGGCATCTGGATGGGTATATGAATAGGAAGTGTTTAGAGGAATATGGGCCAAGTGCTGGCAAATGGGACTAGATTAGGTCAGAATATCTGGTCAGCATGGATGAGTTGGACCAAAGGGTCTGTTTCTGTGCTGTACATCTTAATGACTTTGCCTTTTGAATGATTTATCATACTCTTATCTGAAACTTCTCCAATATTTGCACATTCTTTTTGCATCTGAGAACCAGAACTGTACAGGATGTTTCAATAATGATCTAATAGTACACTGTATGACCTGGAGATGTCAGTAGTAGGCTGTTTCTAAAGATATCGATGTTGTGGCCAATACTGAGACATGGTTAGAGCAAGGTCAGGAATGGATGTCGCACGTTCCAGGGTTTAGATCTTTCATTAAGATCAGGGGAGGTGGTAAAAGGGCGGAGGTGTGGCTTTGTTAGTCAAGGATGGTATAATCGTCGCTGAAAGGACATTTGACGAGGACTCGTCTACTGGGTTAGAAATAGGAGAGGAGAGGTCACACTGCTGGGAGTTTTTTTATAGGCCTCCACAAAATTCCAAGGATGTAGAGGAGAGGATTGGCAAATCAATTCTGGGCAGAGTAAAAGGAACAGGGTGGTCATTATGGGGTCTTTAACTTCTCAAACATTGCTTTAAGTCTTGTACATCGGATAGTTCAGTTTTGTCCACTGTGTGCAGAAGGGTCTCCTGACACAGTATATCGAAGGGCCGAGAAGAGGGGAGACCACACTGGATCTGGTACTTGGTACTGTTTGATTTAGTGATAGGTGAGCACTTTGGAGAGAGTGACCATAATTCAGTTAATTTTAGTTTAGCGCTAGAATGGGATAGGTACATGCCACAGGGCAAGAGTTATAGATGGGGAAGGTCAATTATAATACAAGACTTAGACAAGACTTAGGAGGTATGGAATGGGGCAGTAAAATGCAAGGGATGGGGTCAATCAAAATGTGGAGTGGTTTAAGGAACAGATATTGCGTATGTCTCTCAGGCAAGGAGGAAGTGATAAGGTAAGGGAACTGTGGTTTACTCAAGAAATTGTATCTCTTGGATGAAATTGTATCTCTAAGCTGAAGAAAGA
The DNA here is from genome assembly GCF_004010195.1 of Chiloscyllium plagiosum. Lineage (NCBI taxonomy): Eukaryota > Metazoa > Chordata > Chondrichthyes > Orectolobiformes > Hemiscylliidae > Chiloscyllium > Chiloscyllium plagiosum. The sequence goes on along the minus strand of NC_057741.1, from coordinate 19,466,519 downwards.
GGCTTATGTGACGTGGAGATGAGGTGGTTCAGATGAAGTGATGGAGAATTACAGAGTAGCTAGGAAGGATTTAAAGAGAGAATTAAGAAGAGCAAGGAGGGGACATGAGCTGTCTTTAGCAGGTAGGGTAAAGGAGAACCCTTCAGCTTTCTATTGGTATGTGAGGAATAAAAGAATGATGAAGGTAGGAATAGCGCCAGTCAAAGACAGAAGTGGTAAGTTGTGTGTGGACCCTATGGATATTGGAGAGGTGCTAAACAAATATTTCTCATCTGTTTTCATTTAGGAAAAGGAGAATATTTTAGAGGAGAAGACTGAGATATGGGCTATTAGATTTGTAAGGTGTGAGGTTAGTAAGGAGGAGGTGTTATCAATTCTAGAAGGTGTGAAAGTAGATAAGTTCCCTGGGAAGCTAGGAAGGAGATGGCCGAGCCTTTGGCCTTGATCTTTGAGTTGTCATTGTCTACAGGCTTAGTACCAGAGGCCTGGAGGATTGCAAATGTTTTGCCTTCATTCAAGAAGGGCAGGAGAGACAACCCAGGTAATTATAGACCAGTTAGCCGTACGTCTGTTGTAGGAAAAGTTTTGGAAAGGATGATAAGAGATAGGATTTATAATCATTTTGCAAGCAACAATTTAATTGGAGATAGTCAACATGGATTCATCAAGGCAGGTCGTGTCTCACAAATCTCATTGAGTTTTTTGAGGTGACCTAGCATGTGAATGTGGGTAGGCCAGCTGACGTGGTCTACATGGACTTCAGCAAAGCCTTTGATAAGGTTCTACCTGGTAGGCTACTGGAGAAAATGTGGACGCATGGGATTGAAGGTGATTTAGCAGTTTGGATTAGAAACTGGCTTTCTGTAAGAAGGCAATGAGTGGTGGTTGATGAAAAATATTCAGCCTGGAGTCTGGTTACTAGTGGTGTGCCACAAGGATCTATTTTGGGACTATTGCTGTTTGCCATTTTTATAAACGACTTGGATGCAGGCATAAGTGGATGGGTTAGTAAATTTGCAAATGATACTAAAGTCAGTGGAGTGGTGGACACTGTGGAAGAATGTTGTAGATTGCAGGGAACTTGGATAACTTGCAGAACTGGGTTGAAAGGTGGCAAATGGAGCTCAGTGCAGATAAATATGAGGTGATTCACTTGGGGAAGAATAACAGGAAGGCAGAATACTGGGTCAATGGAAAGATTCTTGGTAGTGTGGATGTGCAGAGGGATCTTGGTGTCCATGTACATAAATCCCTGAAAGTTGCCACCCAGGTTGATAATGCTGTTAAGGCGGCATACAGTGTGTTAGGTTTTATTGGTAGAGGGATTGAGTTCTGGAGCCGTGATATCATGCTGCAACTGTACAAAATGCTTCTGTGGCCTAGCTTGGAGTATTGTGTGCAGTTCTGGTTGCCCCATTACAGGAAGGATGTGGAAGCAATGGAAAAAGTGCAGAGGAGATTTACCAGGATGTTGCCTGGTCTGAAGTGAAAGTCTTATGAGGAAAGGCTGAGAGACTTGGGTCTGTTCTTATTGGAGAGAAGAAGGCTAAGAGGCGATTTAGTAGAGAAATACAAGATGATCAGAGGATTAGATAGGGTGGACAGTGAGAGTCAGTTTCCTTGGATGATGACATCTGCTTGTACAAGGGGACATAGCTGCAAATGGAGGGGTGATAGATTTAAGACAGATGTTAGAGGCAGGTTCTTCAGTTCGAGAGTGGTAAGAGCGTGGAATGTCCTGCCTGCCAATGTAGTTAAGTCAGCCACATTAGGGGCATCTAAACAGTCCTTGGATGAGCGTATGGATGATGATGGGATAGAGAAGGGTGATTGTCTTAGATTAGTTCACAGTTTGGCGCAACATCAAGGGCTGAAGGGCCTGTTCTGCGCTGTATTGTTCTAGGTCTGGCTAGGTATCCAGACATTTTGTCAGCTTTCCTTTTTGCAATTGTCCTATAATGTCTTCATTTTGCGATATTTCGAGATCTTCTTTTGCCAATTATATTTAGTTCATTTGCCACAAATTAGACTGTCCATTGTGCATTATTTTACCTTTATTAGTAAATTTAGTTCGCAATTTTTCTGCTTGTTTGTGATAAATAACCCTGTCTCTAGCTATATCCTGGTTCCTGCTGTTCTTCTAATTTTTTTTATCATAAACAAATATAATAATCTTGAATGTGTTTTGACTTATACAATGAAAACCAGTGGTAGTGAATATAAGGTTAGTTGTTCTTATCTTCAGGGCCTTTTATAGAATCATAAAATAAAACTACACAGTAAGTGGCCATTTGACCTATGGTGTCTGTGCCAGCTCTTTGAATGGGCTACCCAATTAGTCCTTCCCTGGTGCTACTTTCCCATACCTGTGTATTTTCCCCCCTTCATCTGCTCATCCAATTCTCTTTCAAAAGTTACTATTGAATCAAGTTCCACTATTCTTTAGGGAGAAAAATTTAGTGTGTAACAACATACTTTCTTACTTTTATTCATTCATGGCATGACAATATTGCTGACTGTGCCAACTATTCATAGTTGCCCTCGCGAAGATGGTGGCGAGCAATCTTTTTGAATTATTGCATTCCATTTGATGTAGATAATCCTGCAATCTACATTCCCTCTAATTTTTTTTTTCCTTATGCATGAACCATTGATGTTTGTGCATGGCAGCAACTTCTGAAATCAAAAGTCAGTGCTGGGAACAATATCAACATGTCAATCAACATGGATAGATAGTCGGACCACAGATATACAGCTTAGAAGGGATGTTCCATGCAATACTATAAGGGAGTGAGTTCCAGGATTTTGACCCATCGAACTTGAAGAAGGACTGGTGATATATTTCCAAGTCATTATGATGAGTGACTCAGAGGAGAACCTGCAGGTTATGTTTCCATGTATCTGCTGACTTTAACCTTCGAGATATAAGTGGTCATGGGTTATGAAGACTCTATCTAAACAGCTTTGATGAATTTCTGCAGAACATCTTGTAGATGAGTACACACTATTGCTACTGAGCATTGGAGGTGGAGGGAGTCAATACTTATGAACATGGTCCCAATTAAGCAGGTACTTTATGACAAATGGTGTCAAGCTTCTTAAGTGTTATTGGGACTGTACTCATTCAGCCAAGTGGAGAGTATTACATCACACTCCTGACTTGTGCCTTATAAATGGTGGAGAGATCTGGAGTGAGTCATGAGGTGAATTAGCCACTGCAGGATTCCTAGCCTGCTGTTGTAGCCACTGTATTTATATACTAGTCCAGTTCAGTTTCTGGTCAATGGTAACCTCCAGGATGTGGATTGTAGACGAGTCAGTGATGATACCATTGTTTATGAATGAGTAATGTTTGGGTCTCTAATTTAGAGATGATTATTGACTGGCACTTATGTGGGACAAATATTACTTAACAATTGTCAGTCCAAACTGGGATATGGTCCAAGATTTGTTTACTTGACCTGGCAGAATCCAAATTGAGAGTCAGTGAACAGATTGTTGTGATGTCAGTGCTACATGATAACACTGTTGATGATACTTTACTGATGATCAAGATTAGACTGCTGCACAGTAATTGCTAGCATTAGATTTGACCTGGTCTTTGTATACAGGATATATTGGGGAAATTTTCCACATTGTCGAGTAGATGTCAATGTTGCAACTGAACTGGAACATCTTGTCTGTGGACACAAGTTCTAGCAGACAATTCTTCAGTACCATTGCTGGAATGTTGTCAGGGCCCTCAGACTTTGCAGAATCTAGTAATGGTAAAGTTGCGATAGTCCCAGAGGACCACAGGGCTGCTCTCTCACTTGAGACAGATGACTCATGGTGGTTTAACTTGAGGGTCACCACACCTCAGATATTGGGACAGGTTGAGAAAATGGGACCTTCATGGTAATCTGAGTTCGTAAGAGAATTGAACTGGCATTGTTGATGCCCCTCTGCATTGCAAACAAGTCTGCATTGCCAACTGAGCTAACCAACCCTCTGTACCTTCAGTTATATCTTGATATTATTGCAGGAGGGAATGCCAGGAGCAACACCAGGACATACCTAAACATGATGACAAACCCAGGGTTGGTCACGGTGTTGTCTGGATCATTATTTGTATGGTATAATTTGATGAATATGACCATGTCAGGCTTTAGTTTGATTAGGCTGTGAGACAGTTTCTCCAACTTTGGTACTAGTCCCAAATGTTAGTAATCAGAAGTTTGCAGAGTTGACAGGGCTACGTGTGCCATTATCGTTTCCAGTGCCTTGGTTGATGTCAGTTAGCTTATCTGATTTGAGACTGTTTAGCAGTTGATACAAGTTAAATCATAGAGATGTATAGCTTGGAAACAGACCCTTTGGTCCAACTCATTCATGCCGACCAGATATCCTAAATTAATCTAGTCCCATTTGGCAGCACTTCGTCCATATCCCTCTAAACCCTTCCTATTTATGTACTCATCCAGGTGCCTTTTAGATGTTGTAATCCTACCAGCCTCCACCACTTCCTCTGATAGTTCATTCCATGCATGCATCATCCTTTGCATGAACAAGTTGCCCCTGAGGTCCCTTTTAAATCTTTCCCGTCTCGCCCTAAACCTATGCCATCTATGCCCTACCCAGGAAAACACCTTTTCTATTTACCTTGTACATGCCCTTCATGACTTTATAAACCTCTATGAGGTCACCCCTCAGCCTCCAATGCTCCAGGGAAAATCTCCCCAGTCTATTCAGCCTCTTCCTACAGCTCAAACCCTCCAACCCTGGCATCATCCTTGAATAGCTTGCTATTGTTATGGACCAGGCCAGACCCACTCAAAACACTTCAAAAAAGTAGCCCGCACCCTAACATTGCTAGTTGTTTTATGCTGGTGTAAGGTGGATATTCCAGGAGTGATGTAGCTGTCCCAACCACTTTGTTTTAAGCAAAACAGAATTTATTTGCAAGATTACCAAACGAAACACAAACGTAAGAGAACAGAATACAAAATAACTTAACCTATCTGAGGACCCAATAGATTATCCCAACTTAATGATGTTGTTCCAAATACTTGCAACAATTCCCATAAAGACCCCTTGGCAATAAAGGAAAAGTCTAACACAGAGTCTTCCAGGAGAGAGGGCGAGATGGCAGAGGGATTCAGTATGGAACACCTTCTTCCATGTTGCTGTTTCTTGGACCAGCAGCCTTAAACTGTCTGCCTGCTTTCAGTGAACAGCCAGACTGCTAAAAACCAAACCAAAGAAGAGTGGATCTGGGAGATCTGGCCTCTCCCCTTTCATTGTAAAAGTGTCTTTTTTTAAACTTGAAAGCCTTTATTCTTAGACAGTATCTGTTAGCTATAATCAAACAGGCCCTAAAACCCTTCAAACCTAGACTTTTCCGAATCACTGCTTTTACAACATCTCTAAACAAAAAGGCCAAGGGCAGTGTTACCTTGTCAAAGGAGCAGAATCATCACACTAGCCCATTTCAGACAGCAGTTAAGAGTTGGTCATATTGGTGTAGGGCTGGGTCACATATAGGCCAGACCAGGCAAGGACAGCAGTTTCCTTCCCAAAGGTCAATAATGAATAAGATGTTTCTTTTTTCTGACAGTGGTTTCATGATCCTCATTAGGCTTTTAATTTCAGATTTTTATTGAATTAAAATTCCACCATCTGTCATGATGGGATTCAAACTTGAGTTCTTGGGACATTACTTGAGTCTCTCAATTACTGATCAGTACTAATAGGTCATCACCTCCTCTTCCTCAAACTACCTATTTTTGCCAAACACCATAAATCTGTGTCCCTTGGTTATTAACATCTCTGCCACTGGAAACCAGTTTCTTTATTCATTCTGTTAAAACCATTCCTGATTTTAAAAACCTCTATCAAATTCGTTCTTAATTTTCTTTGCTTCAAGGGAAAAAACTCATTTGTCAGTCTCTCTAAATAACAAAAGTCCTTTATCACTGGTACAATCCTAGCAAACTTTTTCTGCACCCTTGTATATCCATGTCGAAATGATTAATATACATCCAAAATTGTAATTAAGTTAAAACAAACTCCTTGGGAATACCACTGCATACTTCTCTCAAAACTAAGGGAAGTCTGCTTTCTGCTATTCTTCTACTGTTCTTCAGCCAATTCATATCCACATTGTCATTGTTCCTTTAATCACTAGACTCTAATTTTGCCTTCAGGTCTGTTGTGTGTTTACTAGTAAAAATCCTTAGCCTCTCCAAACATCAACCACAGTGCTCTGATCAAGCCTCTCTGTATGTCATCACAGAACTTAGATTTGTCAAACATGAGTAAGTTGAACAAAAGTACATTTACTCTCATTTATTAATATTTGTTTCAGTTCCACTTAATTTTATAGACTCAAAAAGTTAATTTTTTTTAATGTCCTCGTGTTCTCCCCAAAGAAAGTAAGCTCTCACTTTCTCTTATCAGAATTCTTAAGAAGGGTCACTGGACTCAAAGTTAACTCTGTTTCTCTCTCCACAGATGCTACTAGAATTGCTGAGTTTCTCCAGCAGTTCCTGTTCCTGTTCAGATTTTCAGTATCTGCAGTTCTTAGTTTTGTATCCTCACTTCTTCTGCACATTTTTGAACGTACTCTTCCAATATTCATTTTTATTGTTTCTGTTCATTCATTTGAAGGATTATATGTTTTTAATTTGTTTCTCTTGGCTGTAATATTTGCTTGGTATTCAATGTTCCTTGTTCAGTTATCTTTCAGCTGAGATATGCTTAACTATTTCCCAATTGATACTGTTTAATGGGTTGGATTTTCATAGGACGGAAATGACATCTGATTCTCAAATCCTGACCCGATTCCTGTGGTTTCCACTTTATAGCAGTGCCTTTGGGCTTTTTTGAATCACGAGCTGCTATCCTGTACTCATGACCTTGCACTCATTCTGGGGGTAGGTATGTCCTGGGACTCTAAAATTTTCATGGATTTATTCCAGCTTTTCGAGGAGTCCTGGTTCACAGCATCACACAGGACAGTTTTTGAAAAGTAATTTCAAAAGATGTCACCAATCACCCTTATTCCCATGACCATTCAAATTGTTGTGCCTCATTGGGGTAGCATACTTGAATCAAGCCCTGCTATTTCTGGAGTCATCATTAAAGTTAAAAAATTTTAAAAGTGCACAGAATTCCCAAATTTACCTGTCTTTTACATCTAAGTTGACAAAAAGATTGAACCAGGTCTCTGTATTTAAAGAGAATTACTATTCAAATAAGTAGATTTTAACTTCGGATACATAATTATGCACTTTGACCTATAACCCTACTCATTAAAACTCTAACAGACTTACAACATCTCTCTCTACACTCACATACAGGCAAACACAAACAAAATTTTGGTATCATGGCTGGAGGGAAAGTCTGGGAAAGCTGTTAAGTGCTCTGTGTCCATGGGATTTGCTGAGATGATCCTTTTGCTGATCTGAATTATGCTTCTGGATCTTCCTTCTCTGGTTACTTTCACTTGTTTGCAAGAGTTACAAGGTGACTGGTTCACATTATAAAGGTAACTTACTCCTTAACTGCAAGTTAGAGCTTACAGCAACTGATAAGGGGAAAATAGCTGGTTATCATCAAGCTTGAAATGCTTTTTTACTGCAGAGCATAAACATAGCTCCTTCCTTTCCAGAGGTCTGATGGCTTCAGACGTTCATAACCCAAGTTATTCAGCTACCTAAGAGCCGATCACATAGCTTTTAGGCAAAAAACTTGTGTCTTTGATAATTTATCACCATTTTCCAATTCAACCAGCTAATTGCTGCTGGCCAAACCTCTGTTTGCACACACACACCCCTGGTTCCAGCTCATTTTTACTGAGGCTTTCTTCACTGCTTGAACAGGCTTTGTAGACAGTACTGACAATGAGTATCAGGTAACTTGCTTTTAAAAAGTGCAACAATGCTTCACATTTCTTGGCTCTTAAACATATCATTTTCTGATTTCAGACCACAATTAAAAATACAGTAAAATAAAATAAGCTATTTACAATACACTCCATATCGAGCTATGTTACATGGTTCATCATGCCAATGACACTTCTGTGCCCAATCATTCAGTATACATTCAGCATAAAAACAAGAAACACCATACTGACTGCATGCTGTGTGAACAAAAAAGGCTTTTAAAAATTACTTTCCACTTTAAAAAAAATCTCCTTTCACAACAGGTCAATGAATCATGCAAACTCTTCAATGTATTAATAGCAGAGACTATAAACACTTTAAAGCTCTTCACCTGTATGCAACTGACAGATCACCTGGATCTCAGCCATTTCAACTGTTGAATGGATGTCTGGGCTCCCAGTTAAATGGGCATAGAAGTGTTAAAGCTGGATAGGGCATATGAGGGTTAATGCAAAGCCTGGTATGATGGTATGAAGGGACATGGAGGTGGATTGGGAGACATAATCTGGCAAGGGAGGTTTGCGATGCTATGGAGGTTTGCTGGCAATGCATGAAGTGGCATACATAGGGAATGGGGATTGCATTGTGGGTGAAGAGTAAAAACAAGGGGGCTTTTTGTTTTCATTACAATTATGCAAGACCCCACAGCACTGCATTGGTCTTTTAAACAGGCAACACCAGCTTGACTGCTCCTGTGACTACCTCCGAATTCTTTCCTATTGATTTGTCAGCACACACCATACCATGATGAAAATCATATCCTGTGGGCACTTTCTCCTGAGGTGGACAGGCTGATCCAAGTGTATGACGACTCACATTGTAATTGAAAATCTAGCACCATATCTCATTCCATTTTATTTATGTCTTTTTGACTTCATCTTGTTTTACATTACTGATAATTTTATATTCTTCAAATTGAATCATATTGAAATTGTAGTGATTGTAATAAGGTCAGCCAGCTGGACTTCATAAATATGAGTTCCCTGATTGGGGCTGTTTATCTGGTCCAATCAGGGAGCCCTGGCTGACAGATTAAAAAGAGGAGTGTCAGAGATTTTGTCACTCTGAGACTTGACTCTAAAGTGACAATACTAGAGTCAAATACTCTTTATGTGTAAATGAAGGGTGACTTGGTGACAGGATACTGGCCTCTGTGAATTTATTTCAGAAATTACTAGTTCCCAAATGTTCAACTACATTGAAATTATGAAAATTATTATGGTTGCTTGTTAGCACTAACTTGAGAAATAAATTAGCCTCAGTCTGATCTTCAATATATTAAGAAGGCACAATGTTAACTCTCGTAAGACCTATTTAAAATCAGGCTCATTGAGTTAAAAAAAAACAATCATTTACCAACTTTTGATTGCATTTGGGCACTCTCAGTTTATACCTTTCACTTTTCCCATAACATCAATTCAGTTGCTTACTTACAAATTTTCTCAAATATGTCTTTGGCCATTCTTATCTTTATATCTGACATCCTCTGATTTCATTTACACTCATTCACTAGTGTGAGTTATGTTTGTATAATTCCTGCAATTTCTAAATTCAGAGTCTTATTCCATTTCCAATTATTCAGGTAAAACTATAGGCAGAATCTTCCTTTTTTTTGACTGTTTGTGTTCTTTGGAAGATTTTTTGCCATGAGACCAAGTGAAGTTTCTTAATCAAACTTGCCTCATTCATTAGGCATCCTTCATATCCAATTCCAGTCCCATCTTACCATGCGCTGTTCCTAGTAAAACTCACCACTGCTGGGATATCCCAGAACTGTGTTGCTGTGACCTCTGCTTTCACAGCCATAGGAACTTGAAAATCTTTTCAACTCATTGAAGTGCAGTTCCTTAGAAAGATGGAAAGGTTGTCATGTGATGAGGACAAAATATGCATTCAAATGCAAAACACTCCTTTCAGGAGAGAAATTTATTTTGTAATCCCTAATAATACCAGAGCATCTTTACATTTGTTTGCGCTGTCAAAATGTATTAATATATTACCATAATATTAATTTATTAACTAACTGTTTTTGGTTATGTTGCCAGTCTCTCTATGTTCTCCTCCTCTGCTTCTGAGCTGAATTGTTTGTAATTAAATGTTATAAATTGGAGAATAAAATAAGCTACCTGGAAAATTTTGATTTTCAGTTAATTCCTAGCCTTTTTGACATAGTAAAAATTAAATATAGTGCTCTTCCACAATGCTTTTAATAAAAGTTGTACATTACAGAATGATGTGGCACCATCTTCCAGTTTTCCTATTTTACTCACGAATTGCAAACGTATGGAATATTCTTTCTTCAGTTACCATTTATTTAATTACCAATCATTCCACCTAAAACTGGATTGCATTTCGTTGATATCCAGACCAATGTTGAAGAAAATACTTTGACAATACATAACGTGCTTTGTATGAAAATGGGCTTTCTTTTCATCTTCAATATATTAAAAGAAGTTACTATATGTGGATTAATGCTTTGGCTGGCATACCTCTTCTCTATCAATTGATTTTCTGGTATAACATCTTAGAACAGCTTTATTTTTTCATTTGTTATCTTTCCTTTGAGACTCATATGAGCTGTATGCTATTGTGAAATTCAGTACAAGTGTAGCATCTCTGAGAGATGAAGTTTGCAAGGTCATCGTTAAGCAATTGTTTTCCATTATGTTGTATGAAGAGATAGCTATTTGTAATATATCTGCGAGTATTGTACTACAACCAGAAAGTCTTTTGCAAAAAAATCCTTTACACAGAATTGTTAAAACACAAGGAAAGACCAAAATAAAATTCTATATTTTACTTTGCATAATTATACAAGGAAATATTATCAGAGGAAAATCACCAGAATACAGTATCTTTATGGAACTTTGTTGTGTGAAATGTCTAAATGTGGTTTAATCCATTAACAGCATTATTCAAGCTTACTCACTGATTAGATACTGCTGTGCAACACTACCACAGGAATCATGGAGCTCTCAGCAGACTTGAGGCAATACTTTGAGGTATCATATCTTTTTATACAATTAGATTTCCACTACATTTGTTAACAGAGAAAATGTTGAGTTGTTGGACGTTGGTGCCCATTTCTAGGCAGGACAGACTCATTTCCTCTTACAATATCTTCCAAACATTCCTTTCTGGAATAGTCTTTTTGACACTTGGTAAAGTTTGCAGTGTCATTAAAGCATAACAGCTAGAGTAGGCCTTTCATCCTCTTGAGCCAGGGTCAACCATTCAAATTGATTATTGATGATCTGTAATTCACTTCTATTTACCCAGCTGACTTTCATACTCCTTGATAGCTCTGTCCACCTAACAAAAATCTATTTCAGTCTTTAAGGCTCAATTATTTTTGCATGTATAAGCTTTTGAGAAAGCTACCTCCTAATTTCTACCATCATTGGTGTGAAAGCATGCTTTTAATTCCTATCCTAGCTATAGTTTTCAGAATTTGCTCCCTTATTCATGGGGCCTCCATCTGAGGAATTAATTTATCTGTACCTAATATATTTGATTCTTTTAATATTTGAAACTGCTTAATTGAATTTTCCAAACAGTCCAAGTTAGTAACCAGTGCTCATAATTTGACTTTCTGAGTGTCATTCTGGTGAACTTGTGTTGTTGCTTATGTCCAAACTTTGGGTTCTTTCCAATAACATCCTTGTTTCCCAACCTCTTGCATTCTTTAAGACACCTTGTAAAGCCTATCTTATTGCCATTGGTCATTGACCTAATATCTCCTTATACGGATTGTCTTATAATACTTTGTCTTATAATTCTCCTGTGGAGGACCTTAATTGGGATATTATATTGCTTTAAATAAACCATATAAATGCAAGCTGTTGTATCCCCTGCTGGCCTCAATTTGTTTCTGCAACAAGTATTCATGATGATTCTACATTTCTGCATTTACTCCTCCTCTAAATCTATCTTTTGTTTCTTAACTTGTCCAGTTATCATTGCTTTAAGGCCTGCACCATGTTTCCTTTAGCAAGCACAGAGAATTCTGTAGTAACTCAACATCTGTATGGAGAGAGAAAGACTATGTTCCATTTTCTCATTTAATCTTTGCTGCCTTCTACTCTGTCAATGAACTTCCCTTTTGGCTATTGCCTTTCTTTTCCTCTAAACTTGTAAGAATATAAGGCATCGGAGCATAACAAGGCCATTCAGCCTATTGGGTCTGTTCTGCCATTTAATGAGATCTGCCTCATTTGATTGTCCTAACTCCATTTTCATGCCTTTTCCTCAAGGCTGCTTGTGTTGTCTCTAGCGCATGTACTACATTAAATCCCCTGTAAACAGTTCCAGGGGACACAGGCTGAGGTGGGTGCAGTGTGGGAGATTGGAACCTGCGAAAAGAGATGCTGAGATTAGGATGGAGCACAATCAGAACCAAGGAGTTGGGGTAGGAGTGACTCAGGATTGGGAAAATTGTATTCGGGAGCTTGAAGGAGAACAGTGATTGTGCATGCATAGTGTCAGTAGACACTACTTTTCTCTTTTCTCTGAGATGGTACCCTCTGGTTCTGGACTCCCTACAAAGGGAAACAACCTCTCAGCATCTACCCTGTCAAGTCCTCAAAGAATCTTATATATTTCAATAAGATCACTTGTCAATCTTCTAAACCCCAATAAGTACAGCCCCAACCTAGTCAATGTCTTTACATGAAAATCCCTCCATCCTAGACCACCCCAACGAACCCCCTCTGCACTGTCTTTAACACCAACTTAAAGCATGTTACCTCTTTGGGTGCAATCTTAAAGGGGTCAGAACAACATGGGCTACAGCAAAATGTGGCAGAATTGTTTGGCAAGTCTGTCGAGGCCCATCTTGACATTGAGTTCATCTCACTCCATCCATGCTTCTCATAACCGTCATGGTGAGATTTTGATGAGGCAGCAGTGAGGTGTCAGTTGATGGGGATTACTGCTTGTTAAATGCATTGTTAAAGATATAACTTATATCATTAACATTCAGTCCCCTGTCTTACCAAACTTGCCAAACGCAATACATGTTAGGAAAATTTGACAAAGAATCTAGAGTATGTACATGGCAGATTCACATTGCTACTTGCCCCAAATGACCTCCCTGTTGGAAATTGGGTGCCAACATCTCAAAGCACTCTGTCTCTGTCTCACTCACTCTCACATACACACACACCGACATATGTCCCAGCCTTAAGAACCTTTATGACATATCACAGATAAACTTATAGGATACTTCTGCATTTCAGTGCTATATCTTGGGTAGCCTCAAGAGCTGCATCATTGTAATACTGCGCTAAGATCACTTTGCACTCAGGGACATGAACCTTGCTCATGAACTAGACCAGACTGCATCTCTGGGTTCTTTGGTTGCTGTCATAGCATTCATGTACTCTGTGCTGGCCAACATGCTCACAGAAACAATGCCTTGAATTGCCTTGCCTTTTTTGTGTTTTGCCCCCTTAGCCACAGATAATACGCTGCTATACTTGCTGGCTTGTTGTGACATTTCGTGCTGACATAAGCTAGAAAATGTGTCATTGTTATCAATAGGCCTCAGTTAAATGAAGAGAGATAGCATTTGTTCAAAGGGTCCCGGCACAGCAAGTCAAGGGCAGCCTCTGATACCAATCCAGAGCCTGCTTGGGGTCATCAGAGACTGGGTTCTGTCCTCATAAAGGATAAGGAGCTGAATGACAGGCAGCATTTCACCCATTTTGACTCTTTCTACCCTACTTTGGGTGGCACAGCTATTACTGTTGGTGCAGATGAGGTGTACTGAACAAGTGAGCAGATGGTGTGCAGGATCAGTAGTGTCAAGATGGGTGGCAGCAAATGTAGAAGATGTTGCAGACAGTCGTGAGGGTGATAGATCATGAACCTTGGTGGGAAGTGGGTACTCTAGTAGAGATTAGTGTGTGTGAGAATATCCATAAGAACATAAGAACGTAGAACATAAGAACATAACATAAGAACTAGGAGCAGGAGTAGGCCATCTGGCCCTTCGAGCCCAATCTGCCATTCTGTATGGTCATAGCTGGTCTTTATGTGGCCTCAGCTCCACTTGCCCATTCTCTCACCATCACCTTGACTTCCTTTACTATTCAAAAAATTATCTCTCTTAACATTAAAATATTCAATGAGGAAGCCTCATTTACTTCACTCAGCATGAAATTCCACAGATTCACAACCCTCTGGGTGAAGAAGTTCCTTCTTAATTCAGTCCTAAATCTGCTCCCTCTAATTTTGAGGCTATGCCCTCTTGTCCTAGTTTCACCTGCCATGGAAACATCCTCTCTACTTCTATTTTATCTGCTCCCTTCAAAATTTCATATGTTTCTGTAAGATCCCCTCTCATTCTGCTAAATTCCATTGAATATAATCCTAGTCTACTCAGTTTCTCCTCGTAAGCCAACTCCCGCAACTCTGGAATCAACCTAGTGAACCTCCTCTGCACCTCCTCTAAGTGTCAGTATATCCTCTCTCAAGTAAGGAGACCAAAAATGCAAGCAGTACTCCAGGTGTGGCCTCACAAGCACCCTATATGGTTGCAACATAACCTCCCTGTTCTTAAACTCAATCTCTTTAGCAATGAAGAACAAAATTCCATTGTCTTCTTAATTACCTGTTGCACCTGCAGCCCAACCTTCTGTGATTTATGCACAAGGACACTCAAGTCCCTCTGCACAGCAGCATGCTGCAATGTTTTACCATTCAAACAATAGTCCTTTTTACTGTTATTTCAGTCAAAATGGATGACTTCACATTTATTAACATTATACTCCAACTGCCAGACCTTTGCCTATTCACTTAAACTATCTATGTCCCTCTGCAAAGTTTCACAGTCCTCTCTATACTTTGCTCTACCACTCACTCACTTCGTTACTCTCAGATTTAGGACTGAATTGAGAAGTAACATCTTCACACAGAAGGTTGTAAATCTGTGGAACTCCATTCCCAGTGAAATAGCTGAAGCTTCCACATTAAATATGGTGTCAGAGAGAAGACAGTAGCACTTATGCTGGTAAAGTGAAGAATGAGTTGATCTTATTCCTCAGTGCTGGGCATTCCACCAGATAGCTGTGACTACTTTAATCTGGGCTGGCACGGTCTAATGTTGTGGTCTCCACTGCTAATACTAGGGAAGAGAAAGTCCTGCTTTGGCACCATCCTGCAGAACAGGATGTCCAGGACCTTGCCTGCAAAGTAGGGCACTGACTACCATCTCCTCCATCTGCCACTTCCAGGGCAAATGTTAGTACTGTGCAGGGCAGTTCTGCACTGACCGTTTTTGTCTTGATATACAAGGTGTGTTTAAAGATGACGACAATTTCAAGGGATGCCAGTGTTTTGTGTGGCAAGTTATTTTGGGCACAGCGCATGGCAAAATTGAGCAGAAGTTGGATGTGAGAGATGCCATAGGATATGGTAGGCCATATTCCCTTTAACGTTTTCTCTGCTGCATAGACCTCCGAGATTGGTGAGCATCTGTGACTTCTTGAAGCAGAATCCATACATTGCCATGCCTCCTAGCACTGTGCAGCCAAATATTTGTCAAAGGTAATTAATGATGTGAGTTTGGGAAGACAGGGCAAGAAAATGATGAAAAGACTTCCACAAAACTCAATGCAACTCAGACCTAGCCTAAAAGATGTAAGATTTGAGCCCTCCAAATTTTACTAGTTTTGCTGAGGCCCGATATCAGTGACAAATGGGGGTCTGACTCTCGACACTGGTAATTTTCCTACCCCACCCCCTGGTCAGCTGTTGTACAGATAGCTGGCTTATTCCCAATACCGTAATAGACCCAAGGGAACTTTTCATTTGATTTCTAATAAATTGCCTTTAACTCCCCTTAATTGCTTGTTGCATTTAGCTCATCTGAACTTAATCCTACCTCTGGAAAAATGGTTGCACAGAGGGATGATGTTGGCACCTGACACACTGACCACCGGTCCAAATGTAGCCACCACCCTGGCTCTGCACTTGGGCCATGTCAGATTACAATTTTTTCAAATGCATACATCATGGACAGGACTGTCAGTTTTGCACTGAGACTTTATTAAATGAAGTCTCATAAGTGAATCATGATATCATGAGAACCCAGAAACCTGAAAAAAATCTGTTATCTACACATTATTTCTGAGACTAACCTTGTCCTTCATACTGTAATTCCTTGGCTTTCTCTCAATCCTTTTAAAAAAGACCTGAATGTAATTGGAAATAGCAATTGATATTAAAATTACAAAAGATTTAAGGTTATTTTATGTAAGGTTTATTAAATACGGTACACAGTTCAAATTAAGAATATGTAGCTATTTTGTTGTGATAGTTTGCTGAGAGTACAGCCAGCTTTTCATTATTAATGAGGGTGCATTATTCATGACTGTTGTGAGAAATGTTGCACTGTAGATATACTTTACTTTTTGCCCCTTCATTGTGCTTCAACTCATCGATCCATTTGGTTAATCACTTAAATTATCTCCTGTTTAACAGTTTTATTGAATTTCTTCAATTAAAGCTTTGAAACATTTCAACTTACAATGATTTTTAGCACTTTGATCTTTATTGTGCTGGGGAAGCACAAAATCCGATTGCAATGATTGTTAATGCTGATCAATCAGCATTCCAGTTCATTGCCCGATAAATTATTTAATCTTATTGTGTATAATTCCTGAGTTGCCAATAACAACTTACAGAAAAATACTTTCTTTTATTAACAGTTTTTAACCCATGGCATTGTGGCTGACTCTTAACTACCTTGTGAAATGTCCTAGAAAGTCTCATAGTTGGATCAAACCACTAGAGAAAGAATTGAACCAGAATAAAACCAGATGAACTACTAGACATTCGATGTACCAGTGGAAAAAACATTCAAAGGCATCCTTAGCCTTACAAAGTCCACCTCACTAACATCTGGAGACATCTATCAAAATTGTGGAAGTCATCTCACAAATTACTTGAGTGGTAGCCTGATACCCATATTTATAACATCATACCTTTAGAACAAATACCCACAATCTTCCATCACCATTCATAGATATGCCCTGTCCTACTGGAAAGTCAAAGCCATCTTGGTTGAAGCCACAATGTTCAGCAGGCAGGAGGCAATATTCCAGAGAATCTTCAACATTGTCCCTATGAAGTTTCAAGACATGGTTAAGTAAACCATTGAAAACCATTTAAAACCATAAGATAGAGGAGCAGAAGTATGTTTCAATGAGATCATAACGGATCTGATAATCCTCAAGTCCACTTCCCTGCCTTTTCCGCATAACCCTTGATTCCCTTACTGGTTAAATATTTATCTTTCTCAGCCTGGAAGATACTTAATGAATCAGCCTCAACTACCCTCTGTGTTAAAGAATTCCACAGATTCACAACCCTCAGAGAAGAAGTTCCTCCTCATCTCTTTTAAATATGTAACCTCTTCTTCTGAGATTATGCCTCTGTTCCTAAAATCTCCAAACAGGGGGAAAAAACCTTTCCACATCTATCTTGTCAAGCTCTTTAAGAATCTTGTATGTTTCAATAAAATTCCCTCTCATTTTTCTATATTCCAATGATGACCGACCCAATCTACTCAACTTCTCCTCATAAGGAAGGCCCTCCACACTAGGTATCAGCTAGTGAACCTTCTATGGACTGCCCACAGTGCCAGTATATTTTTCCTTCGATAAGAGGCACACAACTGTTGAGTGTTCCTGCTGTGGTGTGACTCGTGCTTTGTACAATTTTGCAAAATTTCCGTACTTTTATGTTCCAATCCTTTTGAAATAAATGTCAACATTTAATTTGCTTTTCTGATTACCCCATGAATAAAGACTCCCAAATCCCTCTCTTCTGCTTACTGTAATCTTTCTCCATTTAAATAATATTCAGCTTTTCTATTTTCATGCCAAGGTGCATAACCTCACATTTTATTCTATCTGTCAAGTTTTTGCACACTCGCTTAACCTACCCATATGCCTCTGTAGACTCTTTGTGTCATCTGCACTACTTGCCTTTCTACCTATTTTTGTGTTATCCACAAACTTGGCTGTAGTACGTTCACTTTTCTCATCTAAGTCAATAATATATAATGTAAGTAATTGTGGCCCCTTCATTAATCCCTGTGGCACACCACTAATGGCAGACTGTCAGCCTGAAAATGCCCCCTCATCCCAGCACTGTGTCTTCTATTATTAGCCACTCCTCTACCTGTGCTAATATACTTCCTCCATGATCAAGGGTACTATCAAGTAGTCCTATATATGACACTTTATGAAATGCCATCTGAATATCCAAATATATTACATCCCCTTTATCTATCCTGCTTGTTACTGCTCAAATACTTCTCCTTACTGGGTCAGGCATGATTTCCCCTTCATGAAACCATACTGACTCTACTTGATCATATTGCACATTTTCAAATGCTCCGCTATTACGTCCTTGAATATAACATTTTCCCAATACCAGCTAACTGACCTACAGATACCTTTTTTTATCTCCTTCCCTTTTTAAATAAAGCAGTTATCCAATATTTTGTGGCTTTTCCTGAATCTAAGGATTCATCGAAGGTTACTACCAATGCATCCACTATCTCTGTAGCTACTTCTTTAACATCTTAGGATGCACCCCATTAGACGCTCTGTAAATGGATGGTTCAGCTTCTCCATATTGGAAAGCAGAATGATGATACTTAATGCCGAAATGAAATAATACATGGGAGGCTTTTAAAGAGAGGTTGATTAGAGTGCAGGGTAGACATGTCCCTGAGGGATACAATGAGAGATTGAAATGGCAAAATTAGGGAATCACGGATGACAGGTGAAATTGTGAGAGTAGGTAAGAGGAAAAAGCATACAAAAAGTCGGCTAGACCTGAAAACAGATGAAGCATTGGAAGAATATCAGGAAAGCAGGACCAATCTGAAACAAGGAATGAAGAGGGCTAAAAGTGGTCATGAAATATCTTTAGCAAACAGGGTTAAGGAAAACCCCAAGGCCTTTTATTCATATGTAAGGAGCAAGAGGGTGTCTAGAGAAAGGGTTGGCCCACTCAAGGATAAAGGAGGAAAGTTATGTGTGGAGTCAGAAAGTGGGTGAGATTTTAATAAGTACTTTTCATTGGTATTCACCAAGGAGAGGGACATGATGAATGTTGAGGTTAGGGATAGACGTTTGATTAGATCAAGTCAGCATAAGGAGGGAGGAAGTGTTGGGTATTCAAAAAGACATTAAGGCGGACATGTCCCCAGGTCCAGATGGGACCTATCCCAGGTTACTGAGGGAAGCAAGAGAGGAAATAGCTGGAGCCTTAACAGATACCGTTGTATCATCCTTGAACACAGGTGAGGTCCTAGATGACTGGAGAGTTGCTCATATTGTCCCCTTGTTTAAGAAGAGTAGTAGGGTTAATCAAAGTAATTATAGACCAATGAACCTGACGTCAGTGGTAGGGAAGCTGCTGGAAAAGATACTGAGGGATAGGATATATTTAAATTTGGAAGAAAATGGGCTTATCAGTGATAGGCAGCATGGTTTTGTGCAGGGAAGGTCATGTCTTATTAACTTAATACAATTGTTTGAGGAACTGACAAAGTTGATTGATCAGTGAAGGGCTGTAGATGTCATATACATGGACTTCAGTAAGGCGTTTGATAAGGTTCCCCATGGTAGCCTGATGGTGAAGTCGCAGGGGATCCAGGGTATACTAGTTAGATGGATTGAGAACTGGCTGGGCAGAGGAGACAGTAGTAGTATTTGATTGGAGTTTCTCAAAATGGGGACCTGTGACCAGTGGTGTTCCACAGGGATCTGTGTTGGGACCACTGTTGCTTGTGATGTACATAAATGATCTGGAGAAAGATATAGGTGGTCTTATTAGCAAGTTTGCAGATGACACTAGGATTGGTGGAGCAGCAGATAGTGAAGGGAACTGTCAGAGAATGCAGCAGAATTTAGATAGATTGGAGAGTTGGGTGGAGAAATGGCAGATGGAGTTCAATCCAGGCAAATGCGAGGTGACGCATTTTGGAAGATCCTATTCAAGAGTGAACTGTACGGTAGATGGAAAAGCCATGGGGAAAATTGATGTACAGAGAGATCTGGGTGTTCAGATCCATTGCACCCTGAAGGTGACAACGCAGATCAATAGAGTGGTCACGAAGGCATATGGTATGCTTTCCTTCACCGGACAGGGTATTCACCAACATATTCCACCCTGACCTTAAATTCCCCTGGACCATCTCTGACACCTCCCTCCCCTTTCTGGACCTCTCCATCTCCATTAATGACGACCGACTTGACACTGACATTTTTTACAAACCCACCGACTCCCA
>NC_057741.1:19416164-19445645 GCF_004010195.1 Chiloscyllium plagiosum | reverse complement strand
CCTTCCCCCACCTCACCCTAGTTCCAAATTTCCAGCTCAGCACTGTCCCCATGACTTGTCCTACCTGTCTATCTTCTTTTCCACCTATCCACTCCACCCTCCTCCCTGACCTATCACCTTCATCCCCTCCCACACTCACCTATTTTACTCCATGCTACTTTCTCCCCATCTCCACCCTCCTCTAACTTATCTCTCCACGCTTCAGGCTCTCTGCCTTTATTCCTGATGAAGGGCTTTTGCCCGAAACGTTGATTTTCCTGCTCCTCGGATGCTGCCTGAACTGCTGTGCTCTTCCAGCACCACTAATCCAAAAATATTGAGTATAAGAGTTGGTAGGTCTTTGTTACAGTTGTAGACTTTGGTTTGGCCACACTTGGAATACTGCATATAGTTCTGGTCACCACATTACCAAAAGGATGTAGATGCTTTAGAGATGATGCAGAGGAGTTTCGCCAGAATATTGCCTGATATGGAGAGCGCTAGCTATGAAGAGAGGTTGAGAAGATTAGGATTATTTTTATTAGAAAGATGGAAGTTGAGGGGGAACCTGATTGAGGTCTACAAAATCATGAGAGGTATAGACAGGGTGAATAGCAAGAAGCTTTTTCCCAGAGTGGAGAACTCAGTCACTCGAGGTCACGATTTCAAGGTGAGAGGGGAAAAATTTATGCATCGAAAGTTCTTTATGCAGAGGGTCGTGGATGCCTGGAACGCGTTGCCAGCGGAGGTGATAGAGGCGGGCACGATGGTGTCATTTAATTTGTATCCAGACAGATACAGGAATGGGTAAGGAGCAGAGGGATTCCGATCCGTAGAAAATAGGCAGAAGGTTCAGATAGAGAATCTGGATTAGTGCAAGCTTGGAGGGCTGAAGGGCCTGTTCCTGTGCTGTAATTTTCTTTGTTCTTTGAAATGGCCCCTGCGCTTGCACAGACAGAGCCCAAGACATAACCTGGTTGTGACAAGCTGGAAGAAGTGTCTGAGTGCCCATGTGTCCCTGATTCATCAGGTAGAGGCAAGGGAGCCATGGAGGCTGGGGAAGAAGGGTCTGGAGAGTAGGTCTCCTCAGCTACCACTCCTTCGATGCCTGGCCATCTCTAGTTATTTGGAGGAGGCTTGTGGGACTCATCCAGTCTCTTAATTGGCCTTTCAATGACCTCAGTTTGCCTCAGGCTGATGAATCATCTGAAATCTTTCCTGATTTGGAGATGCTGGTGTTGGACTGGGGTGTACAAAGTTAAAAATCACACACCAGGTTATAGTCCAACAGGTTTAATTGGAAGCACACTAGCTTTCGGAGCGACGCTCCTTCATCAAGTGATTGTCACCTGATGAAGGAGCGTCGTTCCGAAAGCTAGTGTGATTCCAATTAAACCTGTTGGACTATAACCTGGTGTTGTGAAATCTTTCCTGTCACTGATAAAATGCCAATCTCACCTCCTGCATCCCCCTATTGTGCACACAAGCACAAACTCATTCGGGGAACCATACAATAATTTCTTAAGGTTCTTTTTGGAAAATCTGAAGTAGCTTCTCCATTAACGTTCAGATAAGCTGTGCACAAAACCAACATTAAGTAAATATTCTGGATGTTTCTGTTTTTAAGTAACAGGACAATGGCTCAAGAGAACAGGCAAATATCACCTTCCGGATTTTGCTATTATCTTGCTTTTTAAAAGTACAATGAAAGATGCTTTTGAAAAAATTAATGTTACCTAACCTTCACGATTTCCTTTCTCTCCCCATTCAATTGAGAATGCAGTGACTCTGCTGGGTGCCGGCACTGGATAGTTTTGAGTTCATTGAGGAACACTGTGTATGTGGGCTACATGAATTGATGTTTTTTCTTTGACAGACAATGTTAGGTCATTATTCATTAAGCAACCAATTCATTAAATTTGAATCATAACTGTGTACTTCCAGCATTTTCTCTTGTTATATCTTAGAATTTATAGTTCTTTTGCTATTATGTATTGCATTTCTAGACAAAATTAATTATATCAATTGTATATATTTCGTTATTTCTTACTATAAATATACTGTAATTTATTTTCAACTATTGCAACTATAATTCATAACATTTTAAAATTAAGACGTTTTACATTCTGTCACAGACAGAGTGTGTCTTCTCACTGCAGGTGATAAACTTACTTTGGATGGAAAAGTGTGTGTCTTTTCTTATCCTTGGCGTGTGTATCACAATTAAATAATTCAGCAACAAACATTATTTTAAAACTAAAGAAGGTTATTTATTCCCCCATACTTACCCTGGATTATCACAGTGCCACACACATGCATTTAAAGATAAAGGTATAACAATTTTTAATGCAGTCTCAGATTATGATCTTTGTTCCCCCATGTGACAAGCCTCTAGTTTATTGAATGGATGCAATGCTTTAATGTTAAAGTGTGGATCACATAAGTGAAGTATTTACTGTAGATTGTGAGGCTTCTTAAAATCAAATTTCTTGAAGGTTGATTATTAGATGAACACTGAAATTGGAAAGGTTAAGTACTTTGGATGTTTGATGATTTGCTAAGAATTTTTAAGTCCAGTTCTCAGAATGGCTGACAATTGATGGTTCTGTTGGGCTTGAAATAATAGGAATGCAGTTCCCACAATAACTTTGATCACTTGACTTCTGGGGTTTGCACTTCTCAGGGCAACTGGGTGTAAGTGGGGTGAGAATGGCCATTGTGATACTATGGGAAGTTGTTGGTAGCTATTGAGTTTTAATCTTTTTTTTGTCTAGAAAACATGGAGACAGACTGTCTGGAAACTTCAAGCTTAATACTGTAGTTGTTTGGCCATTCCTAACAATGAAATGTGTGAATTTTACACAGGTTAAGAGGTTTCGTCACCTCTTTAATTAAGTATTTGCCAGAGACTTGATACTGTCTGTAGTCCAAATGCCAAAAGTCATAGGATTTGCAGTAAACATCTTAATAGCTTGTTTGTGTCAAGTATTGTCTGAAATTGCTTGTACTGGGCATGACAACTCAGTGTTTAGATATTATGCAGCTAACAATAAGTAGTTTGTTATAATCTTTAATTCTGGCATTTCTTTTATAATGACTTTCTACCTTCGTTCTTCCTTTTAATTCTTGCACGTCTCCAAGTACAAGATTTGTCATAGATTGCCCATGATGTTATTAGTCTGGATTTGGCTGTTGGCATTAATATTTGAAAGGAGGTTACTTTTGGTAACTTTAATTATGGTAATTTCAAATAAATTTGGATTTCTATTCATATATAAAAAAAACACTTTGTATATTTTTGCATTATATAAAATCAAGCAGTGAGTGAGTTACAAAACTTGCTATAGTAAGTGAACTCCTCTATTTTTTATCCCATATCTTTCAAAATTGCATGAGAGGATAAATGTGCAGCTTAAATGTCAACGTTAATATTTCAGATTCATAATGAAAAGTTTTCTTTCCAGAAATATCAAAAAGGTGTCAATTTTTTTGGTATAGAGATCTAAGCAATGTTTTATGATATCTACTACAAATTTTACTGCCAGTAATTACATTTTCTGAAATAACATAAACTCTCAGAGGTATACAGAATAATATTGTCACATCTTGTGTGTAGCACACTGAATTAATATATTGCAAAAAACTCTATTTATTCATGCGCCTCAAAGTTGCTGCATGTTGTACCATATGTGTCATTGAACACAGTAGCTTTGTAACCTATCCTATCCTTGATGATCTATTAATACAACACAGTGGAAACTAAACATCAAAGATTTAACAATTCAAATATCTTTTTCTGAGAATACTAACTAATCCTCTGTGATTGCTGATGGGTCATCACAGGTTTGGATACAATTTTTGGGTATTTGACTATTAGGAGGAATTCACTTTCAGGCAGTTATATAGCAGCAGTGTATATAAAAGCATCCTAAGGTTAATAATTGCCCAGTGAAGATTCCATGGTTTGGCAGCTGTTTGTAAATTTCTAACAACTGTCCTTGGGGACATGCTGGGAAATGACTGTTTTATTTTATTTTAAATGCTTTCCACATTCTTTCAACACAATGGATATAAGTAAGATTCAAAACATTTTGGAAAGCTATCTATGCATTTCAGTTTAAACTCTCTGAAGTTTTCATTCCTTTTTGCAAATTGTGAACACATATTTTGGGAACTGTGCTACATTTGAAGTTCACATTTTGTTTGAGAATGCTGCTTCTTGGTCTTTGTTGTACTGACATCTGCGGTCACTGTCTTCATTTCCTTTCCTCAAGAATATTTCACCTTTTATTTCATTGGTGAGTACTTCCTTCATACTTGTTGTCATTGCCTAACACAGAACAATGTTATCACTCAACAGTCCTTCGCAGGTGATCACATTGGTGATACATGAGCACATTTTAATAGAAAATTAATGGATAATATTTATAAAATCATGTTGAGGCAATTGAAAGATTTTGTTTTTGCTCCTAAATAGAAACAGTACGTTAAGTAAAACAACAAAAGAGAGGTGGTGGATTCATAATCCAGAAACCCAGGCTCTAGAATCATGGGTTTGAACTCTTCATGGTAGGTGGTGAAATTTGAATTTTGTTAATAAATCTGGAATTAAAAGCCAGTACAGTGGTAACCATGAGGCCATTGTCAATTATCACAAAAAAACTCATCTAGTTCAGTCATGCCCATGAGGAAAGAAAATCACTGCCTTTACTGGATCTGGACTCCATATCCATTGCAATGTCAATAATTCTTATATGCCTAGCAAACCATTCAGCTGTGTCAAATGTCAACAAATCCTAAAGAAAGGAATGAAATTGGACAGACACTTGACATTGATCTTGGCATGGGAAACAACAATGGTGAAACCAGCCCTGTTCACTTTGCAAAGTCCTGCTTATTAACCTCTGACTTGTGGCCAAATTGGGAGAGCTGTCCCACAAACTCATCAAGTCACAGTGTGACATAATCATGTTCATGGAATCAGATTCCACCATCACCACTTCTATGTATTTTCCATCCTATCTGCAGGACAGATTCACCAGAGCTGGTGGCACAATGGTACACAGTCAGGAGAGAATTTGCTTTGGGACTTCTTAAGATTGACACTGAACCTCATTGAGTGTCATGAGTTCAGGTCAAATATGGGCAAGGAACCTCAGTGTTAATTTCCCGCCTGTGGAAGGAGGATGAAATGTGGCAAATACAGAAAGTACTGTGGATGTTGGAATACAGTGCCTCTCACCAAGAGTGTCACTACTATTGACTGAGCTGGCCAAGTCATAAAGGATATAAGTGATAGACTGGGTCTCTGGCAAGAAGGAAAAATTTACTTGACCTTGTCCTTGCCAATCTATCTGCCCCAGATGCATCATCCATGACAGTATTAATTGGGGTAACATCCACAAGGTCCTTGAGGACTCATAGATGCATCTTCATGTTGAAGATACTTTCAACATGTTATGTAGCATTATCACTGTACTAAATGGGATAGATTTCAAACAGAGCATCCATGAGGAATTGTAGGCCAGTAGCAGCAGTATTATATTCAACCACAAGCTGTAATTTCATAGCCTGGCTAAATGCCACTAAACGAATACCATTAAGCAATGAAGGTTCAATGAAGAGAGCAGGAGGACATGCCAAGAGCAGCACCAAGCACATCTAAAAATATATTAATCCAATGAAGCTGCAACATAGAACTACTTACATGCAAAAAGCGGAAGCTACATGCAACATACAGAGCTAAACAATCCCACAATCAGTGGATTAGATCTAAGCTCTATGGTTGTGCTGTATTCAGCATTAAATGGTGGTGGACAATTCAATGACTGACTGGAGGAGGTTTCATAGTTAGCCCCATTTTAACAATGGAAAAGCCCAGTATATCAATTTAAAGGAAAGACTAAAGCATCCATCTTCAGCCAGAGGTGCTGAGTAGATGATCCATCTCAGCCTATTCCTATGCTCCCCAGCTCCATAGATGCCAGATATCAGTCTTCAGCCAATTCAATTTACTCCACATGATATCAAGAAATGGCTGAAGGCTTTGGACACTGCAAAGGTTGGGGTTCCCAACAACATTCTTGAACTGTACTTTTGCTTCAGAACTAGCCATGTCCTTCACCATTTCAGCCGAGATTAAATGGCAGACCAGGTTCGAAAGGCTAAATAGTCTAATTTTGCTGCTAGATCTTATTGTCTTGTAGTCAAACTGTTTCAGTAAAATTACAACACCAGAATCTAGTTGGAGGTCCAAATACTGGAGTGGAGCAGCTGAAGGCCAGAACGGAGTGGTCGGAAGCCTGGGTCAGGGTGGAGCAGAGTGGCTGGAAGGCTGAGCAGTACGGAGACGGTTATTGGACTGGAGACTGGCACAGGCAGTCAGCAGCTAGTGATTGTGGAAGCCCCTGCACTGATCTAATGCAATATAATATATATGACTGTAACATTTATCCTTTTAACTATTTCTTATTTGCTAACTGATACTATGTATATACTACTAGGTAATGTAACTTTTGTTTCACTCTATTTCAGTATCTGTATCTAAGATTTGTACCTAGGAACGTTGTCATCCCTGACAGTGCTTAGGTACATTGTAAACTTTTCACTGTACTCCTTACTTGAACACATGACAAAAACCTAATTCTAAATCTATTTTGGCAAAGGCCAAAATTGGTCTGGTGTGCCCTGTGTAAGTCCAACCCACCAAAATCCTTGACAGTGTAATGTTGATCATCAGCAAAGTGATAGAGAAGGTCATCAGCATGCTATCAAGTGGCATTTGCTCACCGAAGCTCAGTTTGGATTCAGTCTGGATCACTCAGCTCCTGACATTAATATAGCCTTTGTCCAAATATAAAGAAAATAGCTGAAGTTGAGGTGAGGTGAGTGACTTTCCTTGCTATCAAGGCAAGTCTGAGAGTGGCATCAAGTAGCCCTAACAATCCTGGAGTCAGTGGTATTCAGGAGAAAGAACTCTCTAATGGCTTGAGTCATGCATAGCACAAACCACGTTAATTGTGATTGTTGAAAGCCAATGATATCAGTCCCAGGACATTATTAGAAGAGTTCCTTACGACAGTGTCCAGACTCAATCGTCTGCAGCTACTGCATCAATTACCTTACCCTCAACATAAGGTCAGAAGTGGGGATGCTCATTGACTATCATGCATTGTTCAGAACTATTTTCCTCTCTTCAGTCACTGGAGACATCCATGACCAAACGCTGTAAGAATTGACAATATCCAGGCTTTAGCTCATTAGTGGTAAGTACATATGCATCACACAATTGCCAGGAATTGAGAATCTAACCATCATCTGTTGACATTTGATGGCACTACCGATGTTGAATCTCCCACTTTTACCATCCTGAGGGTTAACATTGACCAAAAAATTAATTGGACTGGCCATATAAATGCTATGACAGCAACAGCAGGTCATAGGCTAGGAATTCTGTGGTGGCTAATTCACCTCTTGTCTCCCCATTGCCTGTCCACCATAAACAAGGCATTGTCAGGAGCATGATAGAATTCTCTCTACTTGCCTGGATGAGTACAGCTCCAACATCACTCAGGGTAACACAGCCAATGGGTGAAATCACTCCCGTCACTTGTTAAAATATTGCCCAATACATCTGTAATTGCGACAGAGAACAATAATAGTTTTGAGTCTGTTTGGCTGCAGCAAGATTGCGAGAAAATGTCAGATATAAAAATCAGTTAGTTTTGATGCTTTTTCGAAAGAGTCAGCATGAAATTCTGTGAGCTTGGAAAATGATAAGACATCATGCTGCCACAGTCTTGGCTCAATTGCTTTACTGTTAAGATAGTGGCTTTAAAGATTGGTGCCTCAGCTATCCTTGTTTCATTATGTTGGCTATAAACACTAGGTGTTTCAACTTCCTTTGAATCTCAACAGCACTGTGCACTGGGGCATTTGCCCACTGTTGTGTGCTGTTTATCTGCTTTTGCATGTGTAGTAGTGCTCTGAATTTCAGAAGAAGCTAGGGCTTTGATTGTAACATGATCAGTTGATGCATTATTGTTACAAATGATTTTCTACCAATGTGAGTTACTGATGGAGTCACAATTTACATTATGGCATTAAGTGCTGTCACAGATCACACTTGCAATGTAGTAATCTCAAGGGTAAAATTTAACTTAATAGAACACATTATGACATAACATTGAATCATCAGCTTGATTTGATAGTTCATTTATTGTGAGATTGATGTAGATTTGAGCGTATATTCGTCCAAATCTAATGTATGCATTATAAGCAAAAAAGGTACAGCTCAGAGCTTGATTATGCCTATGTATTAAGCACACAAATTTATTAGAAAGTTTGACAATGGCCTCACTTTTAGCACAGCTTACCAAGGCAAATTGGGCAGTTGTGTGGCAAAAATATGAAAATGAGAATTACTTTCCCATTCTCATGGATCAACTGGGCATCATGTGAACACAGAAGCAAATGACTACTCATGCTGAAAATCTGAAATAAAAATGTTAAATTCTAGAAATATTCACCTGATCAAGAAGCATCAATGGACAGAGAAACAAGTAATGTTTCAGGTCAAAGATTTTCAACAGATTTGGCCACCATCTTAACGTGAGAGTTAAAGCTCGTAGCAAAAAAAAAGTTTGGCAGTATGTCTCATTACTAAAGACTCTTTCCCCGTTGGGAAGGGAGAATCGAACACTTAGGCTGGGAACTCTCTTTTTTTTCCCCTGAGTGTGGGGCAGGCATCTTTAAGAATGAAGCAATCTCTCACTACACCAGCAAGGTGCAGGTGAAAGAAGCAGATCAAAGTCCAGTCACTTAAGAGGTGACCTCATGGACTTCTTGACAAATCAGTTCTTGGAACTGTGAATTCGTACCTCACCTGAAACTGCCAGCCACAAACAACCACTGTAATGAGGATGGTAGCTTTGAAGGCCCTGGCGGCAAGTTGATTAGCAGAATCTTGAGCTATTGGACAGGTATAGGGCCAGAAAGTGACTTTCAGTGGCTACCCTCCAACATTCCATTTGTGTGCCAGATTACCCTCAGATTGAGGAAAATAGAGGCCTTCGCCCTCAATCTGGCAGGCAGGCAGCCCTGTTGTTGCACTTTTCTCACCTGCTGGGACCTAAATTAATAGGGATGGTGGTGTAAAGAGGCCCTTAGGTGTTGTTAATTGACCACTAAAGGCCTTAATTAATGGGAAAGTCAAGCATGAACCCTTGTACTCAGAACTTAATTCCTGAAGTGGCAGGACAGGGACAGTAAGTTTTCTGGTCCAAGCTGTCCTTTCATTTGCCACCTTCCTGCCACTTCTAGAGAGGGGAAAAGTCTAACATAATCGAATTTAATCTTTTCAACACTCCAAGGTGGATACCTGTATCTTAAGGTGGTCCCCGTAGCTTATATGGACAACCATTTGAGATTTGAGCAAAACTAAAGAGGTTATGAATGCAGAATACTATTTTGTGTACCTGGTCACATCCTCTAGATAGGTTGCAGTGCTGACGTTGTGTGTCTTAAGTTTGTGAAATGCAAAGTCATAGAAACGACTATAGCTGTAGCTGTGCTTATAAAAATGCATGATTGATATTTTTATGCAACTGCCTCCTAAAACTGCTTAAGAGACAAAAAATCTGCAGATACTGGAATCCAAAGTAGACAAGCAGGAGGCTGGAAGAACACAGCAAGCCAGGCAGCATCAAGAGGTAGAGAAGTAGATGTTTTCGGGTGTAACCGTTCTTCAGGACTGGGGGTGGGTGTAGGGAGAACTGCAGATAAAGGGGGTGTTGGTGGCAATGTGGTGAAGTGGGGATAGGTGAAGACAGGTAGAGGATACGACCAGGTTGGTCAGTGGGAGGAATGAATCCGGTTGGTGGCAGGGAGGAGTGGAAGGGAGTCAGGGGATGGGAAGGGAGGTTATTTGAAATTGGAGAACTCAACATTGAGTCCTCATAGCCCGGAGGACTCAACATTGAGTTCTTCAATTCAAATAACTTCCCTTCCCATCACCCGACTCTCCTCCCAGCCCCTCCCTCTCCCTTCTACTCCTCCCTGCTACTGACTGGATTTATTCCTTCCATTGACCAACCAGATTGTATCCTCTGCCTGTCTTCACCTATCCCCACTTTACCACCCTGCCCCGGCCACTCCCTTTATCTGTAGCTCCCCCTACACTCACCCTCAGCCCTGAAGAAAGGTTACACCTGAAACATCGCCTTCTCTACCTCTTGGTGCTGCCTGGCTTGCTGTGTTCCTAAAATAGCTTATCTCAGCAATTGGCTTTGAACTAGTGATGATGCAACTAGTATTTGGTTTTGGCTGTTTCCGTAAAACTATTTTTAGAATGAAATTTTAAAAATGCTAGCAGTGGTAAGGAAGAACTGGATAGCACCAGAAATTAGATTTAGAATGTTCTCGGAAACTGGTTTCCACGTCTTAGTCTTAATCATTTTAAGTTGTGTTCAATTGATCTTAAATGATGCTTAACATCTACAAACGTAGCTTTGTTGCGAATCAGATTAAGAGTGCACTTCATTATTTCCCAGGACGATTGGATTGTAAAACATTATTCTGTCTGTGGGAAATACACTAAAGCTGTAGTATGCCAGCAGAATTACAACTCATATAGGAAAGTACTGCTGTTAAATAAAACCATTAGAATCATTTATCAATATGTATGTTACCAAGCCCAGATCAAAAACCAGTGAATAAATAACTGGGATGATGGCCTTCAGTAATTCAGAAGGATGATACAGTCTCTTACTGGCACAGGCTCAGCTTTTAACAAGGTATTCAAATAACATGAATATAATTTGCTGAAGAATATTTTCTTTGGGAGGAGATCTAATAGAGTTATTCAAAATCATGAGGATTCTGGACACAGTAGGAAGAGGGAGATTCAGAATCACAGAATTGTTATGATGCTGTAGAAGGCCACTGCCTGCATCAGCTCTCCGAATAAGCATTGTAACCGAATGCTATTCTTTGCCCTTTCCCCATAACCGTACACGTTATCTGTTCATATATAAACATCTACTGCCAATTGAATGCCTCAGTTGAACCTACCTCCACTGTATTTCCAAGCAGTGCATTGCAGATCTGAACCAATTGATGTTCATACTGGACCGGTCAGATTACAGAGTGAAGCCTGGCTTGATAGTCCATAAGTTTTATTTTTGCAGTTTGGATACTGTGTTGGCAGGAGACTGCCAAGATACTTATAACAAAAAAAGAAAGTTTACTCCACGCTAAAAGGAAATAATCACAAAATGTTTTACATTTATATAAACATTATTTGAAGCGGACTCAGTACAAATATCAACAATGAATCCCCCAACAACAACCTGAGTTTGACAACATCTGTGGAGAGAAATCAGAGTTAACATTGCAGGTCCAGTGGCCTTTTGACTGGACCTAAAATGTTAACTCTGATTTCTGTCCACAAATGCTGCCAGACCTGCGGAATGTTTACACAGTTTCTGTTTTTGATTCTGATTTTCTGCATCCACAGTTCTTCAGGGTTGTTTTTCTTTAACAACCTGAATTTGTTTATGATACCATTCCATTTTGAAAGATTGTGGCTTGACTGTATTATGTGATTTTTTTCCCCCCTGAAGATAACCCATTGTTCAGCTATAGTTCTATTGTCAATTCTTCACTCCAAGCTATCTGGTCCAACTCTTATTACTCTATTGAAGTTGATTCCCTGTCAACTCCCTCTACCTTACCCACCCTCTCCCCCTCCCCCTCCTCCCCCTCCACCCTTCCTCCCCATCCGCCACAGTTAATTATTCTTACTCTAATTCTTACTCTAGATTAGTCGCTATCCTTCTCCATCATTATCCTTAACCCTATGATATGATGATCACTGTCCCCTAAATAGCCCTGCAATGATGTTGATATACTTAGCCCACCACACTCCCAAGAACCAGGTTTAGCAATGCCTACTTTCTTGTTGGACTGTACATGCGCTACCTTTGAAAATTCTCCTGAACACAGTCTGACTATGCTTGCCCCTGCATTCTTTCAACACTACCACGATGTATATTTGGGTAATTAAAGTTCCCCATTGTAACTACTCCAATAATACTTGAACTTTCCTGTAATTTCCTTACAGGTTTATTCAATTACATCCTTCTCACTCATTGGTGATTTGTATACACCAAATTGTGCAATACAATTGCATCACTCTTGTTTCTTAGACCAGTAAAATTGATTCTGTTCTTGTATTTTCTGAGACATCCACTTTGTCCAGCATGGAAATGCCCTCCTTAACTAATGTCATCATCACTCCCTTTTTTCTTGTATCTTTCCTGAACACCCTGAAACATCCCCCTTATGAAAGGACTGAGAAAGCATGGCAAAGATTTAAAGTAATTAGTAAAAGAAGTAAAAGTGATATGCAAAAAGCATTTTCACACAAGTTAGGATCTGGAGTGCAATGCCTGTCAGTGTGATAGAGGGACTTTAATTGATGCATTCAAAGGGAATTAGACTGTTCCTTTTCAAGTGTCAATGTGCAGAGTTACAAGTAGAAATCCAGAGAATGGCATTCAGTGAAATACTCATTTGGCCTCCTGCTCTGGAATAATACTGTATTTCTGTGAAGAATAGGGAATATGACTTTTGTTTTACTTTATGTATCTATGTATATGACTAAAATGGCTTTATAGGATGGCACTACTGTGTTGATTTTGTTCAGAAAGTTGGTACTGACACCTGGGAAATCTATATCCTTGACAGAGAGTGATGTACCTTCAACTAGGAGTTTTCAAATCCCAATCCAAGTAAGATGAAAGTGTTTGTGATCACAGCATTCATATCCAAGTGAAGCAGAATTTTTCTGACTCAAGTTAGAGTGAGAGGCGACCTCTTCGCCTCCTCCCACGGTAGCTGCATCTCTATATTTAGACTTATCAGTCAACTTGTGAAGTAAAAAGTAAAATATCCTTTACAGGTTAGAAGATTTGATAGATCAATGGAGTTGTAAATCACACTGGGCTAGTTCAATTGTAGAGGCACAGCATCTGAAGACATTTTTCTTTTAACTTACAAGGGAGATCGAAGGTTCTATTCGAAAGAAAGTAGCTTGGCACCACTACCTTGTGAAACAGCATGTTGATATTGCATATTGGTGATGCATGTGGCAGCTTTCAAATCAACTCTGGTTCAAAAGCGTTGCTACTTTAACTTAAACTTGTGTTCAGTGCAGATTACAGGCTTGAAAACACTTGTAGTACTAACAAGTTTTGAGAAGTTTTGTAGCTCAGGTTGAGGTTCTGGATGTAGGTTTGCTCGCTGAGCTGGAAGGTTCATTTTCAGGCATTTTGTCACCATACTAGGTAACAACAGTGAGCCTCCGGATGAAACACTAATGGTATGGCCCGTTTTCTATTTGTGTTTAGGTTTCCTTGGGTTGGTGATGTAATTTCCTGTGGTGATATCATTTCCTATTCTTTTCCTTAGGGAGTGGCAAATGGGATCCAAGTCAATGTGTTTGTTGAATGTGTTTCGGTTGGAATGCCACATTTCTAGGAATTCTCGTGCGTGTTTCTGTTTGGCTTGACCTAGGATGGATGTGCTGTCCCAAACAAAATGGTGTCCTTCCTCATCTGTATGTAGAGATACTAATGAGAGTGGGTCATGTCTTTTTGTGGCTAGTTGATGTTCATGTATTCTGGTGGCTAGTTTTTTTGCCTGTTGGTCCAATGTCGTGATTGTTACAGTTCTTGCAAGGTATTTTGTAAATATTAATTTTGCTTGCTGTCCGTATAGGGTCTTTCAAGTTCATTAGTTGCTGTTTTAGTGTGTTGGTTGATTTGTGGACTACCATGATGCCAAAAGGTCTGAGTAGTCTGGCAGTCACTTCCGAGATGTCGTTGATGTAGGGGAGAGTGGCTAGGGTTTCCGGAGGTGTTTTGTCTGCTTGTCAGGGGTTGTTGCTGGGAAATCGGTGGACTGTGTTCATTGAGTACCCGTTCTTTTTGAATACATTGTATAGGTGATTTTCCTCTGCTCGTCATAGTTCCTCTGTGCAGCAGTGTGTGGTGGCTTGTTGAAATAATGTTCTAATGCTGCTTCATTTGTGGATGTTGAGATAATTGCTTTTGTAGTTCAGTATTTGGTCCGTATATGTTGTTTTCCTGTCGACACTGGTTTGAAGTTCCCCATTGGCTGTTCGCTCCTGTGATATGTAGGAATGGCAGTTTGTTGTTGTTTTTCTCCTCCTTAGTGGAATTTATGCCAGTAAGGGTATTATTGATGGTCTTGAAGGTTTCCTCTAATTTGTTTCCTTGAATCCTGTAATTTCCTTTAATTCCTCACATCGAGACTTCTAGTATACCTCTGTAGCAAAGAATGGAGGTAAGTGATATCATTTAAATTTTTATGCGGATGACTTGGTATTGAGTGTACATGTGTATAGATTCATGAGCAGATCTTCCTAAAGTAGCCAATTTATCTGATTTTATCTTTCAACATATATTTTGAAACCGCTCCTATTAGTATAATAGACACATAGAAGCATTCCATTTGTAAATTAAGAAGCACTCAAAAACAACAATTTGCAATCATATTGAAATTATGTTGGAAATGTTTTTTTTTCAAATAAAAGTCTCAACCTTTAGGTTGGAGATGCTGGTTGTACCCATTGTAACCTTTAAAAAAACCCCTCATTTACAAAAGCCAAATGGCTTCTAAATTTGTTGGTAAATTCAGTCAAAATGATGTAATACCCAGAGCTTCTATTGAAAAGAATTTATTCTAAAATGGCATCTAGCCTAATTTTCCATTTCACATCAGTACTTCAGAATATGAGAACACTACTTCAAGCAATAATGCATTACATTACTACAGAAATAAAGTGGTAATTTTGTGCTGATTATCACCATTTACTCCAAGTTGGAATGAAGACAGTACACTGCAATATTTTTCTCCTGATTATTGTAGCTATATATGGTTTGTATTTATTGACAGCTAAAATTAACTTTGTGCTTGCACACATATATTTTCTCCCTTCGTGTTTGTGTTTATTCTTCTGTGGAAAAAATTGAACAATATTTATTTTGAGTACTTCTTTAATCACAAATTTTTCTTGCCAAATTAAGAGTGGCAGTAATGATCAGAAACAAAAAGAAGTAAAAGGTAAATGCCACTGAGATAATATAGACTTTGACATTTTTTCCAAATCAAGATTTATAAGACTCACAAAGTGCCAAGAAAGGGATATATTCATTATCTAAAGCTTTTCCTCCACAGCTTCAGGCTATTGATGACAGATGATATGAATGTCAGGGTCATAAAGTTCTGGCAATTTGGGCTTAAAATCTGGGGGTGATGCACAAATTGGCTACACTTATTTGGATTGAGCTGGAAAATATAGAAATTTGGTGTATCTATCATTTTAATGACCATTGCTGTTTTATATTTGATACATAGTAATGTACTAGAGCTAGGAACGAGGATTATTTATGTCGTGTTTCAAGATAAGGAAAACTTTCACAGTTGCATCTCAATAAGCATGTAGTTTGAGAAAGTCAGTAAAAGCGAGCTTGGTACAGTTTGACCAGGATGCTTCTCCTGTGCAATCAACCTAAAAGAATTAAACAAGTTTGAGTTCTCCTAATTTGAAACTTAGTATTCAAGGATCATAAAACTCATATAAATATATTAATTGTGGTCCCAATTGGCTGTTCTCTCCTAAGTGTTGGCTCTGTGTTTACCAAAGAGTCGTCAACATTATTTTGAAATTAGATTGCAAACAGCCTCCTATTCTAAAGGACAAAGTCAAAAATCACATGACACCACGTTAAAGTCCAGCAGGTGTTTTTGAAACTGCAAGTAAACCTGTTGGACTATAACCCGATGTTGTGTGATTTTTTTGACTTTTTCCACCCCAGTCCAACACTGGCACCTCCACTTCTTAAAGACAGACTGTTCCTTTTAAAGTGAAGTTACACAAATGAACATCATGACAATTTGAAAACAATGAAAAGTTCAAGGACAATGTCCCTGAACAACAGTGTAGACATTAAGATGAAGGTGGGAGGGACAGAGATGCAATGGATCTCTTGGGGACCACGTGAGCCTCAAGGGCCACCCTTGGAAATGTTTCATTTATAGCCACAGAAATCACTTCCTGGGTTCTAGAACAAAGAAATGATCCGTGGTACTGTCTAATGACTTCACCCAAGTGCCTAATGTCAGCAAATTCATCCTCACAGGACGTAATCTAGGTACCACACAATATACTGGTCAATGCACCAAACATTTATGACTCTCTTTGACACTTGGGTCTCATCCAGGTACTCCACCTTAGCTTTCTACATCTACCAGTGCTGCCAGCCTCTCACACACATTTTGGTACCCCACATATTTATACTTAATAAGCTGTGGCAGACACATCACCCAAAAACCACTCTCCACAATCACTGACATTCTTACCTCCTTTTCATGACCTCTTTTGCATGATAAGATGAAACACAATGGAAGAATGTTGAGCCGAACTGACAAGGAATAAAGATGTCAACATTATCTGAACTGAATGGAGGATTGGCACTCCACATAATGGGACTTCTGGCATTCAGTATCTTGAGAACACCTGAGAATAGTGGAATGTTCCTACCTTATGCCCCTCTTAACCTGAGGACACTTTCAGCTTGCACTCTGCAATGAGAAGTTGAAACTTTCTTGCTGGAACAGCACAGCAGGTCAGGCAGCATCCAGGGAACAGGAGATTCGACGTTTCGGGCACAGGCCCTTCTTCAGGAATGAGCAGAGAGTGTTCAGCAGGAGAAGATAAAAGGTAGGGAGGAGGGACTTGGAGGAGGGGCGTTGGAAATGTGATAGGTGGAAAGAGGTCAAGGTGAGGGTGATAGGTCGGAGTAGGATGGAGGCGGAGAGGTCAAGAAGAAGACTGCAGGCCAGGAAGGCGGTGCCGGGCTGGAAGGATCCGGCTGAGACAAGGTGGGGGGAGGGGGGATGAAGAAACTGGTGAAGTCCAAGTTCATCCCCTGCGGTTGGAGGGATCCCAGTCGGAAGATAAGACGCTCCTCCTCCGACCGTCGCGTTGTTGTGGTTTGGCGGTGGATGAGTCCAATGACCTGCATATCCTCGGTGGAGTGGGAGGGGGAGTGGAAATGCTGTGCTACAGGGTGATTGGGTTGGTTCGTCCAGGTGGCCCAGAGGTGCTCTCTGAATCGCTCCGCAACTCCCCCTCCCACTCCACCGAGGATATGCAGGTCATTGGACTCATCCACCGCCAAACCACAACAACGCGACGGTCGGAGGAGGAGCGTCTTATCTTCCGACTGGGAACCCTCCAACCAAAGAGGATGAACTTGGACTTCACCAGTTTCTTCATCCCCCCTCCCCCCACCTTGTCTCAGCCGAATCCCTCCAGCCCGGCACCGCCCTCCTGACCTGCAGTCTTCTTCTTGACCTCTCCGCCCCCATCCTACTCCGACCTATCACCCTCACCTTGACCTCTCTCCACCTATCACATTTCCAACGCCCCTCCTCCAAGTCCCTCCTCCCTATTTTACAGGGGGCAGGATGGGAGGAGGTGTAGTCCAGGTAGCTGTGGGAGTCGGTTGGTTTGTACTACAGCTACTACAAACCAACCGAATGGGTAGATTCTTCATAAACAAAGAGATGTATGTTATCAGGGATTAGTGTGAATATGGAGTTGAGGTTATAATCAGAACAGCTTTTGCTTGAAATTAATCCCCTAAATTACGTTGTCCTCTTTAAGGTGCAGTAGTTGCCAGAGTCAGCTTTAGCCATTCTGTTTACACTTTGCAAGTAATCAAGAGATGTGATTTTCATTGAGCAATATTCCTTTCAAATGAGAAACTACGGATTCTGACTTTAATGACATCTAAGCCAGATAAGCCTCTTCTTTAGCTTGAATGGGAAGATTGCATATTCTGAACAGCTCCCCATTCTTCTAACTCTTACAAGCATCACTTACACCCACCTCTGGGCACTATCTGTCTCGCTCATTTCCTTGACTGACTTACTGCAGAAACCCCTCACTAATGCTTTTGTGATCTCGACACACTCAGTTCTAAAGCTTCACAGTCGGTATCCTATATTGCACCCTCCATAAAGTTGATATCATCAAGAGCTCTGCTGATCAAATCCTAATGAACACTTGTTCCATTCACCCACATCCCTGTGTTCGCTGACTGACATTGGCTTCCAGTGTATCAATACAGAGGAATCGCGATTATCTGGCATTTGATTATACGAATATCGGATTATCCAGCAAGATCGCAAGGTCTCAATGCTCGGCTAAACTATGTATTCCAGCATTCAATTATCCAAATGAAATACTGCCTGTCCGTGTCCTTCAGATAATTGAGGTTCTCTGTATACTAATTTTAAAATTCCCATCCATGCTTTCAGACCTTGCAATGCTTTGCACCACTATGCTTTTGCAACCTTCTCAAATTCTGCAAGCTTCTGAGATATCCGATTTTTGTTGCTCTACTATTAGTAATTATGGGCTGAATTTAGTGGTTTTGTTTGACTAAGCCTGGGTTGCATTGAGTTTTTAGAGGGTATGTCACTGCAAGGCTTAGCAAGATTTTCTCAATCTATCTTAACAAACTCACTTCATTAATTACATGCCATGCCCTTATGTCATCTGATTTCTGCCCCATTTTAAAACTTGCTGTTCCTAGGATCATCTCGCTGCTCACTGGATATCTCAAAATTCACTGGCATGCCTGAACTGTTCCACGTGGTTGCTGATATTTGTTCTGAACATGGAAGACAGGAGAAATTTGGGGATTTGCTTGATGGACAGAAGGGGTGGTGCAGATGAGGACTTGCTCTCCCACAGGACCATTAGTGTGGACCATGACACCAGACCATGCCAGTCTAGTCTAAGGTTGCCACCTAGGTTAAAATATTCTCTGGAGGAATACCCTGCACTATAGGCTTAACCTGCTCGATTGACAGAGCCCTTCTGACAAGTATCTTGGCTTTGTGTTTGCGCTAAACAGCAAGACAAGAAAACAGTAATATGAGTCTGGTACCTCTGATTGAGGGGTAAAGCTAGGCACTTCAAGGCAGGGTGCTTTGAGTATCCAGATACTCTGAGTGAGTGAATGCTATGGCAGAGAGGGAAGAGCTTGGAACAACTTATGAGCTGGGTGTGTACAATGACAGTTGCTGGTGCAGCATTGAAGTGCAGAAGCAATCTGTAAGTGGATTAGAGGCGTGCATGATGAATGTTAGAGGCTGGCATGTTTTGGATGCCTGTCTCCATTGATGTGAGATGCATGTGGTTGGTGTCATGGAAGATGCCATGAGATGTTGCTGCCCAGTATCCAATGTGGAAGTTGTTTAGAGCAAGCAGTGAGTGGAATTTGCCAGATGCTCGCTTTGGTTTCCTTGTCAAGTTTGACTGTCAATTGCCTAGCATGAATCTTGACACATGTGAGGAGGATAGAAGATAGTGTGAGTTGCTTGCCTCGCCCTGCCTCGCGAATCTCCCGTTCTACCATTCATCTTACCATATATGGAATCATTCAGACCACTGTACTATATTGCCCACTGTCTTCAGCTGACTACATCCTAAATTTTCTGAATTTAAGTCCTTAAGACCATAAGATGTAGGGGCAGAAGTGGTCATTCTGCCCATTGAGTTTACTGCAGCATTCAACGATACCATGGCTGATCAGAGAATTCTCAACTCCACTTTCCAGCTTTACACCCATAACTCTTTATTCCCTTGCTGATGAAAAATTTATAAATCTCACTCTTGAATATTCT
The DNA here is from genome assembly GCF_004010195.1 of Chiloscyllium plagiosum. Classification (NCBI taxonomy): domain Eukaryota; kingdom Metazoa; phylum Chordata; class Chondrichthyes; order Orectolobiformes; family Hemiscylliidae; genus Chiloscyllium; species Chiloscyllium plagiosum. The sequence continues at coordinate 19,425,881 of NC_057741.1, read as the reverse complement.
TAATCTTCCACTCTCAATAACCCTCTGCAGTAAAGAATTTCACAGATTGCTTACCCTCAGAGAGACCAGAATCCTCCTCATCTCTCCCTTAGATATATATTTGTTCCCAACTTCCTCTTCCCCTCAACCTCTTCTTTCTTTCACCAGGTTAAACCCTAAGTCTTTTTCCTGTTGCTTGCATTTCCTTCACCCTTCTCTTCCCATTCCTCCACCCTTCTCTTCCCATTCCTCCTCCCTCTCATTTCTGTCACATTTCCTGCATTCCTCTCTGCTCCCTTCTTGTCTCTCCTCATACTCTTGCCCAATTCATTATCACCTTTCCCCATCCCTCTCTTTCTCTCCTCTCCTTTCCTCTTCCTCCTCTGCCACTCCCCTGTCTTTTCACCCCTCTTTCACCTGTCACTCTCTTTCCTCCTCCTTTTTCTTTCTCCATCTTCATTTTCCCATTGTAAAACATCTATTTCAACACTGAAATAATTTATAATCTATTTGCTTACTCTTGAACAAACGTTATTATATCACAAATTCTCTTTGCAAGTTTTAGATTACCGAAAATGTTTCTGAAGTATGAAACAGAAGCTTCTTTGCTGGAAAAAGGCGAAACATACATTTTTATACATTTATTTTATCCTATTTTCAGCAATTACAGACCCATCTTATTATTAATTAATTGCATACACACCAAATGAAATTAATTCTGTGACTCTATGGTCAGTGATGGGCAACTCTACAGACTTCCCTTTGTCTTCCATGATCTTATGACGCTTGCCAGATGTCCTTATCTCTATCCTTGGGCCTATTACAATGCATCTTACTCAATCCAATATTGCTGACTTCTGCACCAATAATTCAGTCCTCCCTGTCAAGGGTGTGGGGGCCTTTCCTTACTGTCCAAGACTATCCAAAGTTATTTTTTAACTGAAGTAAATTTATTTGCGATGGATCTCAGACTTTAAATCAACGAGGTGTGGAATTCTTATCCAGCTATCTTTGCATTAACAACTGCAGCTGCCTATTTGTAACAGAACCTTTTGAGTATTAGTTGTGGACCTTTTGTGTGCTTTCTTAATCTTATTACCTTGGATATACATTCTGTCTGAAAATGTGTTGCTGGAAAAGCGCAGCAGGTCAGGCAGCATCCAGGGAACAGGAGAATCGACGTTTCGGGCATAAGCCCTTCTTCAGGAAAAGGGCTTTTCCTGAAGAAGGGCTTATGTCCAAAACGTCGATTCTCCTGTTCCCTGGATGCTGCCTGACCTGCTGCGCTTTTCCAGCAACACATTTTCAGCTCTGATCTCCAGCATCTGCAGACCTCACTTTCTCCTATACATTCTGTCTCCAGAGCTGTTCTACCTTACAGTTTACTTCAATACATACTACACAATGCAAGCTATTGTAAGTCACCTGGAAACCATTTTTAGCCATTTTGTGCTGTTTTCAGCCACAGGCAGTCCCAACACAGCTTGCCTGTTCTCATCAGATTAATGCTAAATCCTGTGACTGTAGGCCACTTTGTTCTGCAACAGAGTCCACAATAGGGCAGAACAAATCACCATGGGTGCTGGTTTTCCTGGCATTCAGTTCATCACTTCTTATAATGAGGCCATTCTGATTCTGAACATCCCAAGTGGATAACTGACCATGTCAAAGCTCATGGACTGGTATCGGAGGCTGCCCTAACTTACTGTGCTGGCAAACCCTGAACAAAGGCTGACGTGAATGAGAGAAAGTGAGGGCTGCAGATGCTGGAGATCAGAGCTGAAAATGTGTTGCTGGAAAAGCGCAGCAGGTCAGGCAGCATCCAAGGAACTGGAGAATCGACGTTTCGGGCATAAGCCCTTCTTCAGGAATTCCAGCAACACATTTTCAGCTCTGACATGAATGAGGACTGCTGATAATTATGATAAGTTTCTGGATTTGTGTCTGCAGTAAACTGCAAAGCAATACAGCATTACTTTGAGCTTGGTATCTCTGACTGAGGAGTAAAGCGCAAGAAGGCAAGGCATGACTATGCAAAGAAGGGATGCTGTGAGCATCCAGATAGACACGGAGTGAGTATGTGCTATGGCAGCAATGAAAAGGTTATAGAGGCAGCCTGGCCCAGTTCATGAACTGTGTTTGTGTCCCTTAATTTAGTGTCCTCATTGCAGCATGACAATAATAGTTGACACTATATCCCAGGGTGCTCTATTGATGTGAAGAAATGTCTTGTAAGTGGGTTGAAGATGTGCCAGGAGGGTTATTAGCAGGTTGCACATTTTGTATGCCAATGTCCATGGGTGTGGTTTGCACGTGGTTGGTGCCCAAGTGTGCCCTGAGATGTTGGTGCTCAGTGTTCAACATGGAGTAGCAGGCATCAAGTGGCAAGCCGAAATCACTAGGTACAGTCCTCTGACTTCCGTGTTGAGAATTCTCAACATCTAGCTTGTTCAGTGCATTTTTGTAAGGTAAGAAGTTGAAACATTAATGAGGCAAGTAGAGCTGTTAGTAAGGAATTTAACAATTTATTATCCCCTCTAATTGACAACTCACTACTATCCATTGAGAAACATGCCTTGGTACTTGTCAGATGCATAAAGATTTAGCGAGTTGCTCCCAACAGTGAGATATGCTGATCTGGATTTCTTGTATTATTCTGCCACAAAATCTCTCTGCAGTCCACATTATTCAGGCCCTATAAGATTATGCTCAATTTCTTTCTTCCTTTTCACCTCTATTATTAATGCCACTGTCAACATGGCGTGCTCTCTCTCACTTACCTGTTATTCCATTTGCTGTATAGTTCCTTCTAGCCACGTCTCCCACAGACCGGCCTGTAGCAGCTTTTGTTGAATGTTCCCTTTACTAAGGTTGAGGCTGAGGCGAGCTGTGCATTGTGTTAGACACTGCTGTTGAGTGTGCAGGCAGACAGAAACATGTTTCATTCCAGGGTGTACTCTGAAATAATTTAGGTGAACAGTCAGCAGGACATTTGCGTACTGTCCATTTCAACATGACTTGGCACTTGAATTGAGAGAAATATAATATTAACTACAAATATTAAAATTGGGCCCTTGAAGACAGAAACAGGGGAATATATTACGGGGAACAAAGAAATGGCAGAAGAATTGAATTGGTGCTTCAGATCTGTGTTCACTGGGGAAGACACAAGCAATCTCCCTGAGGTAACAGTGGCTGAAGGACCTGAACTTAAGGGAATTTATATTTGCCAGGAATTGGTGTTGGAGAGACTGTTAGGTCTGAAGGTTGATAAGTTCCCAGGGGCCTGATGGTCTGCATCCCAGGGTACTGAAGGAGATGGCTCGAGAAATCGTGGATGCGTTGGTGATTATTTTCCAGAGTTCGATAGATTTGGGATCAGTTCCTGCGGATTGGAGGGTGGCTAATGTTGTACCACTTTTTAAGAAAGGTGGGAGAGAGAAAGCAGGAAATTATAGACCAGTTAGTCTGACCTCAGTGGTGGGAAAGATGCTGGAGTCTATTATAAAGGATGAAATTATGACACATCTGGATAGTAGTAACAGGATAGGTCAGAGTCAGCATGGATTTATGAAGGGGAAATCATGCTTGACTAATCTTCTTGAATTTTTTGAAGATGTAACTCTGAAGATGGACGAGGGAGATACTGTAGATGTAGTGTACCTGGACTTTCAGAAAGATTTTGATAAATCCCTGGTGCTGTGAGGCAGCAGTACTAACCATTGAGCCATCATGCCACCCACTAAGTTGATATTTCTCCATAAAATACAAAGTCCTATTCCCTGTAATATATGTGCGAGTTAGCTATTCTGAATTATGTATTTGGATTGGGCTGTGAAATTTCTTATACTTATAAGGCTGTAGGACCAAATACATTTGTTGATTTTTCCCAGTCTTGAACTCTCCTACTGAATAGCTCCAGATCAAAATCTATTCAAAAGTTAAAAAACTAGCAGTTGACTGCTCCAGACCCGTCTTGGCTCCATGTTGTAAAGAGGAATGTCTCCTCCACTGAATATCTCCCAGAGAGTTGTCCCAAAACTCCACTTGTCTGATTCTAGAGCCAGATGGTCAGTTCTGTCGATACACTCAGGAGCTGTCCAGGGGATCCTGTCGATGCGCACTGTGGAAGAAACACAGTTAGATATTAGCTTCACCTTCACATAGGAATGGCGGGATACCTTTCACTGAAAGACTGGAGTGACTGGGCTTGTATACCCTTGAGTTTAGAAGACTGAGAGGGGATCTGATTGAGACATATAAGATTATTAAAGGATTGGACACTGTGGAGGCAGGAAACATGTTTCCGCTGATGGGTGAGTGCCGAATCAGAGGACACAGCTTAAAAATACGGGGTAGACCATTTAGGACAGAGATGAGGAGAAACTTCTTCACCTAGAGAGTGGTGGCTGTGTGGACTGCTCTGCCCCAGAGGGCAGTGGAGGCCCAGTCTCTGGATTCATACAGGAAAGAGTTGGATAGAGCTCTCAAGGATAGTGGAATCAAGGGTTATGGAGATAAGGCAGGAACAGGATACTGATTTAAGGATGATCAGCCATGATCATATTGAATGGTGTTGCAGGCTCGAAGGGCAGAATGGCCTACTCCTGCACCTATTGTCTATTGTCTATCAGTGTAATGCTGTTGTAAGGATAATGTGACTCAGATATACACCCAGCTCATGGTCTAGACCAGGGAGTATCTCGAGGCTCTTTCGTTAGTGTAATGGCACATATTCATTTTGAGCCTACCTGTATGCTCATTGCCTTGCTTTTTTTTGTGCTTTGTCCCTCAGTCAGAGATACCATGTTCATATTATTTGTGGCTTGTTTACTGTATCTGGTGCTCCCAATGTGGTCTTCTCTGTTTCGGTGAGACCAACTATAAGCTAAGGGAATGTTTTGCTGAGCATCTCAGCCTGGCCCACAAGGGTCGACTTGACCTCCTAGTCACCGTCCATTTTAACTCCCCTTCCCATTCACTCTCTGACATGACCATCCTCAGCCTCCTCCATTGCCACAGTGAATCAGACCACAAACTGGAGGAATAACATCTCATCATCTGCCTGGGCAGCCTACAATTCTCTAATTTCAAGTAACCTCCCTTCCCATCCCCCAATTCTTTTTCCAACTCACAACCGGATTCATTCCTCCCATCAACTAATCAGGCTGTACCCTCTACCTGTGTTCACCTTTCATAACCCCCCTACTCTGCTCCTCTCCCCATCCAAAACACTACTCTGCTCCTCTCCCCATCCAAAACATTCCCCCATCCACCCTTTATGTGCAGTTCCCCTCACCCCCACCAAGTCCTGAAGAAGGGTTATATCCAAAACGTTGACTTCTCCACCTCCTGATGCCGCCTGGCTTGCTGTGTTCTTTCAGCCTTGTGCTTGCCATTTAGTACAGCTTCAAAGGTGGGAACTTGTCATGATTGTCAGCACTCCTTGGTCAAGTCAAGTCAAGAGGGATAGCCTTTGGTTAGGGGGCACAGTTTTATAAGTTAAGGGCAGCCTCTGATACCAGTCGATTGTTATGACATGGAGATAGATAGTCAAATCAAATCAGTCTTTTAACCTTGTATTCCCAACACAGTAAAACTTAAAAGATCCTTAAGTTCACTTAATGGTTCCTAACCAGACTTTTTTGAGAAACCACTGCCAGACTCAGCAAATAATCAATTATTGACATCAGGTTTGTAGCATAAACAAAAGACTTAACGATTTATTAGCAATACTATAATGGTGGTACAACAAAATCAAACAACAAAGTAATCTAATTGGTCTATTTGATAAACCCAAAAAACTTTTATTTTTAGCCCTACTCACACAAACACAGTTCAGGGACAAATAAAATAAGTTAGTAAAACTGGCCAGTTTTTGTAATGTATCATTGCACAGGCATAGATAATTGTTTCTTAGTTAATTTTCCGAAGATGTTGATCAGGGTCACTTTACAGTGCACTGAGATAAAGGCTTATAATTTAGTTTTTTATTCTCATAACTTCTGGATGTAGGTTTGCTCGCTGAGCTGGAAGGTTCGGTTTTAGTTGTTTCGTCACCATACTAGGTAACATCATCAGTGAGCCTTCGGATGAAGCTGATCCAGATGATCTCATAACTTCATTAGCTAATAAGGGAGGTTAGGCCGGGAGTTTTCAAATCTTCAAGCTGTAGCACCAACAGCTAGATTCCTTCTCACAAAAAACAGAGTCAAAATCCAATTCAAACTTGACCATTCCCTGATACACTGACTATCTCCTCCACAAGGTCACAACTACTACGTCATCCATTTGCTTAAGCTTAAGGCCTTTTCCAGACTTGCTGGAACCAATGCCTAGGTACTGACTTTGTTAATAACCAGCTTCTCCTATCTGTTTAAACATAATGTCTTCCCTAATGATGAAGTGTTTACAGAACATTTTGAGCAGGAACAAACCTTCCAGGCCTGGCCCACAAATGTTTGTTTGGCCTGCTTTCCTTTAAACACAAACTGTTACCCACAGTCTGAAAGTCACCTTGTTGTGGTTCTGTTCGCTGAGCTGTGAATTTGTGTTGCAGATGTTTCGTCCCCTGTCTAGGTGACATCCTCAGTGCTTGGGAGCCTCCTGTGAAGCGCTTCTGTGTTGTTTCCTTTGGCATTTATAATGGTTTGTACCTGCCACTTCCGGTTGTCAGTTCCAGCTGTCTGCTGCAGTGGCCGTTATATTGGGTCCAGGTCGATGTGCTTATTGATTGAATCTGTGGATGAGTGCCATGCCTCTAGGAATTCCCTGGCTGTTCTCTGTTTGGCTTGTCCTATAATAGTAGTGTTGTCCCAGTCGAACTCATGTTGCTTGTCATCTGAGTGTGTGGCTCCTAAGGATAGCTGGTCATGTCGTTTCGTGGCTAGTTGGTATTCATGGATGTGGATCGTTAGCTGTCTTCCTGTTTGTCCTATGTAGTGTTTTGTGCAGTCCTTGCATGGGATTTCGTACACTACATTGGTTTTGCTCATGCTGGGTATCGGGTCCTTCGTTCTGGTGAGTTGTTGTCTGAGGGTGGCTGTTGGTTTGTGTGCTGTTATGAGTCCTAGTGGTCGCAGTAGTCTGGCTGTCAGTTCAGAAATGTTTTTGATGTATGGTCACCTTTAGCTCACAGTTCCCAGTTCACATCTACAAGACAAAATTGATAAAATAATAAAATCAACGTCATAGAAAGTAGGGTGGCACAGTTGCTCAGTGGTTAGCACTGCTGTCTCACTGTGCCAGGGATCTGGATTCAATTCCAGCCTCATGTGGCTATGTATGTGGAGCTTGAACAATTCTCCCCGTATTTGCATGGGTTTCTGCCAGGTGCTCCAATTTTCTCCTACAGTCTAAAGATGTGCAGGCTAGGTGGATTGACCATGCTAAATTGTCCATAATGTCCAGGGATGTGCAGGCTGGGTGTACATAGACTTGGGAAAAACAGGGTTATAGGATAGTGTAGGGAGCTGGGGATGGGTCTGAGTGGGATGCTCTTCAGAGGGTTGGCGTGGACTCAATATGCTGAATGGACTGCTTCCACACTGTAAGAATTTTGTGATTCTATGAAAAACATTAGCAAGGGCACTGACATCATGGTCTTGGACATATCTAGTCAGCATAACCTCTATCAGGTTATAGAACATAGAACATAGAAGAATACAGCGCAGTACAGGCCCTTCGGCCCTCGATGTTGCGCTGATCCAAGCCCACCTAACCTACACTAGCCCACTATCCTCCATATGCCTATCCAATGCCCGCTTAAATGCCCATAATGAGGGAGAGTCCACCATTGCTACTGGCAGGGCATTCCATGAACTCATGACTCGCTGAGTAAAGAACCTACCCCTAACATTTGTCCTATACCTAACCCCCCTTAATTTAAAGCTATGCCCCCTTGTAATAGCTGACTCCATACGTGGAAAAAGATTCTCACTGTCGACCCTATCTAAACCCCTAATCATCTTATACACCTCTATCAAGTCACCCCTAAACCTTCTTTTCTCCAATAAAAACAACCCCAAGTGCCTCAGCCTTTCCTCATACAATCTTCCTACCATACCAGGCAACATCCCGGTAAACCTCCTCTGCACCCGTTCCAGTGCCTCCACAACCTTCCTATAGTATGGCGACCAAAACTGCACACAATACTCCAGATGCAACCGCACCAGAGTCTTATACAACTGCAACATGACCTCAGTACTCCAGAACTCAATTCCTCTACCAATAAAAGCCAGTACGCCATATGCCTTCCACACCGCACTATTTACCTGGGTGGCAACTTTCAAAGATCTGTGTACAAGTGTGAAGTAATACATTTGGGGAGGTCAGACAATAAAAGCGAATGCCCAATCAATAGGAATATACTGAGAGGGGTAGATGGAGTGAGAGATCTTGGTGTGCAAGTGCACAGGTCCCTAAAGGGAACAGTACAGGTAGATAAGGTTGCAAAGATTGCATTTGGAATGCTGTCCTTCATTGGCATAGGTATAGAATGCAAAAGTAGGGATGAGATGATGAAACTATATAAGATACTTATGAGTCCGTATAAGACCTCAACTTGAGTATTGTGTGCAGTTTTGTTGACCACATTACAGGAAGGACATAATTGCTCTGGAGAGAGTGCAGAGAGATTTACTACAGTATTGCCAAGGCTGGAGAATTGTAGCTATGAGGAGATTGGAGTGGTTGGAGTTGTTTTGGAGTTGGAGTGGGGGATTCATTGATGGTACACCATTGAATGCCAAGGGGCAGTGGTTAGATTGTGACTTATTGGTGATGGTCATAGTCTGATATTTGTGTGGCATGAATGTTACTTGCCCCTTATCAGACCAAGGAGGAGAAAGTGAGGACTGCAGATGCTGGAGATCAGAGCTGAAAAATGTGTTGCTGGAAAAGCATAGCAGGTCAGGCAGCATCAAAGGAGCAGGAGAATCGACGCTTCGGGCATAAGCTCTTGAAGAAGAATTCTTCTGCTCCTTTGATGCTGCCTGACCTGCTATGCTTTTCCAGCAACACATTTTTCAGCTCTGATCTCCAGCATCTGCAGTCCTCACTTTCTCCTCCTTGGTCTGATAAGGGGCAAGTAACATTCATGCCACACAAATATCAGACTATGACCATCACCAATAAGTCACAATCTAACCACTGCCCCTTGGCATTCAATGGTGTACCATCAATGAATCCCCCACTCCAACTCCAAAACAACTCCAACCACTCCAATCTCCTCATAGCTACAATTCTCCAGCCTTGGCAATACTGTAGTAAATCTCTCTGCACTCTCTCCAGAGCAATTATGTCCTTCCTGTAATGTGGTCAACAAAACTGCACACAATACTCAAGTTGAGGTCTTATACGGACTCATAAGTATCTTATATAGTTTCATCATCTCATCCCTACTTTTGCATTCTATACCTATGCCAATGAAGGACAGCATTCCAAATGTAATCTTTGCAACCTTATCTACCTGTACTGTTCCCTTTAGGGACCTGTGCACTTGCACACCAAGATCTCTCACTCCATCTACCCCTCTCAGTATATTCCTATTGATTGGGCATTCGCTTTTATTGTCTGACCTCCCCAAATGTATTACTTCACACTTGTACACAGATCTTTGAAAGTTGCCACCCAGGTAAATAGTGCGGTGAAGAAGGCATATGGCGTACTGGCTTTTATTGGTAGAGGAATGGAGTTCCGGAGTACTGAGGTCATGTTGCAGTTGTATAAGACACTGGT
>NC_057741.1:19399167-19415914 GCF_004010195.1 Chiloscyllium plagiosum | reverse complement strand
TCAATCGCCCCAATTGAACCTTCATGCCTCATCTTTACATAGGCCGCCCTCTTCCATTTAACAAGGGATTCCAATTCCTTATTAAATCACGGCTCCCTCACACGACCCTTTCCTCCCTGCCTGGTTGGTATATACTTATCAAGGACACTCAATAGTTGCTCCTTGAACAAGCTCCACATATCAATTACGTCCTTGCCTTGAAGCTTACTTTTCCAGGCCACACATCCTAAGTCATGCCTCACAGCATCATAATTTCCCTGCCCCCATCTATAACTCTTGCCCTGTAGTGCACACTTATTCCTCTCCATCACTAGAGTAAAAGGCACCGAATTGGGGTCACTGTCCCCAAAGTGCTCACCTACCTCTAATTCTAACACCTGGCCTGGTTCATTACCCAGAACCAAATCCAGTATGGCCTCACCTCTTGTTGGCCTATCTACATATTGTGTCAGAGTTGGAGAGAGTCAGGGAATGAAAAGCTGAATATCAGGCAGCCACTTCTTGTCTTAATCTTTCTGCCCCACTGGATGCTTCCAGAGTGAAAGAAAGGCAGATATTAAACAAGGTGAAAGTGATTGGCTGAGCTGTTACTTTTAGTGCAGATGGGGGAGTGAGCGGTTAGGCAGTGCAGAGGGCATTAAGGGTGAGTGTTATCTGGGTGGTCAGGGTGAGAGCAAGTGAGAAAAGAAATTGCAGGCAGTAGTGAGAGTGGGAGAGCATGGGCCTTGGCAGGATGTGAGTACAGTAGCAGAGATGGAGTGAATGTAAGATGTTGGAGATCAGAGGGTGACATGCTGCTGTGGTGGAGAGTAACATTGACCTTCTTTCTACAATGCTTGTCATTCCTTCAGATGGTTGAGAGTCCTGTGACCCAGATGGAAACCTCAGACCAGGCTGACGTGGCCTTCACTGCTGGTCCTGAGGAAAAAAGGAAATCTCATCTGTGCATCCAGATCATTACCTAAAAAGCAGGTCACAACTTCCCCCTGCTATGTCCACAGCAAACTGCAGGAACCGTGCAGAGCATTACCAGACTGACAGGGCCTGTCCGGGTGCACAAAGAACTTCTAAAGATGGCACAAGAGCAGGGGATGCCAGTGAATTTGGGATATCCGCTGAGTGGCATGTTGTTCCAGGAATGGTGTGTGGTAAGATGAAATGGAAACTGAATATGAGGGATGCTATTGGAGAGATATAGGAATTAAGGAGGTGGTTTTGGTATGATATAGCAATCCCTCCAAAAACTCAGCACAACTCGGATGTAAGATTCAATGCTTTATCTTTTTGCCAATTTCTTTTAAGTCAGCTGTCATAGTCTACAGTCTTCAACCCCACAGTCATGTTTGGCTGTAGCTATTTTAAGTACAAAACTTCAAACTGCTTAGTATGTTCAAAATACAATATCACCACTCAGCTGTGAAAGGTTAGATAACTCCATGTTTGTGATACTCATGAGTGTGTCAAGAATCATGAGTTCAGAATGCTTTATGGCAAGTTTTGAAGTTGAATTTGTGAACTGTACCAGGGACAAAAAAAATGACTTGTGAAAGCAGAAAATTTTTATAAAAGTCAAAAAGGTGGTTTACTACTTCCCTTCAGAGCGGAACTTAATACACTTAACTGGCTTAGCTTACACACTTCTCCAGCCTCTCATTTCTTTAATAATTCTTATCCTCAGGCCAAGGGTTAATAACTGCTGCCTTCCCAGCTTTACGTACATTTAAAGGAAAACTTGCATTTCACATGGGAATTTGACCAGTTTATCAAAAACACATTTATTTTGTCGAGATAATTCTGTGTTTTAGAGCATTTCTGAATTATTCCTTGACTACTTTGTAATAAAATAGCAAACTTAATGGGAAAAAAAATGGCATTTTAGTACTAACTGGTTGGGTTGGCATTATTGAAGTCAGTTCATATTTGAGTTGAAGTCAGTTCATATTTGAGATGAGCATCATTATGTAAATAGAGCATAGTTGAGCAACATTAATCATTGGCAATTGAATCCATTCTGGTCACACCCTTATTTTGGAACATCTGAACAAACTTCTGCATCTTTCATGAGGTGGTGTTTGTTTCTAAGCCATATTTAAGTGTATATCTAATATGGAGATAAGCTTATGGATAGCACACATTATTCATTGACTACCTCAGAAACCATGGGTGTTAAAATTCCCCTTGTAATTCGTTGGATGATGACAAATGACACTGATAATTTTGGGTCGTAGACTAGTGGTTAAAATGTTGCTAAACTTCCCTAACACCTTGCTCTGTGTCTGGATGATTGCTTAAAGAACTCATAATATGCTTGTAAACAATACAAGTTTTGTAGCATATACAAAAGTCACCTTAGACTCTTCAGCAACACTGAATTGGGAGAGTTTATCTTTAAGTGTTCTAACTGCTTCTAAATTTGATTGTTCTTGAAATGCAGATCACGCACTTAGAACATATTCTATGGTTCAAATATTAAGTATTAGGTAGTGGTTCTAAAGATATGTTTAATTAGGTATAGCTTATCTCTGACAACCAGACCATGGTTTCTTGACATATCTTTAGGGCAAATTATTATTTGTAATGATTTGTAATTATAACAACAGTGAGAAAAAGGGAATAAGGCACTTTAAAATTACCAAAGATGAAAACTTAAATCAAGTATAACCTGAAGTGACTTCATTTGGCTCAATTTAGGACCACTCATAACACCAAAGTTTTAATCAATGTATGTACCTTTCAGAAATGCACCTCTGCCTAAACAAAGTGTGCTGGTTTATATCACTACATGATGCCTGATGGTTACTGTTGGTGCCATAATAACCAAGTAGGTTTTAAAAAAAATTGTTAATGCAAGGGGAAGGCTTATGAAATTCTCTTTGAGAAACTACCTGAATACTGGCAATCCTAAGTGAGAAATTGAATTTTAAATTTATTAGTGCTGATGAAGGAAAGGTCAGTCTTTTACTGACCTGTTTGCTTCTATTACATCATTTTATGTTTCAGTACTTTGAAATGAAATGCAGTGATGCACACAATGATTCTTTTATTCTTCAGTAAGACAGGAGTATTTTAACAGTAATATTTCAAAGCAGCGTCGTATTACCATTCCAGTGTGAATGAGTTTTCATGCACTGAAAACTATAAAAGCTTTATTTCACTTGGAGTACAATATACAACTATAACAATATTTTTATGTTGTTTATCCATGAAATAAGGAAGTTCTCTGCAATCTTCTTCCTGACCTCTCCGCCCCCACCCCACTCTGACCTATCACCCACACCTTGACCTCTTTCCACCTATCGCATTTCCAACGCCCCTCCCCCAAGTCCCTCCTCCCTACCTTTTATCTTAGCCTGATGGACACACTTTCCTCATTCCTGAAGAAGGGCTTATGCCCGAAACGTCGATTCTCCTGTTCCCTGGATGCTGCCTGACCTGCTACGCTTTTCCAGCAACACATTTTCATGCTGACTTTAAGGTCAGGTATGAAAAGTTTAGCAAGGATCTAGAGTGGAGGTTTTTTTTAAACATATTATAACATGTATTTTGGTTAAAAAATTAGAAAGCCCATTGGTACAACATCATAAAATCTGAAGAGGGCTGAGAGAAGCTGAGGTAAATCAAGATGCATTGATTAAATAACACTTATAGTGATTAAGTGACACTTCAGCCTTAAAAATTATAGTATGTCAGAGGAATGAAAGATGAAAACAGCAAGTGGTTATGTCATTTTCAGGACCTGAGAAACAGTGAGTTAAATTCGGAGTGAATGCAATGAGCAACAGATTTTAACACAAAAACAGCATGATTTTGCTAAATGTCTTACCCAGTTCTATTTCTTGAACATATCTGCAACCAAACCAATGCAACTAAAGTCAAAAACAAAATTAAAGTAGACTGTATAACTTTGTGACTCTACGACTCGATCTCAACTCTGTGTAGCACTGGCCTTTTCCATGCTGTATTATTTGTACTGCAGGCAACAAGAGACTTTCAGATAACCATGCTGCGGTGTTGGCTGTGATGAAGGAATTGATAGCATCCTCGGTCAATCAATTTTAAAGATATTTTCTTCATCAATTTTTCAGAGATATCATTACACATCTCCTGTGCAGGTGGGACTTGAATGTGGCTTTGAGGTAGGAACACTACCACTGCATCAAAAGACCCCTTTAAATGTAACTTGGATCCACATGAATATCTGAATAATTCAAAGACTAGAAACTTGGTTCGAATGATTAGGAAAGAAAGGGAAAGAATTGGGGCCACTTTTGACTGAGTCATTGGAAATGTGCAAGTTTTAGTTAATGACTCATTCAGTAAGATTCTTATTGAGTCTTTTGTTTGATATTTGTTACTAGCATATCTACATGAGATCCAACAATTACTAGGAATTTTTTATTTAAAGCATGCCCCTTTGGTTTAATCTACATGTTTCTTAAATGAGCTTGGGTTTAGGATTGTTACGGATTTGTTTTGAAAGGTCAACAATTCTTTGTCATTTTAACAATGGAAGAAAAATTGGTGCATTCAAGATAAAGATGCAACTTGACACATAAATAAGCTCAACTAAAAATTATTAAGCAAGCCTACCTATCAAAATCTAGGATGTATGTTCTTTATGATTTCTTTCAATTAGTATTTACAAGTTACATGCTGGGTGCAGATTTTTTGTATATTACAAGGTTGGTAAGAATTTGTTTCTGGGGTAGACAAGTAACCAATTAAATGGGAAGCAATCGCTATGCAGTAGATAAAAGGGACGCTGTGAATGTACGTGCTTAGATTTCCATAAATGACTCAAATAAAGAGCCTAGAGATATAGATGTGAATTTTCCTGACATCACAAAGATAAGTAGGAAAATATATTATGAAAAGGATCTGGGATATGGAGTATAATGTGGGAAAATGTGATATTTTCCATTTCATCAGAAAGAAAAAGAAAGTATTATCTAAATGGTGAAACAGAGGGATTTGGATGTCCTAATGAATGAATGACAAAAAGCTAATATACTGGTATAGCAAGTCATGAAGAAAGCTATGAAATTTTATCTTTTATTTGAAGAGAAATTGAACAAGAAAAATGGACACTGGTGAGGCCAACTCTGTAATACTGTGCAGTAGAGGCCTCCTTATTTAGGCAAGAATGTAAACACATTGGAAGCAGTTCAGAGAAGGTTTACTGGACTAATATTTGGAATGGGTATGTTGTCTTATGAGGAAAGGATGGGACTGGTTAGGCTTGTATCCACTGCGATTTAGAAGGGGAGGAGATTAATTGTTTGAAATGTACACAATCTGGAGGGGTTTTGACAGGGTGGATGTGGAGAAATGTTTTCTGTTGTGGAAGAGTCCAGAGCTGGAGAATACTGTTGAAAACAAGGGGTCACTCATTGAAGACAGTGATGAGGGGATTTTTTTTCCTGCCTTTGAATTGTCTTCTTCCAAAGACACTGGAATTTTTCAAAGCAGAGGTGGGTAGATTTTCCTTAAACAAGGGGGTGAAAGTTTATCAAGGGTAGCCAGGAATGTAGAGTACAGGTTGCAATCAGATCATCCATGATCCTGTTAAATGGTGGAACAAGCTTAAGGGCCAAATGAGTCAAGATTAGAGTGGTGCTGGAAAAGCACAGGAGGTCAGGCAGCATCTGAGGAGCAGGAAAAATGGAAGTTTTGGGCAAAAGCCCTTCATCAGGAATGATGAAGGGCTTTTGCCCGAAACATCAATTTTTCCTGCTCCTTGGATGCTCCCTGACCTGCTGTGCTTTTCCAGCATCACTCTAATCTCCAGCATCTGTAGTACTCACTTCTGCCTTAAGGGCCAAATGGCGTATTCCTGCTCCAAATTAGTGTGTTTGTATTCCATGTCACTGTTCTGGTAAGAAAAAACTATCCATTTCCTGTCTAAAGGATCCACTAGATTGCTTAATATCAGTTGAGAATATTACTACAAGTAGTATGTCTAGGTCTAGGCTGGAAACCAATAAAGAGCCAGTAAGATTTCAGTTAGTACTGAAAAAGCTAAATGCATATCTTGGTACCCTGGATAGTGCAGTGCCTTTGTTGTTTTGTACATTACAAATCTGCAGTGGAATTACAAGAGAGATGCCAACATGACATAATCAGGGACTTTATTACCCATATATAGACTGGGACAGTGGTGGTGTAAAAGGCAGTGAGGAGCAAAGATTCCGAGGTTGTGTTCAGGAATTTTTTAAGGCAGTATGTGTCCAATAATGATGTGCTGTTAAACCTGGTTCTTGGAAATGAAGTGAACTGAGTTAACACAGTGTCAGTGTCAGGTAGCAGGACAAAAGCAAGGAGGTGATGTTGAACTCATACAATTTTTTGTGTACAATTCTGGGTGGCACATTAGAGGAAGGAAATGAATGCATCAGGGAGTATGCAGAAGATGTTTATAAGAATGGTTTCAGGAATGAGAAACTTAGCATTGTGGATAGCTTGGAAAGGTTGGGACTGTTCTCCTTTGGCGAAGAGGGTTAAAAGGAGATGTCAAAGAAGCATTCAAAATCATGAGGGGTTTGGACAAAATTATTAGGGAAAAACTGTTTCCACTTGTACAAAGGAACAAGAGAACATAAATTTGCAAACATAGCAAATGCAATGTAAGAAAAAAACTTTTTCATAGGCGAGGCATTATGAAATTGAAGATGTGTACTATGCATTTAAGAGAGCACGAATGCTGTTCTGAACTGAGAGCTTACAAGCACTTGTGATATGACTAGATTGCAGTCTCAGAGTGTACTGGAAAATTGAAAAAATGTAAAATTTGGCTATGAAATGGATACCAGAGTTGTGGTTGCTGTTTTGACAACAATTTGAATTTAACCAGTTTAAATTATGTCCCAAGATACTAAAACCCAATCGAGTTTGAATTTATTGTTTTACCAATATTGAACCAATGAGATGATCTGATGTTGGGGATATAAAAATGCAGACATTTTCAAAATTGCAAACAGAGCAACTGCCATCAAGGGAGACCCAAGAAATTAGGAAACACTCTCTATCAAAAGGTACATTTTCACATGAAACATATTTGCAGTAAAAAGAAAGATGATGATCCAGGGAGATCTTCAGCTGGAAGACGAAAGACACCGAAGACAACAGCGACTGTGAAATTAAGTTGATGTAATTTTAATAAGTGTCTTATTGGAACAGCATATTAGTATAGAGTTGGAAGCAGGTAATAAGCAGTTGGGAGAGAGAGAGAGGGACTTAGAGTTGTGAATAGTTGTGTAATGTTCACTTTAGAGTAAAAAAATAAAGTGATGTTATTTTCTTTAAATAGTGGAATTTGGGAGTTCTCTGTCACTCATATTTTCACATATTACGAAGCAAGGTGAGTTTTCCTGTGTGTTTGGTTTAATTAACAGAAGGGTTCACCATTGTGTCATAAGAGGTTGGATCTACCTGGAACTGTGTAGAGGTAAGTTCAAATGATGCATTCAAGATAACATTCAATGATAATTTAAACAGAAACATTATGCAGGACTGCAAAAAAAAAAGGAGAATGGCATTCAGTCATAATGTTTGTTTGGTGTGCCTGTGCAGACATGATGGGCTAAATGGCCTCTCTGTGCCAAAACACTTTTGCAATTCTGTGTAATGTTTAGTGGCAAAACTTTCTATCTTTCAGAGCAACACTCCCATTTATGAAGTAATTAAAGTCAGGGATAACAAAATACCAGAACTTGAATGCTAGAGGAAGCTAAGGAGAAGGATGAAGATTATAAAATTGAGAGGTTGTTATCCAAATGACTAGTGTAGTTGAGCAGACATGGCTGAACAGGGGTGAACAGGATTTGATACGAGTTCAGATAATGGCAAGAGGGTTTAGATTTATATAGGGTGGAAGATAGAATTCCAGCTAAGCAAGCTTTGATTTAGTCAAATGTAGGATTAATAAACGAATGGGGGAAGAGTTTCAGCCACAGCCAAGCTGAAGCAGGGAAAACTTTGGGTAACATTCCTCAGGTAAAGTAGGCTGGTCTTGCTGATGGATCATTTATGTGGTTGGAAGCTCATCTTGGCATTGACAAAGCAGCAAGGTTGAGAATGGTTTGGCTTAACTTGAGACATTTGCCAATGAGTGAGATTGAGTTGTTGGCCCAGGAATAGCATTTGTTGACCCACATTAGCTGTGGCAATGACTTCAGCATTCCTTATATATGGTTGAAAGAAATTTCTGTTCATACATTATTTGATATCAGACAGGCAGTGTGACAAGCTGGAGACTATGAAGAGTTCAGGAATGATTGCCATGAGAACTGAGTGTCATTGGTTTACATAAGATAGCTTCTGTATTTTCAGGTGATGGATGATGTAGCTGAGGGACAATATATAGGTAAAAATTGGAGAAGATCAAAGATAGATCTTTGGTGGATTCCAGAGGTAATGGTACAAGAGTGCTCAGAAAAGACTCTTAGACTGTATTACAATAGATAAGAACAGAATCCAGTGAAAGTAGTCCCACAGAGTCGGATGATAAGGGTGAGGCATTGGAATATTGTGAATGCTTTAATAGATTGAATAAGGTGAAGAGTATTTGATTATTATCATGACAGTCATATAGAATATTATTTATGATTTTGGTAAGAGCTGCTGGATGTTAGGAGGTAATTAAACATTGAATTATGGGAAGGAATGGGAGGCAACAATACATTTGACTACTTTGGGAGGAAAGAAAGATTAGGAATCAGAAGGTGATTTGGAGTATTTAATGAGGAGAGAGAGATAGAGAGACTTATGGTAGATTTGAAGGGGAGTGGGAGAGTACCAGTGGAAAGAGAACTGCTAATAGCATCTATTAACATGGAGCCATGGAAGGGAAAATAGTCATATGTTTATTGGGAATAGGGTTGAGGGAGCAGGAGATAAATTCTGGTGTGCTTTACAGCATGTAGCAGTCTTCTCCAGACCAAAACAGGAAAGTTTTTCATATTTACTGAATCTTTTTAAATTCAGTAGTATTTTTATAGTTTTGCAACAAATTGAAAATATTCTAATTCTGTTTCATATCTTCTTTCATTTCCACAGAGTGTGAAAAATTTATTGCCATTCTGACTCACCCAGCACTTCAAAGTTGCAGGTTGCATTTTTTATTCATCCTTGATGTTTTCCTGTAGCTCTGAAAATTCCCATTGGGACATTGGTGAAAATTGTTTTTTTTTTGCTCACTTTTAAAATTCAAAACATTTCCTGCTGGCACAATGATTATACAACAAATAACAATTATGTTAATTACTGATTATGTGGTATTTCATATATATCATATAGTTCATTGTATACTCAGGGAATGAATCTTAAGTAAGGTTATAAGAATGCTGCTGAACTGACCAAAATTGGATCAAAGATATGACAGTTGTATTTTCATTATTATTTTAATCTGGTGAAAAAAGTCAAAAATTCTTGCCCATACTGGATATGAAATTACACTCTCACTCACTCTCAGTAGTTATTGTATAATAGTGGTCAAGTATTTGTTAAACACTTTTATCCCCTCCTTAACCTGAAAGTTCAACACAGTAGTCTCTGTGGTGGAAGCGAAGTTCAATTATACTTCAGCAATAATATTTCTGCAACTTTTGTGGATGCTACTTTGAAGTTTGAAGATTGTTTAAAAAAATACAGCTCTTTGAAGCAATTGTTGTCCCTTGATAATTAGGATGAACAATGCATTAAGTTACATGGAAAATGCTACATCTCCATGGAAACATATCTACCTAACCCCTTTCCTCAGGGATCCCATTGCTATTAATCATAAGCTAATTTAGAAACCTCCTCATGTCCTTGAAATACTAAAGCACATAATGTTGCCAACTGCAGAATAAGAAAAACTCATTATCTTGGATTGCTGAACCATCAAAGGAATTTCATGTCAGTTGAAATTATGATGTGTGGTGTTTTAAGCCTTTTTAAGATGCCATGAGGAAATTACTTTATCGAAAGTCAAGAGTTTGCTGCTGCATCAATCTGCTAATGCTGATTAATATAAGGATTCTCTGACAAGTGAGAAAGAACCTTGTTGTTTTAAAATATTAAAATATTCCCTTTGGAATATCAGAAGAATTATGTAAGAGCTGTGGTGTTTCCTTGGCTTCTCAGTTCTCTGTGCTTGACTGCACGTCTCTATTAGAGATACAATAGGAAGTCCTGTAAAATTAAGGCTCCATATGACTTTCATGAAGAAGTACTTATTCATATTTCTCCAGTAGGTGGTGAGGGCCATTTATTGGCAAATCTCCCCTAGTGTTCAATTAGTTTCATTTGTTTTAAAAGACTTTCTAATCAGAAGCAAGTATGGCTGATAGACATGCCTGTTTGTCAAGCAGGAGTGTCCTAGAAAAGACTGCAGCACAGAACCAGGTTTGAATGTTAAGATTGGAGAACACAAGCATTGTAGAGTGTGATTGGGGTGATGACAGGTTTTGATAGGTTCTGAGAGGTTACAACAAAACTGTAGAGCTAATGAGGTGTTCAGTGATTGCTGGGGGTATTCAGGTGAAGGATATGTGCTTCAGGGCAGCTGTGTGGCTCAGTGGTTAGCACTGTTGGTTCATAGTGTCTGGGACCTGGGTTTGATTTTAGCCTCGGGTGGTTGCCATTGTGGAGTTTGCACATTCTCCCTGTGACTATGTAGGTTTCCACCACGTGCTCCAGTTTCCTCCCACAGTCCAAAGATGTGCAGATTAAGTGGATTGGCTATGCTAAATTATCCTCAGTGTTTAGGGATATGTGTGGATTAGCCATGGTAAATGTGAAGTTATGGGGATAGTGTGGAGGCCTGGGTCTTTGGAGGATGCCCTTTGGAGGATCGGTGCAGTCTCTTTCCACACTGTGTGGATTCTGAGATTCTTGAGAAGATCGGAGGTGGGGGTTAGCTGGTATTTTCATTTATTGTACAAAGTGGAAATACTCCCGAGTTTACAAACAATGCTATAAAAGCATTTACCTGACGGATAAGATGCTTTCTGCTTCCTTCTACCTGTCAGATTTATTTAGACTTGGGATGAGGTGGGGGCTCCAGTCTGCAGTTGTTCAAAAATAGAAATCAGTTAAAATGAAGGTAAACATTCTTCTTAAGAGGTGTCAGTGGGTGGTATCCCTCTTGAGAGGAGTTTGATAACCTGTCCTTCATCCCATGTCTGCTAAAACTGGAAGTTTGCATGTTGAGGATTCCTGATTCAGAATTTTACCACTGTCTTCATATGACCCAAAATGACCTTTTTTTTTGGAATTAAAATTCCCTCCAGAGACTCAATTAAAATCTTCTGGAAAGAATTGCTAAGATTTTAGGACAGCTCAAGTCATATTAAATACTGCACTCTTCTGCCTCCTTGCAATATTTTTTTGTTGAAAATAAATTTAAAGCTGGATTCCTGGGTAATATCTGATGCAAAAAGCTCAGGCATCTGATCGTTCACTGTCACACATTTCCTTCCATTTGGAAAGGTATAGATTTCAGCTATCATCAGATATGTGAACATTGAATTTGCTGAAGGCTTCTTGTATTGTGTATGACTAACAAAGACTAAATTGGAGCTAATGCTCCAGCTGAGATCTGTAAACATGATAGATACCAGTAATCAAATCTGTGATTTTTGCTATATTACAAGGCCTGGTTTCAAATTTGCTTCTTTAAATTTTTCGCAATAACATATTAGGCAACTAGTGAGGTTAAAAGAATTTACTTGAGTAAAGAACTCAATAACTTTACCATGTTTCAATATATTGACACCTGCATTAAAAATGTCACATCATTTCTGAAATTAAACTTCAGTATTTAAGTACTGTTTTTCCTTCATACATATTTTTATATAATTAACATACAATGAGCCAAAGCACATCACAGAAGTATTATAAAATAAAATTTGATGTTAAAGTGCAATCTGATGTTGGGCAAATGATTAAAAGTTCATCAAATAGGTAGTTTTTAAAAATGCCTTGAAGGAAAAAAAAAGCAAGGTCGAGAGGCTGTGTGATTTGGGATGGTTCCAATTGTCTGTTGAGCTTGGTGTAAAATTTCCTATGAGCCAAAGAATACAGTACTTCAGTGTTCTGACCAATATTTATCCCTCAGACAACATTATGAATGCTGAGTAACTTGTGGTTATTTTATTGCTATTTATGGAACCGGATTATGTAAAATTTGATGTTAAAGTTTGACGCAAAACGATGGTTTAATCTTAGTTCATTTAGTCTGAAATGTTTTAGCATATCCAAGGTTGAGAAAGAAGTTAGATAACTTGTACAAAAGTTTTCAGAACCGGGTGTACTAATGAGTACTAATGCGACCAACAGCTATGAGGACTCCAAGCAGCATCATGCCAGAGTACTGATGTGGATTGTAAGCTTTTCTAAAACTGCAAGTTGCAAGTCTGTCGATGAACAACACCTCTTTTGAGATGTCCAAGTAAATTTAACTCACGTTACTGGATGGAGAAAGACTGTGGAAGGCTGCAGAACCAAGGGATTTGGGAGCCCTCATCCATGAAACACAAAGAGCTAACAAGAGATTCATCAGATAATAGGAGAGGCAAATGGAATGTTGGCCTTTATTTTAAACGGGATGGAGTATAAAAGTTGGGAGGTTTTACTAAAACTATACAAGGTACTAGTCAGACCACAGCTGGAATACTGTGAACAGCTTTGGGCTCTTTACCTAAGGAAAGAGATAATAACATTGGAAGCAGTCCAGAGAAGGCTCACTAGACTGATGTCATATATCTTCTGAGGAGAGGTTGTGTAGATTGGGCCTGTGCTCGTTGGAATTTAGATTGAGAGGGGAAATTATTTCAATGTACAAAATTGACAGGAGAGATGAGGAAAGGTTATTTCACCTTGTGGGACAGTCTAGGCCTAGGGGGCATAACGTCAGAATAAGGGATCACACATTTAAAACAGATAGGAAGAATTTCTAATCGGGGAATGTCCTTCATCATAATCTCAGCTGGTGCAGGAATTGAACTCACACGTTTGACATTGATTTGCATTGCAAAACAGATTTCCAGGCAACTGAGCTAACTGTGACCCCCTCAGTACAAAAATAACAATGTCTTGCTAAGACTATACAAGGCATCAGTCAGACCACCCCTGGAATATTGTGAACACTTTTGTATCCCTTATTTAAGGAGAAATATACTAGCATTGGGGCTAGTCCAGAGAAGGTTCACTAGGTTGATTCGGAGTATGAGGCAAGGACCTGTTTGTGCTTGTACTCATTGGAGTTTAGAAAAAATGAAAGGTGACCCTATTGAAAAATATAAGATTCTGAAGAGGTTTGACAGGAAAAATATGGAAAGCTTACTTCCCTTGTCAGATCAAGGACCAGAGGCATAAATATCAGCATATGAGGTCGCCCATTTAAGACGAATATGAAAAATAATTATGCTCTGAGAGCAGTTAATCTGTGGAATTCTATACCATATAGAGCTTTTGAGGCTGTGTTGCTAAGTATATTCACACTGAGATGGACAGATTTTTAATCAGTAAGGGAATCAAGGGTTATGGGGACAAAACAGGGAAGTAGAGCGGAGGATGATCAGAACAGCCATTATCTCATTGAATGGTGCAGGGTGGAGTGGAGACATGAGAGCCTCAAACCTGAGGGAATTGACAGGTTAGTGCAGGGCAGAACAGACAGTGAAAGTTTAGGAGGTTGAGGGGTTCCCCTAGATTGACAGACTGAGCTTGCAACTCACTCTATAAAGTGCTAGCTGGGTTGCCTGCCAGCTTCATCCAAATTGCAAATGTGCAGTGAAACTGGAACAGCTGAAGTATGTAGAGTCAGTGTTTCCTTTTGTGTTAGCAAGGTAGTGGGCTCCGCTTGTGAAAAATGTGTGTCCCTTCAAGGCATTTACACATTACAAGTTTATGCCATTTGTAATCATAAAATTCTGCATGTGTACTTCATTTTTATTCAAGTATCAACTATGTCCCCAAGCAATATTGACTATGATACTGTCAGTCCAAATTAATCATTGTAATATCTGGGAAGCAGAACTAATTCCAGGCGACCTATAAAGTGTCACCTGCATTCCATATTTGGCAAACCCGTTCCAAGATCTTGTAAGCTACACCTAAGGCCTTGAGCTGAATTCCTCACACATTGAACTGTAAGTATTGCTTTTACATGCAAGCCTTTATTGGATCATGTGGAGGGTGAGGAGAGAAAGTGTAATTATTCCTACCATACTTTTAATTTCTTGTTGTGAGCACAATATTGCTTGTGCTACATATATCTGAATAAGGTTTACTGGATTAAAAAGGTCCATGTAGAAGTATCCTGTTGCCCTTCTTGCTGGAGCTCTTCATGTCCTAAGATATGAAGGTCTCTGGTAAACTCTAATATATATGTGCAGTGACTGTTAACTGATCACATTTAAATGAGCTGCATTATTTCTTGTTTTCCCTGCATTGGATCATTGGAATGGTCATCAATATATCAAGGCCTAATAGCTATTATTGCCTCTATGAATCTAGCAAAAATTGATGAAGTACACATGCATCTGGAAGGCTGGGACCAACATTTGTATCACAGTTTCTAAATGTAGAGTTTGCAACAAAAGATTCCATCAGGATGTGGAAACAGTAGAGAAACCCCATAGTGTTTCGTCTTCGATTGAATGTCCAATACGTATGAGGTTCCCTGCTGCTGCTGAATGAGGATGTCCTGGAACATTATAACAGAACTGTGCCAGCTGCTGGAGCATTCCAGGTGAAGGATGCTGTACAGCGTACAGATGCAGCAATGGGAGCACAGCCAATTCTGATATAACCCGATAGTTCCGTTCTTGTGTGTTCTAGCGTTACAAGAAAATCACGCAATACCTATGCCATTTAAATTTATCGGGCATTATAGCCAATACAGGTAAGGAAAGTTGGCTTAAATAATGGATTAAATTCAATCACCGTAAAGCCAATTCACTTTGAAAAAGCATGTGTTATAGCAGAACAGTGTGTCCATAATAACATGGCTGGTGTTGTTCCTAGGAAAAGGTTCCATTCAATCAATGTTTAACTCATCTACAATCACTGCAGACACATCTTAGAAGTTTGCACCAAGTACATGGAAGTTGCCATGATGTCTATATCCTTGGTAAGTCTCAGATTCCTGCTTCATTCTAAGGGCCACATACCTTAGAAGGATGTCGCTGGTAGACCAACTATGGTTGATCACTCCCTCACACAATGACTCACTGAGATTGTGTAGATATAGTGCAACACATCCTTCCACCAGGACCATTAAGACCATATGATGTTATCTCCAGATGAAAGGGTCATATGCTTCAGATAGTGTGCGCAACATAATCCTTCCACGCTGTGTTCTAGACAATTGGAGCAGATAAAGGCTAGAATGTCATGGTTGATGAGGAGCTGTGGGGGCAGCAGCATTTTCCAAGGAGGAAGATGAGGATGTTGATCAAGACGAACATCACTTTAATTATGATAGAACATTGTGCACAACAGACCAGACAAGACTTAATGAAAAAAGCTTCCAATGGAATTGAGTTGGGTCTGTTATGGATCAGGCCAGACCTCCTTAAAATATTTTAAGAAGGTAGCCTAGACTCTAACTTCTTATTTTCAAGGCAGATGTGAAGTGGATATTCCAGATGTGATGCCTTGGTCAAACTGCTCAGCTTGAAGCAAAACAGAATTTATTTTAAAACTACAGTTGAAACACAAAAGAAAGAAAACAGAACATAGAGTATTACAGCACTGTACAGGCACTTCAGCCCTCGATGTTGCGCTGATCTATGAAACCAATCAGAAGCCCATCTAACCTACACTATTCCATTCTCGTCAATATGCCTACCCAATGACTACTTAAAATACCCGTAAAGTTGGTGGGTCTACAATTGTCGCAAGAAGTGTGTTCCAACCCCTACTACTGTCTGAGTAAAGAGACTACCTCTGACATCTGTCCTATATCTATCACCCCTCAAATCTGAAACTATGCCCCCTCGTGCTAGCCATCCTAGGAAAAAGGCTGTCACTGTCCACCTGGTCTAACCCTCTGATTATCTTGTATGTCTCAATTAAGTCACCTCTCAACCTTCTCTCTAACGAAAACAGCCTTAAGTCCGTCAACCTTTCCTCATAAGACTTTCCCTCCATACTAGGCAGCATCCTAGCAAATCTCCTCTAAACCCTCTCCCAAGCCTCCACATACTTCCTGTAATGTGGCGACCAGAACTGCATGCAACACTCCATGACCTCATTGCTCCAAAATTCAATCCCTCTACCAATAAAAGCTAACGCATCGCATGCCTTCTTCACACCCCATCAACCTGGGTGGCAACTTTGAGGGATCTATATACATGAACACAGATCTCTGCTCATCTACAGTACCAATAATCTTACCATTGGTCCAGTACTCTGCACTCCTGTTACTCCGTCCAAAGTGAATCACCTCACACCTTTCTGCATTAAACTCCATCTTCCACCCCTCAGCCCAGCTCTGCAGCCCATCTATGTCCCTCTGTAACCTACAACATCCTTTGGCAATATCCACAACTGAGCTGAAAGTGTGTTGCTGGAAAAGCGCAGCAGGTCAGGCAGCATCCAAGGAACAGGAGAATCGACGTTTTGGGCATAAGCCCTTCCTCAGGAATGGGGAAAGTGTGTCCAGCAGGCTAAGATAAAAGGTAGGGAGGAGGGACTTGGGGGAGGGGCGTTGGAATTGCGATAGGTGGAGGGAGGTCAAGGTGAGGGTGATAGGCCGGAG